>NW_006399769.1:10839583-10841968 GCF_000299155.1 Elephantulus edwardii
AAAAAAAGTTGGCTCTTCCTGTAAGTGGCTTTAAGTGATCTCCCAAAATGCTTCCATACTCACTTGACTCAAAAAAATCCCACCAAATCATACAAATCAAGAAGCTCAAATCTCCTGTTCCATTTTAAATACACCCTGGAAACTTCCCAGGTCATCAAGAGTATACATATCCGAAAGTCACAACGTATCTGAAAACTATCACTTTGCAGTTTGTGCTTTTTCAGTGTTACAGTGATGGAGTTGGTAGATATGTCCAGGCCAACACAGGGTTGGTGGTCCAAAAAGAGTGCCAAGTTTTGGGTGCATTTGACAAAAACCATAGAGAGCAATGCTGAATTTAGGGGTTAGATGTTAAATCTCTGGTCATTGATCACATCCAGAGCAACTAAGCTCGCAAGATGCACCACTGCACATACAGAGCTCAAGGTGGGGTCAACCCCTTCATAAGCTCCCCCAGACAAATTGAGAAAGAAACAGATTGTTCCTAAACCAGAAGAGGAGGTTTCCCAGAAGAAAAAAAGATATTCCAGAAGAAACTGAAGGGAAAAACCTTCTGGCTTGGGAATAAATAATTCCGCATCAAATAAAATTCAAATAACATTAACAAAAAATGAAAAGGCAGAAAAAAAAATAGACCAAGGATTTGGCTTCAAAAAGAAAGGAGTGTCAAAACTCATTTCTGATATAATAGATTTCAGATCATAAACCAGAATAAGAGATAAGAAAGGACAACATATAAACATGATAAAACAAAACAGAACAAAATAAAAAAAAATGCTAGAGGACATAACCTTAATTAAGATCTATGCACCAAATTATAGAATTGCGAAATACTCCACACAAACATTAATAGATTTAAAGAAAGAAAGAATATCACAATAGTAGTAGGTATCTTTGACACATCACTATCACTAAAAGATCATTTAAAAAGAATTCAACAAGATGCAGATGAACTGAACTATACCACTAGTCATCTCAACCTCATAGGCATAGTTAGAGTACTCTACCCAAAAATCCCCCTCAATTGACTTTCAACTGTACACAGTGCATTCTCCACAACTGATCATAAATTAGGGTACAAAGCAAACTTCAAGAAAATCAAAAGCATTAAAATAATACAGAGTGTAATTTCAGACTAAAATGCCATTTAACTAAAAATTAATAATAAGAGAATAACAACCTACCCAAGTGGAAGCTAAATAAGACCTTTCTGGCTTATTACTGGGTTATAGAAAAAAAGAGGTGAAATTTAAAAGTTCCTTGAAACAAATGAGGATGAACACATAAAGTATCAAAACCACTGGGATGTACAGCAAATGTAATACTTAGAGGTCAGTTCATAGCAAAAAGCAAATACATTTAAAAAAAGAAATAAAACTAACTACTTAACATCTAAAATAAATGGAAAAAGTTCAACAAGCTAAACCCAAGACTCTAGAAGAAAGAAAACGATAAAGATAGGGCATAAATTAATAGAATGGAATATGGGAGAGGTGAATAGTGGGGAGGGAAGGAGGGAGGCAGAGCATGAATTGAAATAACCAATAAGACCAGGAGCTGATTCTTCTAAAGTGTCAAGAAAGTTGACAAACTATTGGCTAATTTAATAAAGGAAAAGAAAGAAAAGACAAAGTTACATAAGAATTGAAAGGGCTAAAGTCAAGACAGAACCAATTGAAATTTAATAATGATAATGATAATGATAATAATAATAATATGATGATGATGATGATGATGAAAAAAATATACTCCCACAAATTTGAAAAGCTAGGAGAAATATAAAAATTCTTATAAACCCTCACATCTATCCAAATTGGCACTGACTGAAGTAGAACACTTGATGTGATCCATCTCAAAAGAAGACATTTTTTTACTTTTTAATTTTCTACTAAAAAATTTAAAAAATAAAAAAAGAAGATATGGAGCAGGCCATAAAAAAATCTTCCACCAATATAAATCCTAGCCCAGATGTTTTCACCATTGACTTCTATCAAATATTCAGGGAAAACCTTCACCAGTTCGCCTTCAATTACTTCAAACTATAGAATAAGAAGGAATACTTCCAGATCCATTCTAAGAAGCAAGCATAACCTTGATTCCAAAACCAGGAAAAAACATTAAAAAAAAAGATAGACCTATATCTCTCATGAACCCAGATGCAAAAAATTTGTAACAAAACCCTTGGCCATAGAACCCAAATGTATATAAAAAAATAATTCATCCACTTACCATAATATTTTGTGAGTTCCTGGATTTTTCAGTGCTGCATAATATTCCACTGTGTGAATATATCAGAGTTTCTCTATCTATTCATCTGTTGATGGGTACCTGGGTTGTTCCCAGCTCTTTGCTATTGCGAACAAAGCCACAATAAACATGGGTGTG
>NW_006399769.1:10842503-10843418 GCF_000299155.1 Elephantulus edwardii
ATAAGGGTTCCAGTTTCACTGCAACCTTGCCAGCATTTGTTATTTGCTGTTCTGCTCAATTTTTCTATTCTTACTGAGGTGAGATGATATCTCATAGTTGTTTTGATTTGCATCTTTCTTAGAACTCGGGATCTTGAACATTTCTTCATGTGTTTGTTGGCCATCTGAATATCTTCTTTGGTGAAGTGTCTGTCTGTTCATATCCTGTGCCCATTTTTCAATTGGGTTATTTACCTTTATCTTGTTGTGGTGCCCGAGTTATTTTATAAATTTTAGATATAAGTCCCTTTTCTGACATTTCATTACCAAATACTTTCCCCCCAATCTGTTGGAGAAGTTTTTGGAAATGCATAAGGATTTGATTCTTAGAAGGTCCCATTCATCTATTTTATCTTCTGGTTGTTATTTTCTAGGATGCTTGGAAGGCTGTTTATGATATGAATTAGGACTTCTAGGGTTCTTCAAAGCTTTTCTTTAATGAAGTTTATAGTCCTTGGTTTTAGTCCTAGGTCCATGATCCACTTTCAGTTGGTTTTTGTGTATGGAGTCAGGTGTGGATCTTGCTTGAGTTTTCTGCAGATAGTTTTCCAATTTTACCAGCACCATTTGCTAAAAAGGCAGTTGTTTCCCCACTTGACTGATTTCTTCTTGTCAAAATCAGTTGACCACAGGTAGATGGGTTGATTTCTGGATTCTCAGTTCTATTCCATTGATCTATGTGTCTGTCATTGTACCAATACCAAGCTGTCTTGACCACCATGGCAATGTAGTAGGATTTGAAATCAGGGAGTGAGATGTCTTCTACCTTATTTCTCTTTCTAAGGAGTGTTTTGCTTATTTGGGGCCTCTTTCCATTGCAAACGAAATTGGAGATAGCCTTTTCCATCTCATTGAAGAATGGAATTGTTATTTGTA
>NW_006399769.1:10844663-10875583 GCF_000299155.1 Elephantulus edwardii
ATTAGTAAAGCAAACAACAAGAACCACATGATTTTGTCAATTGATCCAGAAAAGGACTTTGACAAAATCCAAGATCTCTTCCTGATTAAAATACTCAACAAAATAGAAGTAGAGGGGAATTTCCTTGACATAGTTAGAAGTATACATGTAAAACCATGTGCTAACGTTATTTTCAATAGAGAGAGACTAAAGGCATTCCCCTTGAAAACAGGAAACAGGTAAGGATGCCTACTGTCTGCACTCCTATTCAATAGTGGAAATACTTGCTACGGTAATACGACAAAAGGAGGAAATAAGAGTCATTCAAATTGGCAAAAAGGAGGTAAAGTTATTACTGCATGCAAATGATATCATGTACACAGAAAACCCTAAAATCTCAATAAAAATCCTGTTAGACCTAGAAGATTAATTCAGAAGATTTAACATATACAAACCATTTGATTTTCTACAACAAAGAAACTATCTAAAAGGAAGCAAGAAAAGATGCACCCTTTACAATAGCCAACAACAAGATGAAATGCTTCAGAATAAACTAGCTAAAGACTTTGCTGTGTGTGACTTTAAGTAAACTACAACTCATAGGTACACCAGGCTGCTCCTTGGAGGCAAGGATTCTGGGGCTTCGCCTGACATACTTTGGACATGTTGCAAGGAGAGACAGGTCTTTAGAGAGGGACATCATGCTGGGCATAGTGGAGGGACAGTGCAGGAGGGGAAGACCCTCTATGAGGTGGATTGATTCAGTGACTGGGGTAATTGGGATGGGTATGCCAGAGGCAATGAGATTGGCATAGGATAGAGCAGGGTTTAGGGCTGTTGTACATAGGGTCGCTATGAGTCTCAAATGACTCGACGGCACATAACAACAACAACAACAACAACTCATAGAGACCCCATGAATACAAATTTGAACTTTGACCTACCCTGAGCCAACCTCACCATCTCTGACACACTTGTCCCCATTGACACTCACTATATCATTCCATCTCATCTAAGGTGTTCCTTTCCTGTACTTCTTAAGTGGGATACACTACAGGTATGTCAGGATGGTTCAATATAAGAAAAATAATTCAATGCAACACATTTATAAAGCAAATTAAAAATACACATGATCCTATCAATTGTAAGAAAGCACTTGGACAAAATCTAGGACATCTTCCTGGTTAAAACTCTCAACAAAATAGAAATAGATCTTCTATCTTTCTATGCACAGCGCCCTTCTCCAAAGACTGTCCAACCTATCCTGACAACATGTCTAAAGTATGTGAGATATAAAAGGCCTCTTTAAGGATAAGTACAAAACACCACTACAAGAAACAATAAGAGATCTACATAAATGGGAAAAAACCCCACATTTGTATTCATGGATAAGGTGACTAAAAAGAAAAACACAATACACCAAAACCAAAAACAAAAATAAACCACTAAAAACCAAACAACAAACAACAGACAAACAGCCACCTCCCCCAAATCTATTTATGCTGATAAAAATATTTTTCTCACAAAATACTGAAAATTTTTTAACTTTGGGGTAGAACTTGTTATCTGAGAATTAAATTCTAAGATCAACACTTAATGAATATAAACAAGAATAAGCACTGAGGGAGAGAACAGTTTAAAAGTGATATATGTATCATCTATCTCTTGAGATTGCTAACAGTTTCAGTTTGCTTGGCCCCACAATCAACACTCTTTGTACCAGTAACTGGAAAACCAAGACATGGATTTCATTGAGAAAGTCGACTGTCAAGGACCTCTCTACAGTACTAAAGAGCAATGATGTCAGTCTGGAGACTCAGGTGTCCTTGATCCAGACCATAGTCTTCACAATTGTTTGCTATGCATCAGAGAGCTGGACAATGACTAGAGAGGACAGAAAGAGAATTGATGCCTTTGAGCTGTGGTGTTGTAGAAGAGTATTGAATATACCATGAACAGCCAGGAGAATAAGTTTGTCCTGGAGAGGGTGAGGCCAGGCTGCTCCTTGGAGGCAAAGATTCTGAGGCTTTGTCTGACATACTTTGAGCATGTTGCAAGCAAGGAGCGACCAGTTCTTGGAGAGGGACATCACACTTGGAAGGTCAGAGGGACAGAGAAAGATATCATTGAGGCTATGAATTGATGCGGTGACTGGCATAATGAGGGTAGATGTGTCTGAGACAGTAAAGTTGGCACAGGATAGAGCAGATTTCAGGGCTTTGGTACAGAGTCTCTATGAGACGCAAACGACTTGACAGTACATAACAACAACCACCTTTTGGATGTCCAAGTAGAAACCTTCTTAGTTACAATAACCAACTAATTCTTGAGTCTGCCACTCATATTGATAGGGAACATCAAGGAAATGCTAACAAAGTAAGTGTAAATCAATTACATGTAAACCAAAGTTAGTCAATTAGAAACTGTTCTGGACAATGACGTGTGACTGTGGCAAGGAAACTTAAGAAAAACTTTCAGAAAAAGAAGGTAGCAGCTGACAATCAGACTACCCAAGGGCATCATAAATCATCAGATGTTGTACATGGCCATAAATGAATAAAAACTGTGTAAACTTGACTCTCCATGGGGAAGGATTTATATCCTCATATGTAGGATAGGTCAGTCCTTTCCTGACTCATTCATAGCCTGTTATGAGCATCTAATAAACCTTGCTTTCTCTCAAAAAAAGTGATACATGATTGGGTATTATTGTTATGACAAGAGTCCAGAATGAAGGTTTCATAGTGGAGTGTACTTGGATGGGGAGGAGGGGATTGTGCACCAATGAAGGAATTTTTCTTTTACTTTTCAAAGAGAAGAGTTAACTGGGGGGAGGGGGAGAGGAGTGGACAGGGAGAAAAATGCAACAATGAATAAATGGAAGTCTAATATCTCTATAAATGTTCATCAAAATTAAAAAAATAAAATTTAAACAGAAACAAAGAAAATACCAAAATAAGCACTGATACTATCAATAAAGATTTAATAAACTATAACAATGGAGGGAAAAAGAACAAGGCATTTGTTTTACTTAACAGTGAGGATAAGCATGTCATTAAAGCAAACACATAAACGTTTGGAAAAAAATTGTGAAAATGACAATCCTAACAAAAGCAATCTAAAGGTTCGCGTCAATGCAACCCTAATACACATACCAATGCTATTTTTCAAGAAGATAGAAAAGGCAATTTCCAATTCCATTTGAAAAGGAATGGACCTGCATAACAAAACTCTTAAAAAAGAAAAACAAAGTGGAAGATGTTACACTCCTTGATTTCAAAACCTACTACAGAGCTGTATTTTTTTTTTTTAGTTTTTATTTTATTATTTTTGTGTGCGTGTACCGTCAAATCAGATCTGACTGGTACAGGAGGAGATTGCCCCTCCTTCTTCGGCAGAGCATCTGGTGGATTTGAACCGTGCGCCTCTGGGATTGCAGTGCAGCTTCTTGCCAGTAGGCCACCAGAGCTCCCCTACAGAGCTGTATTAATCAAAAGACATAGTAAGTGCTTGATGATAGACATACAGGTCAATGGAACAGATCAGAGTCAGAAAACTAACCCCTCTTTCTATGGTCTATTGGTATTTGACAAGGAAACAGAACCCATTAAATGGGGAAATGACAGTCTCTTTAACAAATGATGCTGGCAAAACTCCCTGCATAAAACAGAAACAAGTTCCACATCTCAAATCAATTAAAAATAGATCAGAGACTGACAGGTAAAACCAAAATCCATAAAGAGAATAAGAGAAAAAAAATAAGAACAAATTTAGAAGCCCTAGTCCAAGGCCTTAATAGATTTGCAAACTAAAGCTAAAAAAGCACAACCAGAAGTAGATAAAATTAAAGAATGAGACTTTCTAAGAATCAAATCGCTATGTGCATTAAAAAAAATTCCAATGGGTGAAAAGAAAGCCCTTGAACTGAGAAAACATATTTAACAATGTCATTTCAAAAAAGGGACTGATAACTAAAATGTATATAATACTACAGTGTCTTTCTCTTAATGCAGCAACTTGAGACTTGAATTTGTTTTTCAGTTTTTTTCAGCTTGAAAAATGCCAAATGAATTCTTCCATTTGTACACTCTAATCCCAGGTCTCTGCACATTCATTGTAATACTTTGTCTTCTTGAGTTGCCCTTTGAAATATTTTATGGAGTTCTTTTACTTTCATCTTCCTGTGTTTTGGCTTCCAGATGCTCTAATGCAATTTTCATAGTATCTTCCGACACTAATTTTAGTTTTGTCTTTCTCCTCTGTCTTTGTAATGACCCTTTGCTTTCTTCATGGATGGTGATATCCTTGATGTCCCTCCCATAGTTCCTCTGGTCTTCGATCGTTGTTGTTCAGTACCCCAAACCTGTTGTTTGAAGATTCTTAAATTCAGGTTAGATAGACTCAGAGTCATATTTTGTTTCCTGTGGGCTAGTTTTCATTTTCTTCAGCTTCAACTTGAACTTGCACATGAGTAATTGTTAGTTTGTTCCACAGTTAGCACCTGGTATGGTTTTGACTGCTGATATTGCACTTTTCCATGAATTCTTTCTTCAGATATAGTCAATTTGATTCCTGTGAAGATGGAAGGGATACAAAAGAAAATGGAATGAATACACAGAATTCACTCTACTAAAAAGGATGCACTGATATTGAAACATTTCAGGAAGCTTCATAGGAGTAAAAGCCAATAGTAGTGAAGGATAAAATCCAAGTTACACTGAAGGCATCGGGAAAAAATAGTTCCCAGGAATCAATGGTATACCAATTGGCATGTTTTAATTAACAGGTACCGTCCTGGATGTGCTGTCCAGTCTATGCCATGAAATTTGGAAGAGAGCAGTGTGGCTAACTGACTAGAAGGGATTCATAGTTATTCTTATTCTTGAGAAAAGTGGCCCAACAGAAGGTGAAAATTATTGAACAATATCATTACTATCACATCCAAACAAAATATTGTTGAAAATAGCCCCCAAATGGCTAGAATAGTACATTCACAGAGAACTGTTAGAGGTTAAAGTGGAGTTTCGAAGAATCTTTGGCATGAAGAAAGAGGCTGTGACACTGGAGATATCACTGAAGAAGTCAGATAGGTCCTGGTTGAAAACAGAGAATACCGGAAATGTGTTTATTTGTTTTATTGACTATTCAAAGGTGTTTGACAACCTATGGCTAATATTGAGAAGAATGGAATCTCAGAACCCTTAATGATTGGTATTCATGTGAAATCTATACCTAGGTCAAGAAGGTGTCATCCTAGCAGATGAAGAAGTTTAGAATCATGGTTTAAAATCAGGAAAGTTATATCCTTTCTCCATACCTGTTCAATGTGTACGGTGAACAAATAATTCATGAAGCAGGCTCTATGAAGAGGAATTTATCATTAGGATTGGAGAAAGACTCTTCAATAACCTATGATATGCAGATGACACATCCTTACTTCCTGAAATTGAAGAAGGTATGAAGTGCTTGGTGCAGAAGATTAAGACTATAGCCTTCCATATAGATTACATGTCAACATCAAGAAAACAAAGGTCCTCATCACAGGGCCAATAGAAAACATCATGATAGGTGGAGAAAGGATTGAAGCTGTCAGTCATTTCATCTTTCTTGGATCAACAAGCACCAGCAGTCAAACAATCAGAATTATTGTACTGGACAAGTCAGTTATCAAGGACTTCTCCAAAATACTTAAGATTAATTATATCAACTTTATTCAGATCATGTATTTTCTAATCACCTGCTACATACCTGAGAGATGGGTAATGAATAAGGATGAGAGAGTGAGAATAAAGATGGTAGAAGGAGAATTTATGCCTTTGAGTTTTGGTGCTGGAGAAGAGTACTGAGTATTCCATGGACTGCCAAAGGAACAAAAGAAATGTCTTGGGAAAAGGGCAGCTAGATTAGAGGCATACTTTGGAAATGTTGCTAGGAGAGGCTTTTCTTTGGGAAGTGACATCATGCTTAGAAAGATGGACAATCAGTTAAAGAGAGGAAGATCCCCAATGATATGGATTGATGCAGTGACTACTGGAATAGGCTCAAGTTTGTCAAAGATTATAATGGCACAGGATAGGACAGGATTCAGGTCTGTTGTTCATAGGGACACTATGAGTCATAGTCAACTCGATGGCATTTAATAGCAGCAACAACAGTATGTTTGAATAAAAAGACAGATGACCCAATTACAAAATGAGCAGAAGACTCTTCACCAAGGAAGATATTCAGATGGCCAGTAAACATGTGAGGAGATGATCAAAACTACCAGTAATTAGAGAGATGGAAGTCAAAACAACAGTACATACCGTTTTAACAGGACACCAAACAATAAATGCTGGTGAAGTTGTGTAGTGATTTAAACTCTAACGCGCTACTAGTGAGAATGTAAGATGATACAACCACTGTGCAGATTAGTTTGGCTTTTTCTCAAAGATAAAAAAATATAGAAATCCAGTTTAATCTAGCTATTGACCATTCACATCTGAAATAACCATTTGAAAACCATTTAAATGTGTATAGTAGAATGAATTTAAGTAGACTAGCAGATATGGCACCTAAGGCTAAGCCCTAAAATTTGGAAACACAAATAAGGGAGAAATAGTTGTAAAAAGACACTAAGAGTTGGAATGTAGAATATGAGAGGCACGAATGTAGGAAAATAGGACAGTATTAGGAAAGAAATGGAACACATAATATTGACATACTAGTAATTGGTGAAATGAAATGGATCGGCATTTGAATCAGACAATCATATGATCTACTACACTGGATAAAAAGATGGGCAAAATGAGGTTTCTTTCAGAGTTAAAAGCTCATTTCTAGATTTGGCTTGACATATAATGCTGTGAGCAACAGGGATGATTTCAATATTCATACAAAAAATTCTAGTGAATAATATTATCATTCAAGTATATTAATCAACAACTAAAGTCAAATAGAAGGAAATAGATCATTTCTACCAAAGTTGGCAGTCCGAAATCGATTGAACATGTAACCAATATACATTAATAATAATGAGTAACTGGAATGCAAAAGTTGGGAACAGGGAAGAAGGATCAATAGTTGGAAAACATGGACTTGGTAACATAAATGAGGCTTGAGATAGAATGATAGAATTCTGTACAATCAGTGATTTATTCATTGCAAGTACCTTTTATAAGAAACACAAATGGTGACTATACACATGAATTTCATCTGTCCCTCCATCCTTCCAAGCATGATGTCCTTTTCCAAGAATTGGTCCCTCCTGCCAACATGCCAAAAGTAATGTGAGATAGAGCTTCAAAGTCCTTGCCTCTGAGGAGCAGGTTGATTTCACCCTCTCCAAGACAGATCTATTTTTTTTCTCTTGTCAGTCCATGGTATATATAACATTCTTCTCTAGCACCATAATCCAAAGACAAACTAGAGCTAAGGAACGATAAATCAAATTATCAGACGCCAAAATTTGACCTTGAATCTCTCACCTGAATTAAAAAAACCATCTCAGAAACAGATTTGAGGCCTTGAACACTAATTAATGAATGAAAATCAGATAAGAATGCAAAAGGTCATTACACTGATAGGGGAGGAAGGAAAGACAGAGAAGAATGTCAAAAGAGACTCTTAATATTGCACTAGAGTGCCAAAAAACAAAATAAAAAACAAAGAGAAGAAAGCAGGATGTTAAGATGCCAAAAAGAAAATTGCAAAGGACAGCTTGGGAAGATAAAGCTATTACAGTGTTAAAGTATTACAGTGAAATGTGCAAAGATATGGCGTCAGATATCAAGAGGACAAAACTAGGTCTGCATTTCTTAAGCCAAAGGAACTAAAGAACAAATTCAAGTCTTGAGTTGAAATACTTAAAATTGCTTTGAGCAGAATATTGAATGACTCAGGAAAAACGGAAAGAAGATGGAAGGAGTATACAGAGTCACTATACCAAAGAGAATTGGATGACACAGAAGAATTTAATGAAATAACACCTGATCAAGAGACAATGGTGATGAAGAAGGAAGTTCAAACTGCTCTGAATGACTTGGCAAAAACAACAAAGTCCCAGGAACTGATGGAATGCCAGTTGACATATTTCAACAAACAGATTCTGCCCTGCACTTGCTAGCTAGGTTGTATCAAGAAATCGGAAAGATGACTACCTGGCCAACTGACAGGAAGAGGTTCATATTTATTCCCATTTAAAACAAGTGACCTGTTAGATTGTGGAAATTATCGAACAATACCACTACTATTGCACACAAGTAAAATCCTGCTGAAGATAATCCAGAAATGACTGAAACAGTACATTGACAGAGAACTACCAGATATGTAAGTTGGGTTTAGAAGAGATCGTGGTACTAGAGACATTACCACCAATATCTGATGGATCTTGGCTGAAACAAAAGAGTACCAGAGAGTGTCCATCTGCGTTTCATTGACTATGCAAAGGCATTTGACTGACAAATTGTGGCTAACCTTGGGAAGAATGGGAATCCCAGAACCTTTGATTGTGCTAATGCAAAGCCTATACTTGGACTAGAAGCAGTCCTCAGAATAGAGCAAGGGAATACTGCATGGCTCAAAATCATTCCTTGTGTGGAACAGATCATTCAGAAGGCTTGACTTTATGAGGAGGAATATGGCATCAGGATTGGAGGAAGACTCCAACAACCCATATTATGCAGATGACATAACCTTGCTTACTGAAACCAAGGAGGACCTGAAGCATTACTGCAGAAGGTCAAGGACTATAGCCTTCGATATGAATCAAAGTTCAATATTAAGAAGACAAAGATTGTCATCACTGGGTCAATTGGAATCACCAAGGTAGATGGAGAAGAGATTGAGATTGTTAACAATTTCAGCTTTCTTGGTTCCACAATCAACACTCTTGGCATCAGCAGTCAAGAAATCAAAAGACTGTATAGGGAAATTCTGCTATTAGGGACTTCTTCAAAGTGCTAATGAGTAATAATGTCAGGCTAGGGATGGAGATGTGCCTGATTTGGGTGGGTGGGGAGAAAAGTGCAATAATGAATGAATGGAAATCCAAAATCCCTGTAAGTGTTCTTTGAAATTAATAAAAAAAATAAAAAAGATGAAAACAAAAAGAAAAAAAAAGGTGCCTGATTCAGGCCATGATTTTCACAATTACTTGCTATGCATCAGAGAGCTGGATAATGAATCAATGTCTTTGAGTTATGGTGCTGGCAAAGAGTATATTGAACATATCATATACTACCAAGAGAACAAACAAGTCTGTATTAAAGTGGATGAAACCAAATTTCCCCTTGGAGGCAAGAATTCTGAAACTGTCTCACATACTTTGGATACTTGACCAGGAAGACCAGTTCTTGAAAAAGGACATCATGCTTGGAAGGAAGAAAGGACAGTGCAGGAGAGGAATACCCTAGATGAAATGGACTGACACAGTAACTGATGTGTCTGGGTCAATATGAGTTGCAAGTGACTCAATGACACATAAAAACAACAACAACAACAACACTCCAATACTAGGATGTATCTTAAAGAATGGAAGCTGAGACAGAAACAAATATATACACTTATTTTTATCGAGTACTATTCACAATAGCAAGAAGATGGAAACAACCAACACACCCATTAACAAAGAAATGGTTGGGGAAATTGTGGTATGTGGAATACTATGTAGCATTAAAAATAAAGAATTTTGGAAATACTTCACAACATGAGCGAGTGTAGAGAACATTATGCTGAGTGAAAGAATTGAATCACAAAAAAGACAAATACGTATGACAGCTTCTGTGAAAATAGGAAAGTGATTTGAGTGGGAGGAGAAGGAGGAAAATAGAATTCACAGACAGTGAACACTGTAAAGAGTCAGGGGAAGGGATGATCAACCTGAGAAGAATGGATGGATGAGCAATGTAGATATTGTAATTAGCACCTTGGAACAGGACATATATCACTATTTAAATGGAGAAGAGGTAGAGGAGAAGGAGGGAAGAATAGGGAAGAGAAGAAAATACTAAGACAAGAGAGATTAGTGGAAGGATAAGTGAGTGAAGACATAAACAAGGTGGAGTGAGGATTTGATGAGACTTGGTGATGAAAGGCATTGTTTAACACTACAGTACATAAGTGTATGAATGATTGTATAAAAACAAATTTAAAAAGGGGCAAAAAGAGTAAAAAAAATTAGGAAACCAAAACCTAGAGAAATTATAAATGGGGGCTACAAAAGTATAGTGCCAAGAGTAGGTGTTTAAGGAGACAACAGTTATTTCTAGATTTATGCGTACCAGATTTGTGAGTCAAGGTGTCTTTCATTCACTGGGAACATTTCAATAGCTCTTTTTAGAAGATTCTCCTTGTCGAAGCCCCCAGGCACAAGTGAAGCACTTGTTGGGTCCTCCCAGGAGAAAATGCTATACATAACTGCTCTTTAGAAATGTGTGGTCATGAATTATCTCCTTAACATTAAGTATTACGGACTTCATGGGGAAAAAAGATGAAAGTAAATTGAAATAATAGCCTCTGAGATGGGCTGAATATCTTCTCAAGGAAAAAAAAATTTTCTCTTCAAACAGATTTCAGTGTCAGAATACCTGGGAAATCCTGAAGGGCACTCCAGGAATTGGGCTTGACCTAGTCTAGTGCTTGCTAGTTTGATTTTGGGAATGAATAAAAACCTCATTTACCAACGACTCATGCTTATAAGCTCTGACACAAATTCTTTATTAAAACCTGTTCAGTGTAGATGTAGGTTTTCAGCTCATAGATTCATCTCATCAGGATTGTGCCTTGTGGCAATTTCATAGATTTGGGCAGAAAATCTTAGGGTTTCAAAAATGTGCACTGAAAATAGTTCTTTGCTGAAGAAGGGGAAAATTACGACACAGTTTCTTTCCCTTTTACTTCAGATAAACTTTCTGCATCTCTGCATAAAATTTCTGCATCTCTTTTCCTTCTTGGTTTCCTCGCATTTCACCAATGTTCAAATCACTTGAGTGCATTATTGCAGCCACGTCTACTTTGGGTGCCATTCTATTGTATTCCATATGTTTCTCATTGGATGTTTTTTGAAAGGCCTTCTTCCTACTTTGTTTGCTATGTTGACCATGTTGATATTTGACATATTAGTGCCACAGCTTCCAATAGCACAGCAAAATACAAGCTTCTATAATACCACAAACTTATATATGGGCTGGGGAATCCAGATTATAGCCTTTAAATAAAATTTAGTATGAAAAAAGTCATAGTCTTGATGAAATACATTATTTTGGTCCAGGACAGCATATCATATTGAATTTGCTCCAAGTAGCAAGCCTGAGATCTCACTTGAGACATTTTTTTAAATTAATATTTTGATCATTCGTATACAATGTATTTCATGCATGCATGTTTTGTTTTATACAATCTTTCACTTACATTATATTAGTTGGGGTAGACAGTGACCTTTTTCCTCCTTACAGCCATCTTACTAATAACATTTGTGAAAGCTTGTAAGCCAGCTACTTTCTGTCTCTTGCCCTAATATCCCCCTTTTAAATAGCCAATTACTGTATTACCCATCCCTATCAAACTAGTATTCTGAGAAAACAAGCATGCCTTTTATTTTAAGAAGGAATCAGTCCTTAGAGAGAAAAAAAAATCATGCAAAGAAAGCTGGAGAGACAGTGAAAGAGAGAAAGACTCTAGGTGAGATGGATTGGCAGACATGGTGACTGCCACAATGAGCTTGAACAGGACAGAGATCAATAAATTGTACGTTACAGGATAGGGCAAGGTTCAGCTCTGTTGATCATAATGTCTCTATGAGTTATGGTTGACTTTGTGGTACCTAATAACAATAACAACAGAACCTAAAAGAGGGATACATGTTCTTTGGGACTTATTAAGCGGTTTACAATTATGGAATCTTTCAGGGAGAAATTACTTAAGGAAAAGGAATAAATTGTACAAGCATATGGTCTCTGGAAAGTCTAACATTGGCCTCCAAACAGAAGGCAGGATTCCAGAATTACCTTGCATAATTAAACCCCTTTGAGACAAGAGTCTTTGATATTCTTAAAGTCCTAAATCTTAAATTCTTAAGTCTCTGATACTCTTAAAACAGTAAGATACTGGCCATGTCCTTCCTTGTATCTGGGTAGAGGGACGTAATTTTCTATTTCAATTAGATTTCATTAATGTAAGGCAGTTTGAGAATTGGGGCAACTCTGGTCTGTGAGCTGTTACTAGTTAGCACTCCCAGCAGGTAGTGGATTAGTACACTGGCCCTGCCAAGGGTCTGGATAGGGTACCAACAGCATCCACTCAAGGCAGGAAACAAAACAAGAGCTTAGAAGAACGTGTAATAGAAAGCAAGGATGCCAATAAAAACTATTGAGCTTGTACGGAAAAGATCTAAGAGCTAACTTCAATAGTGATTTGTTGGTCATGGGTTAGACAAAATAAGATTGAGTTCAAGCATACAAAAGTTAAAGTCATGAATCCATAGTGGTAAAACCATACCAAAATAAACAAGCAAGCAAGCGAGCAAGCAAACAAACAAAAAAAACAAAACCAAAAATACAAAAAAAACCAAAAACAAACAAAAAAACCCAAGTAATTAATTACCTTACTGGCAACCTTGGTGGATGTTCAGTCAATAGCGTATTATTCTGAAAATTGATGAACAAAGGGAGGAATCATGTGTTTATCTTGCATTTTCTGAAAGTGTTATACCATGTATAGCAAAATAGATGAAGTTCTGTCAATAATAAGCACAGCTAACGAATTAACACGTTGCCGCACACTTTCAAATTGATGACCATGCTTAGAAACACATTTTGCTGTCATTTGCGGCAACATGTTAAGAAGGAATGATAGAAAGATGTCACCACTTTCATAAGGAATTTAATGTTTCATGTCTAATCAACATTTACTGATTATGGCAGAAATCAGTAATCAAGGATACTTTTTAATTGGTCACTCAGTCACTCATTCTTTGCCATCAAGCCAGACTGACTGATAGCTGACACGTCATTGAGTTTCCAAGTTTCATATGGTAAGAGATTGCCTATTCTTTTCCTGAACAGCCAGTGGCTTAGTGTATTGAAACCACCAGTGAAGTTAGGCCTTTAGGTTAACAGAGAAACTCCTCACTGACCATGACGCTAGATGTAATTCGATAAATCAGAGCAGTTAAGTTCATTGATTAATTTCAATACTACCAAGAGAAAGACAAACAGGTATCATATGATTCTCTAAGTAATGCAGTAGGAAACACACATAGCACTATGTGAAAAAAGAAGGGGGAAATAAAACCCAATCCTGATCTAATCAAGCCTGTAGATCTAGATACTAGTTTTCAGGATGAACAGGGTACAGCAGACATACTGAATAGCACAAAAAATTGGCAAAGTCCAAAATGAAGGGAAGTCTGTAAGACAAGTGGCCTACTTTCTTCAAGTATTTTTTTTATGAAAAATGAATAGTAAAATATAAAACACAGATCGTATTTAATTCTGCTTTGACAAAATAAATGCTAACAAGAATTTTTAGGAGCCAGTGGAGGATATTTGAATATGTTCTGTATATGCATCTAATGATAGTGAAGACCTAAACCCTTTTTAAAAAGAGGTATGATAATCTTCTAGATTTATCGGAATGAAAGAGTCCCCATTAACATAATCAAGGTAAGTGTTTGGATATCAATGAGAAGGTTGAGAGTTCATATCCAGCCAGAGGTACCCCACAAAAAAGCTCTAGTGATCTACTGAGAGATAACAGGCTATGACTTTACTCGTATACACATGTGGTTATGTTGCTAGTAGGTCCATTGAGTTGAGTACAAAACATAGTCACCCTATGAACAACAGATATGAACGCTGGCCTGGCCTGTGCCATCCTCACAATATCTGAAACATTCAAGCCCATTGCAGCAGTAACTGTTTCAATCTATCTGGTTGAGGATCTTCCCCTCTTTTGCTGACCGTCCACCTTTTCAAGCACGATGTTCCTCTCCAAGGAACATGCCTTGCTTGCTAGCCTCTCCTAGCAACATGCCCTAATTATGTGAGACTAAGCTTATCACCTTTGCCCCCAAGGAGCACCCTGGCTGCACATTTTCAAAGCCGTGTTGTTCCTTGGCAATCTATGATATTCAGGTCTCTTCTCTAATGCCACAGATCAAAGACATCAATGCTTCTACTATCACTCTCATTCATCATCCAGCTCTCAGATGCAAAGCAAGTGACTCAAAAGACCCTGACTAAATCAGATGTACTTTAGCCCTCAAGCTGATATCACTACTCTTCAATAATTTGGAGAAGTCCTGACTGCACACTTTTCTCCTGATCCCCTGTCTGCTGGTACCAAGGGTGTTGATGGTGGATCTAAGTAAAATGAAGTGTTAGTCTGTTTCAATCTTTTATTCATCTATCTTGATATGCATTTTGATCTAGTGGTCAATTTTTGTTTTCATAATGTTAGATGCAATCTATAGTAAAGGCTATATTCTTCGATCTTCTGAAGAAAGTGCTTCAAGTCCTTGCTTTCGACAAGCAAGGTTGTGTAAATTGCATAATGCAGGTTATTGATGAGTCAGTTTCCCTCCAATCCTGATGTCAAATTCTTCTTCATAGAGTCCAGTTTTTTGAATAATTTTCTCAGCATATAGATTGAATAGATATGGAGACAGGATTCAACCCTGATGCAAGACTTTACTAATTTTTAGCCATTCATTCTTCCCTTGTGTTCACACAGCAGCCTCTTGGTTGCATGTAGGTTTTGCACAAGCACAAGTAAGTGTTCTGGGATTGCCATTCTTCTCAATATTAGCCATAATTTGTTATGATACACACTCTCAAACCTCTATAAGATAAAAGGGACAAAAGATGGAGTTGCTATGAACTGAAACTTTCTCAATGGCCCTAATAGTAATAAAACAATATATTTTATGTATTTTTGTATCTGACCATACTAGAATATAAAATCTATGCTGATGATAATATGGCCATTGAAAAAAAAACATAGGCTGCATTTCTAGTATCTAAACCAGTGTTTAACACAGAGTCAAATAGAAGAAACATTGCTGTCCAGTTGGAACTGACTCACAGTTGATACCCCAGAGGGTTTCTGAGGCTGTGCGGTGACTTGAGGATTTGAACTTGTAGAGGAGAGCCCTCTGGGTTAACAGTTCTATTCTACGAATTATACTATAGAATTCCCTATCACAGAGAAGATGCTTGATAGATGTTTATGAAGTAAATGGTGCTAATAAATTAACAAAAGTTAAAACCAAGCCTATTAACTTCAGTGAATTCCAACTCACAATAACGTCATGTAACAGGGTAGAGTTATACCACATTTTTAGTTCTGGTGGCTTAGTTTGTAGGGAATTGTGCTGCTATCCCAAAGGACACTCCTCTGGCTATTCAAATCCACCAATGTCTACAATGAGGAAAGATGGAACATCTCCCTTCATGTGATTTTCAGCCTCAGAAACCAATTGGAAGGTGAGCAAGGAGTCAGTTCCAACTCAACAACAATGAGTTGAGTTGAAGCTTTATATGAACCGATAGTTACATCTTTGTCCTGAAAAATGCCAACATTTTATTTAGTAGATAAACATTTTAACTTCTATACGACTTAGGATTCTGTCTAAAAAGGACAAAACTGGTCGTAAGAGCACAGAGCCATGGCATGTCTCTGAAAGGGTCAGAGAGAATAAGAATAGCACAACTCCTTGCTGCCCCAAAGCATAAAGCAGAAAAGAGCCCAGCCCTATGGTGCTTGTAAATCCCCACCAGTATCAAGAGGTTCTTTTATTCATTACTGACTCAGAGACTCACAGTTATGGTGCCAACAATGACATTTTTTAGGGAAGGAAGTTGAGGAATGTGAGAGGCAAAGAATATCTCATAATACAATCCAGGTTTCAAGGCACACTTCCTCAATTAATCCAGGCTCTAGTTTCAGTTCAGCAGTCAAATCCAATCATCCAGAAAATCTTGCCTCCAAGCAAACAAGCATCCAGCAAGTTATAAGTCAGCATCTCCTTCAAGCTTCCAGCATGACCACCAAATCTTTAACTGTGGCCAGAACAAATGCAAGAAACCTCAGGTGAACCTTGACATTGTCTGCCCACAGCAATGCCACAGTCTCTCCACCACCAGGGTCTTGTTCTTCCCAGGGTCACCACAAACTTTGCTCATCTCAAGTTTTGTTCTCCTCAAGTCTTGTTGCAAGTTTTTCCTGCCTCAAAATATGCTGCCCAGTGTGGGAAGCATTCTTTCTCTTATCTTGGTCCCATAGCTGCTGATTTGCAAAATCATGTTGATTTGCAAGACCATGTATCTGCAGTTAAGGTAACCGGATACCAGAGGCAGCTAACTGTGATGGCTAAAAAGCCTAACTTTTATGGTAAACCGCAGATTTCTTGCAAGTTAATAATTTAGGTTTATTCACTAAAATATAGGCCAGAAATTGGCATAATCATCATAGTAATAATTCCCTTTGGAACTGACTTCAATTATTTCTGTTCATAGTTGTCAAGGAAGGAGGAGCTTGTTTTTCAAACACACAAAAGCCTTTCCTCTTTTTCTAGGTATACATAGTCTTTCTCTGAAATCCTTACAGTTCCTTAGAGCCCGAGGAATGAGGCCAGAAAAACTGTCCCTTACTCCCCAAACTGCTCCCTATGTAACCTTCCAAACCTGACCCAGTCAGTTTGTAATTTACTTGAGCTCTGGCAGTCTAGTGGTAAGAAAATGTAATCCCAAAGGCACATGGTTCAAATCCACCAGTTGCTCTATGGGAGAAGAGGATGGGCAATTTCCTCCTATAAGAGTAACTGCCTCTGAAAACCCACTGGAGAGTCAGCTATAGATTGGTTCCAACTGGATGGTACACAACAATTGCTATGCTATGATGCCAGGACAGTACTGAATGCTGTATGCTGAGGATGGCAAAGTCTGCATCCATTTGGAACCATAGACAATTTTGGAGAACCACACGGGAAATATTCTGAATAGTTTCATATTCACAGGAGCCTATTACACATCTTCAGGTATTTTTATGTGTGTTTATTGCAGTTGTTGTTGTTAAGTGTTGTCAAGTCGCAGGTGACTCATAGCAACCCTGTGAAGGAGGCTCCTCAAAGCTTGGGTGTCTTTCATCCTCTCTCCAGCTTCATAGGGTTTCTGGAGGCAAGCTATTATGAAAGTGGATGCCACTCCTGATTTCAAGCTTTTTTTTAATTGGGGAGCTCCACTCCACTCTCTGTCTGCCATGGGTAACCAACCATTAACGCATTTGACACATCAGCATCACAGTGTTCAGCCTCACACCAGCAAGTGGACACACCAGGGCTATACAACCTAGAGGAATGTCTGAACAAAAATAATGAAAGACAAGCCTGAAGGCCACGGATTAAAAGTCACTTTAGCTTGGTAGCATCGCTTTCTGTCCACTGGGCCAGCTGATCTCTCTCTCTCTATGTTGATGTTATTGTTGTTAAGTGCCGTCGAGTTGCAGGCAACTCATAGTGATCCTATAAAGGAGAGTCCTCAATGCTTGGCTTTGTTGCACTGTTAACCTAATAACACTGTACAAATAAATAATAGCCTATCAAGGTGTCTGCGGAAAAAAACAAAGTGAGATGCAAGTCGTATTTTCATTATTATCTTTGTTCTTTTCCTGCATTCTGTCTTTGAGATCTCTGCTTACTGTTGACAACTTGGAATGGTAGTATTGGGGAGCAGGTTATTGGATAACTAGGCCAACCCTAAAGGACACTTTAAAGCTATTCTTTCTCTCTTCTAGGTGACAGAAAGTAATTTTCCAGATTTGACTTTTCTTTCTCATCAGTATGATTTATAGAGGCTTCTGAATTATTGGGGTGGTAGCAGGTTTTGGTCATTCTCCTAGTGTCAATACCCTGTCATTAAAGAATCGGCAGCCCTGCAGTTCCCCTCATACACATCCATCCTCATTTGTAAAGGCATGTATAAGCACTGTGAACTCCAGAAGCCCTCTGTGGAAAATCAAATCAGTGATCTGGCAGGCTCAGCAAGCATAGATGGAGGAGGTTAGAAATAGAATGGCTGAGTTTATCTGAAAGCTACACTCTTCACCTACCATATTGCACAAAGATGCAATGCTTGAACCATTTTTTCAGACTGTATTTATGTCTGTTTGCTTATTTGATTTTTGCATCCTGTTTGATAGTTGAGCATATATTGTGGTTTCCATTTGTGAAGGAACTTCAGTTAAAGGAGTTGAAGAAAGTGCCCTAATTTGGAGTGGGTGTCAAACCTCTGTGGGACACAGGGTCCAAAACCATCAGATGAAGTGAGCTGACATCTCCTGCATGGGAACCACACACCTCTCCCTCCCCTCCCCCCGCCCAGTCATGGAGGAAAAGAGACAAGGTCAGGGTCAGAGCAGGGGAAAAGCTGAGGAAAGGGCGGCTATCATCTTTGAGGCACTTGTAGAATGGGACTGTCCTTGGGGTTGGGGAGAGACTGAGTAAGATGGGTTCAATAATGTATACTGCACTGAAACAGAGGAGGGAGAAAACTGTTTAAAAGAGATATATAACTAGGTATTTCTGTCATCACAGGAGACTAGAGCGAGAGCTACATGGTGGAGGGGACCTGGGGGAGGGTTTGTAAAACAATGAAAGAATCTTTTCTTTTACTTTTCCATAATTTTTGGACTCATGTACTTATAACTTGTTAGTCAAATTTGTGTCTTCTAGGTTGCAACACGCCCATGATACATCTTCAAGGATATGAACATGTACGGCCAAGCACAATCAATAAGAGTGCATCTAAATTCCAAAATCAATCTCCATAACAGTCTATGTGTTTGCTACTGCCAAAGGGGCCCTTTAGAGTAGTGAGAGAAGATCTTCACCCTGAAACCCACAGCGTCCCTTTTCAGCAGGAAGTAGCTAAGAGAATACGCCATCCCCTTTTCCTTATGACTCAGGGTGAAGTCTCTCTCAGGGAGGAGTGATAGGGAATGGCAAAGGACACACTGACAAAGAAGATTAATCAGAACTGGCTTTGACAAGCACTGTGGCATTTGGACAAGAACAAACTGGGAGGAGGGTAGAGAGAATAGTGCAACAATGAATGAATGGAAACCCAAAATCTCTGTAAATGTTTATGAAAATTAAAAATAAACAACCTAAATAAAAAAAAAAACAAAAAAACAAACTTTCAACTAATTTAATATTAAATGAAACATTTTGGTTAGATTCAAAGACTAATTTCTTATGTTAGTATCAGTAAGTTTCTTTCACTAATGCTCGTAAGTGAAAATAGTTTTGAAACTATTATCTAGGTGAACTGTTTTAGAAGTTGAGAAGAAAGTGTTTGGAAACACTATAGTATGAAGGTTATTGACTAGACAGGACCTTCTCTGGCTTGTATGTCACCTATTCTTTAGGAGCTGTTTTGATGGCCACCATAGTAGTCACAGTGTGTAGGTATAGCACAGGGAATTCATTGTTCAGAAATGAAAGGCTTCAATCCTTTTAGAAGCTGATGAAGACATTCTTAACTGGAAGTGAATGGACTGTGTGCACTTCAGGCTATGAACATCCTGAAATTAGGAACACTGCCTTAAATTATGCATTATCTTTGCCTGTATGCATTTCACTATATAAAAGATCCAGAACCTTTGACCTATTTTTTTTGACGGGGCTAAAATATCCAAGCAATTAAGAACTTTTCAAAGATTTTGTAGCTTCATAATGTCATGGGCTCTGCCAAAGAAGCTTGATAATGTACTGTTGTGGGAACATAGAGTTATAATAAGAGAGGATAAGGGGCTCACACTCTTAGGTAAGACTTCCATTCTTTGGCTAATAACTGAGCCACATAAGACAAAAGGGTTTTCCATGCTAAGACTTTCAGAGAATCCCACTAGATTTAATATCTTGTCAAAAAATAATGCTGCAAAGTTTGTCATTCAAAGAGTGCCAAATTAATATTAACCAAACCTTGTGAACTCATCCCAGGAAAGGTGGATGAAGCTCCAGAAGCTTTTCTGTTTTGCAGTGATGTCTATACAACTGTGAGTTTAGCTTAAAGAGTCAGAAAAGGTTGCCACAGCCATTGGGGCATCAAATAAGGGAAACAGGGACTCAGGCAGTTATTTTGTAAGCATGTCTTCACTTAGAATTTCACTGAGATTGACAGGGTCATACTCTCCGCTCTGGCTTCCACCAAGCCTGTCCTAAGGACAGTTTCACACCGACATTTTCAAGCCCAGTTGTTTAACCAAGCGTGGACCAAATGAAAGCAGTGCCACAGGAGAGCACTGTGCTCAGGGCTTCAGGTCTACAAAGGGAGGATGTAGTGGCGTAGAACAGCTCTGAAAGTCACCCTGAAATAGGGAAATTATAAAGGTCATTTTCTTTTTGTTTGAATTTAAATGTTAGACTTGCTTGGGGCACAAGTACAAACTGCTGAAGCCAGTTGCTGACCTGGCTGGTTGTTTTGTGTTTTGGGCTTTGTGCTGTCTTGAGGGAAGCTCATTTCCTAGCTTAGAAATAAAGAAACTTAATTCTCATCACAGTGTTGATCTGGAGGAATACTTTTGATCTGTACAATTTCCGGTTCAGAGTATTAGAATGTAGTTGGAGTTACTGGATCCCAGGTGGCTCCCCATTATTTATGTTAAGGAACACTTGCCTACTTGCTGAAGAAGAAATTAGAATTTCCTTGATGTCATCACATGGAATTTTCTAGAAATAGTGAGTTGATATCATTTCTCCACTCAGAATGTAAAGAAATTAAAGAAACTGAAATGAAAAAATAAAAGATGCAGAATCTCTTCCTTTCTCAACCTTAATCTGTTATTTTATCCTCTGGTTGTGGAACTACTCTTCATTTAATAATTTATCTATCTGCCTTTTTAGAACTTGACAACACATAGCTCAGCTATGAAACAGTGGCTGTGGCGTTGGAGCCAGGTTTGAGTTCTCATTTTTATTTTACATATCACACTTTATTGTTGGCTATGTTCTAGGATGACTTACTGCTGCTTAAAGGAAAAAGATTGGGAATATTTTTTTTTATCCCCTGAAAGGTAGGCAGAATCAGGAGAGATTGACAGCATCATGTCCTTAGCTCTTGTTCCCAGCCTGCTTGGAGTGCAGTTTCACACAAGCATTTTCAGGCCAGTCGTTTAACCAAGTGTGAACCAAATGAAACTAGTGCCATAAGAGAGCTCTGTGCTCAGGGCCACAGGCCAAAGATGGGAGGATGCAGTGTGGAAGAACAACAGTGAAAGGCACCCTGAAATAGCAAAATTATAAAGGTCATTTTCATACATGTACGTATGTGTATGTAAGCATGCATGCTCACACTGATTTATTATTGAGAGATACATTTCTGTTAACTGTGAATAATAACTTGTTATACAGGTGCCAATAAGGCATTTCCAAATTGTAAGCAATGGAGCAATAAATTGGAGACAATAGAGACAAGATAGAGATAGATGAAACATTATCTGTGAACTCATTCTCTTAGTTGAAAAAAACCAACACCAAACCAACCCATTCAAATCCATTGCCATTAAGTCAACCTGAGTCATAGCTACCCCACAGGACCAAAGTAGAACTGCTTCACAAAGTTTACAAGGTTACATATTTTTATGGAAATATATTGTCCCAGCTCACTGCTGTGGAGTGGCTAGTGAGTTCAAGACATTGACCTTCTGGTTTATGCTCAAGAATTTTAACCATTGTGCAACCAGGAGTTCTTTTCTTTTTAATTTGAAAAATATTAATTCAATTACAAAGATATATTATGTTAGTCATGTAATTTGAGGCAATAAAAATTAGTCTCTTTGAGTCTCAATGCCTTGGTCTTCAAAATAGAAGTAGTTCCTGCCTTACAGTATAATTAGGAAGGGAGGATGCCTTTTCCAAATAAAAGATGGTCTTTCAACAAGTACAAGGTGGATTATACTGTTGTAATGTCCGAACTAAGAATTTTGATAACTTAAAACAACTTTCCCCTTCACTCAGCTAAACTCAACTTATTGTCCTTGAGACAGAACCAACTTGCAGGTGAATCTCCAGCAGGTTTCCAAAGACTATAAATTGCATGAGATGAGTTTGCCCGTATTTCTCCGATGAAGAGCTGGTCAATTTGAACTTCCTGCCATTGCAATAGTAGCACAACTCCCTATGGACTAGGCCACCAAAGCACCCTCCCTACTATATTGTTGTTTTATGTGCTGTCGAGTCACCTGCGACTCATAGCGACTCTATGTATAACAGCCCTAAACCCTGTTCTGTCCTGTGCCAATCACACTTCCTCTGAAACACTCATCCCGATTACCCCAGTCACTGAATCAATCCACCTCATAGAGGGCCTTCCCCTCCTACACAGTCCCTCCACCCTCCCAAGTATGATGTCCCTCTCCAAGGACCTGCCCCTCCTTACAACATGTCCAAAGTATGTCAGACAAAGCTCCAGAATCCTTACCTCCAAAGAGTAGGCTGGTTTAACCCTCTCCAGGATGAATCTATTTGTTTTCTCAGCAGTCCATGGTACCCTCAATACTCTTCTCCAGCACCACAGCTCAAAGGCATCAATTCTCCTTCTATCCTTCCTAGTCATTGTCCAACTCTCTGTTGCATAACAAGTGACCGCAAAGATCATAGCCTGCATTAGACGCACCTCAGTCCCCAGAGTGGCACCATTGCTCTTCAGTACCCTGGAGAGGTCCCTAACAGCAAACTTTCCCTTCGAAATACATTTTTTTAAATTTCCTGGTTACTGGTGCCAAGAGTGTTGACCATGGAGCCAAGCAAACTAAAATTGTTAACAATCTCAATCACTTCACCATCCATCCTGATGCTGGCAATTGGTCCAATGGTGAGAATCTTTGTCTTCTTGACACTGAGCCTCAATCCATACTGAAGGCTGCAGTCCTTGACTCTCTGCAGGAAGTGCATGAGGTCTTCCTTAGTTTCAGCAAGCAGGGTGTGTCATCCTCATAACGCAGATTGTTAATAGATCTTCCACCAATCCTGACGCCACACTTCTCCTCATTGAGCCCAGCCTCTCAGATTATCTGTTCTGCATACAAGTTGAAAAGGTATGGAGATAGGACACATCCCTGGTGACGCCTTTCCCAATTTTGAACCATGCAGTGTTCCCTTGCTCTGTTCTGACGACTGCCTCTTGGTCCAAGTAAAGGTTTCTCATTAGTATGATCAACTGTTCTGGGATTCCCATTCTTCTCAGAGTCAGCCACAGTTTATTATGATCCACACAGTCAAACGCCTTTGCATAATCAATGAAACACAGATAGACATTCTTCTGGTATTCCCTGCTTTCAGCTAAGATCCATCTAACATCAGCTACAATATCCCTAGTACCACGACCCCTTCTAAACCCAGCCTGGACTTCTGGAAGTTCTCTGCTGATGTACTGTTCCAGTCATTTTTGAATAATCCTTCCTACTATATTACCAGCCACAAATTAGATTAGATGATGGATAGAGGGCTCTTCTCACTGAAATTTCCCAGAGACCCAAACTGATGAAGAGTTTATCGTGTAGTAATGGTGGTACATAACAACAACAACAACAAAATGGTGGTATTTCACAATTTCCTCTAACTACATAATTATCCAGACTTCTGGTTTAAATAGGAGGCCAAAGCCAGAGAACAGTTTGTTGATCGAATAAGCCTGTCTCACCTGGTTTAAATAGGAGGCCCACACCAATGAATGGCTTGTTGATAAGAAAAACCAAAAAAAGAAAAAAAAAAGTCCTTTTAGGTCTTAATTGGTTTAACAAGAAGACTCATGCCAGAGAATACCTTGTTGATAAAATGACTTACTATATTCTCTCTCGATCTATGAAATCTGTACATTGAAGAAATTATTAGAGAAGCTGGTCTTTATAAAGAAGAATGTGGCATCAGGATCAGAGAAAGACTCATTAATAACTTGTGTTATGCAGACGACAGAACCTTGCTTGCTCAAGTGAGGAGGATTTGATACACTTGCTGCACAAGGTCAAAGAATACAACTTTCATTATGGATTTCTTCTCAACATCAAGAAAACAAAAGTTCTTACCACTGGATCAATAAGCAACATAATGATAGATGGAGAAAAGGTGGAAGTTGTCATACCTGGATGCATTATCAACACCCTTGGTACAAACTAATCAGGAAATCAAGATATGTACTGCACTGAGAATGTCAGGGGTTCTCCAAATTATTGAGGAGCAATGATGTTAGCTTGAGGACTAAGGTGCACCTGATTAAGGTAATGATCATTTCATTCACTTGCTATGCATCTGAGAACTGGACAATGACTAAGGATAACAGAAGTAGAATTGATGCCTTTGAACTGTGGTATTGAAGAAGAGTACGGAATATCCCATGTACTGTCCCATAGACTGCCAAAAAGACAAACAAATATGTCTTGGAGAAAATGCAGCCAGAGTGCTCTTTGGAATCAAGATATGCAAGATAAAGCTTTTTCTTACATACTACAGGTATATTGCTAAGAGAGGCTGTTCCTTGGGGAAGAACTTTATGATTGGGGAAGTATGAGGTTGGTAAAAGAGAGAAAGATCCTCCACTAGATGAATTGACACAGTGACTGCTGCAATAGGCTGTGTTGGTGTTTTGTGCTGTCAAGATGCCTGCGAGTCAAAGCAACCTTATTACAACAACTCTGTAGCCTGCCCTATCTTGAGCCAGTCTTACTGATTCTGACACAACTATCCCTGTTATTCCAGTTACTGTGTCAATCCATCTCATCTAGTGTCTTCCTCTCCTATGCGGTTTCTCCACCTATCCAAGCATGATGTCCTTCTCCAAGGACTGGTCTCTCCTAGTTATGTGCTCAAAGTATGTGAGATGGAGCTTCAAAATCCTAGCCTCCAAGGAGAAACTTGATTTCACCCTCTCTAAGACAGACTATAGTGTGTCTACAATTTTAAGGATAGCAAAGGATAGGACAGGATGCAGACCTGTTGTTCATAGTATCATTACAGATGGTACTTAACTTGATGGCACCTAACAACAACGACCATGATTATCCTGGGAGTGTCCTATAGATTCAAGTAATGACAACTATATACATCATCTGGGAAGTGACATTCACTTTGGACAGAGTAAGTCAGATGTCATTTCAAAAAAATTTGTTGACTTTTAGTAATTTCAACCATAAAATGAGTTTAGCTGCTTAACAGGGAGGCCAGAGTTCTAACACACCAGCTACTCTATGAGAGGATGATGGGGTTTTCTGTAAAGTCTATAGACTTATAAACCCTATTGAATAGTTCTACTGGAGGAAAATGAGAAACAGAGTGGAGATTTGAATGAATCTCAGGCCAAAGCTGCCTGAAAGCTGAAGTAGGAAGAGGAAAACACATGTGTTAAATGTAAGCTGTGGGTGTCACAAGAACTTTAACTCATACATCATAGTATTTTTCACATATCACCATTAATACCATGATTCTTGCCGAAATATCTGAGATTAACCTTCCACACTTTTCTCATTTATAATTCAAGCAGGAAATATGTATAACTTGGCATTTGAAATATCTTAATTATAACCAAGGTAATGAGCTTTATGGGGATTATGAGTTGCACAAAAAATGTTGTTGTCAGTTCAGAATAAGAGGTGCATAGCAAATTGGACTGGGGAATGGGGAAAGGAAGGAAATTGTAAAACAATAAAATAATCTTTTTAAAGAGAAAAGCCAAATGGAAGGGAGTTTAGGGAGGAAAATGTGCAATAATGAATGAATGAATGGAAATCCAAGTTTTCTGTAAACTTTCATTAAAACTTCAAATAGAAAATTAAAAAAAGAAAAAGAAAAAAGAGAATGTTGTTATTGTTGTTATGTGTCATGAGTCTTACAACATACAATAACTTTGAAGCATGTTCTGTTCTGAGCCAGTCTTACTGACTCCAACACACCTATCCCCATTGCTCTAGTTACTATATCAATCCATCTCATCTGGGATCTTCCTCTCCTGTATTGTCCCTCAACCTTTCACAGCGTGATGTCCTTCTTCAAGGACTGGTCCTTCCTGGTCATGTTCCCTAAGTATGTGAGATGGAGCTTAAAATTCCTAGCCTTCAAGAAGAAGCTTGATTTTACCCTCTCCAAGACAGACCTCTTTGTTTTCTTGGAGGTTCGTGCTATGTTTAAGACTCTTGTCCAGTACCACAACTCCAAGGCATCAATTGTTTTTCTGTCATCCTTAGTCATTGTCCAGCTCTCTGATGCATAGCAAGTAATTGTGAAGACCATGGCCTGTATCAGGTATGCCTTAGTCTCTAGACTGACATTGTTGCTTCTCAGTATAGATAGTATTTTTAAAGAGTACAATACTCAAAGCAGTTCTGGTTTTGTTTTGTTTTGTTGGAGGTAGAGTATCATGTTTGCTGACAGTTTCACTGTGTCAACCTGATATGGACACTACCTTGATCTTCATCAACATTCTTTCCTTTCCTTCCCCATCCTGTGTTCCAAAAGTCCATTTTGGGCTTTTATTTGACATTTCTTCTCACCTTGGATGCTTCCTAATGGCAATTTATCTGTTCTTAATTACAACTGAGATATTTTAATTTCTTATCATAAACAACTGTGCTCATATGAAAACTGTCCGTAGACGAAAAAGCATTTGTCTGAACAGAACAAGGGAATACAATGGATTAAAATCAACAAAGGTGTGCATCAGCATTGTATTCTTAGTCCATACTTGTTCTATCTGTATGCTGAGATGAAGAGATTTCAAATGCCAAGTTATAACCTGAGAAATTGAAGTATATGAAAGAGAATGTGTCATCAAGATTAGAGGAAGACTCTTCAGTAACCTGTATTATTTAGATGACACAACCCTGTTTTCACCTCTGTTTCTGACATGCCAGCCCTACTCTGGTTTAGTTAACACCAAGCCTCTGGAGATGGAGGTTTTACTTGCAATCTTACTCTCTCAATTCTTTCTACTTGCCTCTGATCATTGGATGGATTTAGCTGGCTTTGACCTGAAATATTGTACCTTGTTAAGAAAATTTCCTTAACTGTGAAGTTGATACATTGGAACGTTCAGTCAAATACCCATCATGCTACTGCTGTGTAATAAATATAAGCTCATTGTTATGTATTATTGAGTCATAACCAAATCGTAGCTGACCTTCCTGTGGGTTCTCAGAGGCAGTTAACTGCACAGGAGGAAATTGCTTCGTTCTCTCCTGAAGAAGTTGGTAGATTTGAGCTGCATGCCTTTGAGTTGACAGTGCAGCTGCTTACCCCCAAGCCATCAGAGCTCCCTAAATACAAGCTTATTATTAATATCAGAAGGGAAGTCTGGTGGCCTAGTGATAACAAGAGGCACTACAATCCCAAAGATAGACAGTTCAAATCCACCAGCTGCTCCTCTGGAGAAGGATGAGCAATTTCCTTCTGTGTGATTTACCACCTAATGAACTCACTGGAGGGTAGGTTTCAACTGGACAATACATCACCATTCTACCATCACCACTACAACAATTAATATCAGAGGCAGGATAATTTAAGATGATGGGATTTAGAGCCCAACACATTTAAGTACAAATTTTAGCTTTATCAGGGCAAATGTAAGTGCAACCTAGGGCTCTTACTGTTTCTCTGGGCTTGCTCTCAACACTTTTCTTTCATATTTCCAGATATGGAGCCAACCGACTGGACAGATCATTGCAAAAAGTGAAGAGTTGGCTGGTATTGCAGGGGGAGAGTGTGTGATTGTCATTCAGCCCAGCTTCTTTACAGAGGATTCTGGCTGTGCCAGGCTCCAATCAGCCCAGCTTTCTTTGGCTTAGACTATTCTTTGGAGAAGAACCAGTGACAGGAATAGTAACTGACTCCTTAGTGACAAAGGATGATAGACAATTTAATAAGATGCTTGAAAGATAAAAAGGTGTCTTTTTCAAGAAGAAAAAGAACTATCATTTGCTTTGCCTGGGACATAAAGGGTGATCTCATAAGATTTGGGATATTTACGACCAGATCACCTCTTTGTCTGGAGAGAAAAAGCCAGTGATTCAGCAGTTTTCCCCAAGTTAGCAGAAGACGGGCTGAGGATGTCAGAGATGAGGGCTCTGATGAACGGGGTCTACCTTTTTTTGAGACTTGTCAGCAGTCAAGCTATAGAGAGATAGGCTTAGCTTGGATAATTGAAATTCACATATAATCCTAAATCCTCCCTATAGATAGTGGCAACCCCAGTCCCTCTCATGTAGTTAATCTTTCCTCAGAGCAGTTCTAAAGCAGCAGCAAATGATTGCTTTGATTTCGTCTTGTTCCATTTCCTCTGCTCACCTTCAGGGTTGCTGCACATAAGCTAGGGGATGGCCTGACGGTGAGCCGGCAAAGCTGGAATGATGAGCTGGTTGTCCAGGGCCTGGGGGTTGAACTGGAAGCAAAGTTTTGTCACCCGGAAGCTTGGGAACTGGTCACTCACCTTCTCCCATCACTGCCCCACTATGTGCACAGCCTGCTTCTCTGTGTATTTGGATCACAAGAAACTGTTGAGCTTGACATTAAGAAAATGAATGTTTATAGAAGGGCAGTGTTCAATTTCATCAAATTCCTGAACTATCTTCATTGTGAGTCATATTTGGAATGGACAGAGGAGAATTTCTTTTTAAGAACTTGTATAGGGACCCTTTTCAAAAACAGAGAAATCCCTCTAAATTATCTTTTTGTAAACCTCTGCACTTTTAATGTGTGTACAAAATCTTTTTCCCCCCTCCCTTTATTCAGTCCTTTTGGCAATCATGATAACCCAGAATGTGTAATTCTCTAACCTTATTTTAAACGCTGGTGGCCTAGTGGTAAGAAGCTGTGTTGCAATCCCAAAGGCGTGCAGTTCGAATCTCCCAACTGCTCCCTTGGAGAAGGATCACATTCTCCTCCCTTGGGATTTACTGCCTCTGAAAACCTGCTGGAGGGTCAGCTATGGTTGGGTTCTGACTTGATAGCATACCACAACATCAATGACCTTGTTTTTAAAAATAGTTGTGGAATTTCTCTACGAAATGGTAGAATTTGTAATAACTCATGTCCCCATGCTTGAGAACCTCTCAATTAGAGTCAAGAGGGGGCCAGGCTTGTCCTTTTTCTCAGGATGTACTTCCTACCTTTTCCCAAGGACCTTACTTTACCAAGAGCAGAGCATCTTCTACAAAGAGCGAGGTTCTGAGAGTCTTTGAAGGGAGCTGACCCAGGACTTCTGTGGGACCAGAGAGGCTGAAGTACTTACACATGCAAAAGGGAAAAGCTCAGCTCTGGGCTGGGAATTAACAGTGATCAACCCTGAAGTACTAAAAATTTACTATTTGTTGATCTTGTTGCAGAAAGTTTCAAAGACCCAAGGGAATTTATTAATAGTCAAGACTTCCATACGTTTGGTTGCTTATGTTACCCTTTTGAATAGTAAATAACTTTTTTAGATATCTGGCATTCATATTTGATGTTCTTCACTATTTTAAATCAGACAAAGAGAGAGTTAAGTCAAATGATAATAATTTTTAACTAGGGGTCTACTATGTGTCTGGCAAATTAGGCCACAATGTTTTGGGGAAAGGTCAGCATAATCCAGAAAGCTTTTCCTGCCAAGTACCCCTGAAAACATGGTTTATAAAGTTGTTGGTTCATGTTTTTTTGGGAAAAACAAGAACGCAGACTTTACTATTTAAGAAAATGTCATATACCCAGAATCCTAGGAGTTTCTCAAGGAACTTGAAGTATTGATTTCAGCTTATTTTTGTAGGAAGTGCTGTAAGAGATTTTAACACCAATAGACTCTGAAATCTTCCCAGGATTCACAAGAATGGTAAGCTAATTACAGTGTTAGAGGAGAGCCACATGAGTAATGATTGCATTTCGAATTGGCTCCCAGGATAATTAGTCAGCATGACTTTATGAGCCTTCTGTAGCCTTCTTTTATCAACTGCGACAACACGATTAGTTTGGGCATATTATAATACTTGAACAAGACTGTCTTCATAATGCTCATTTTTGTAACATTTTTATTTTACCATGTAATTACAGGTATATGGCATGTATAATGAAATATGTATGTATCTGTGTGAGTGGCACGTGTCTGTGAAAGAGAACATTATGTTCTGTGATTTGGATGTTGTGTGAATCTTACATTAAACTTTATAGGGGCTTGCTTCCAGTTGTCCTCAACTTCTGCTGTTGCTGCAGCTGCTGGCAGAGCCTGGAGGAATGGGATGCTGAGAGGGTAATGCTGAGAAGCAGAGTGGGAGAAAGTGAGTGAGAAGGGAGTGATGTGCCTGTGCCTGGCTCTACTCATTATTCTGCTAGCTGTTTACCAGACAAAGCCCAAGAGTCCAAATCCAGTCAGCCATGTCCTCTGCCTCAATTGCCTATGTATATACCCACACAAGAGCATGAATTTAGGGACTTAAACATCATTGTTGTGTTGTTAGGTGCCATTGAGTTAACACAGTCTTCCTCTTTTGTGCTGTCCCTCAACACTTCCAAGCATGATGTCCCTCTCCAAGGCGTGGCTCCTTCTTGTTTTATGCCATTTTATATAGCACAAGAGAAGAAGACCATGGATTGACTCAGTGACGAGGGTGAAGGGAGTTGGTGTGTTGGAGATAATGAAGTTGGCACAGGATAGAGCAGGGTCCAGAGCTGTTGATTATATAGGGTCACTATGAGTCATAAATGATTTGAGGGTACTTAACAACAACAACAACATGACAAACAGCTTTCTTTTTGTTTAATATTTCCCAGTAACAGCTAAGTATCCAATCCTTGGAAAAAAGGCAGCACCATGGTGTTCTTTCTCTTCTGTGCTGTCCTTCTATCCTCCCAAGCATGATGTCCATCTCCAAGGATTGGTCCCTCTTTGTCTTATGCATGTGTATGTGTGTGTGTGTGTATATATATATATACACACACACACACACACACTATATAT
>NW_006399769.1:10877168-10881742 GCF_000299155.1 Elephantulus edwardii
TTAATGGTTGGCTACCCAGTGCAGACAGAGAGTGGGGTGGAGCTCCCTGATTAAAACAAGCTTGGGAGGAGGAGTGGCATACAGTTCCATAATAGCTTGCCTCCGGAAACCCTATGAACCTGGAGAGAGAATGAAAGGCACCCAAGCGTCGAGGACTCTCCTTCATAAGGTTGCTATGAGTCGCCTGCGACTCCACGGCACTTAACAACAACAACACCTACAACAACATCTGATTCCTAAATTTTGATAAACATATACACAGCCAAAGATGCCTTGGAAAATTCAAGGACATTAATTTCATTCCCAGTATGTGCTAACGTTGTCACTACTTTTCCAAATGATTCCATCACTGTTACCTTAAGCTCATTGCCCACTAAGTTTTCTACCCAACTTTGTGAGTTGTACTTGTCAATTTGGTCTCATAAATTCTTTCTAGAACACAATGCACTGAGTAGATACACTTCATTATGATAAGCTATTCCCCCTGCCCCCTTGGTTCAATGAAGAAAGATTTCAAGGGGTAGATGCAGTTTAAGATTTAAAACTTAAATATTATCTAACTCAAGACAATAATTTCAGGGTTTCACCCAGCCTCAGAGGATTCAGAAAGTCTAAATTCCATTAATTTTGAAATTCTAGAACCAGATTTTTATTTTATATTGGTTTGCTTACCAAGTTCATATACATTATGTTTCATACTATGCTTCATTCACATTGTGTTTCATACAATCATTCCTATGTATTGTTGTTGTTATGAGCCATCGAGTCACCTGCAACTCATAGCAATCCTATGTACAACAACCCTAAACTCTGCTCTATCTGTGCCAACCTCATTCTCTCTGACACCTCTACCCCCACTACCCTAGTCACTGAATCACCTCTGACACCTCTACCCCCACTACCCTAGTCACTGAATCAATCCATCTCATCAAGGATCTTTCTTTCCTGTGCTGTCTCTCCACCCTCCCAAGCATGATGTCCCTCTCCATGGGCTGGTCTCTCCTTGCAACATGTCCAAAGTATATCAGATGAAGCTTTGGAGTCCTTGCCTTCAAGGAGCATCTCAGTTTCACCCTCTCCAGGATGAACCTGTTTGTCTTCTTAGCAGTCCACGGTACCCTCAATACTCTTCTCCAACACCACAGCTCAAGGCATCAATTCTCCTTCTATCCTCCCTAGTCATTGTCCAACTCTCTGATGAATAACAAGTGATTGCAAAGACCATGGGCTATATCAGGCTCATCTTAGTCTGCAGACTGACATCATTGCTCTTCAGTACTTTGGAGAGGTCTCTGATAGCTGACTTTTCCAATGCAATTCGACTTCTAATTTTCTGATTGCTGGTACCATTATGTTATACAATTAAACACCTTTGGACTATACCCATCCTTATCCTGTCTTTTCAGGTCCCCAGAGTGTCTTTCCTATTTCCTTTACTCCCTCCCTCCACCCACCAAATTGTGCAATTCTGTGCAATCCTCATCCCTCTGCTTCCACTCCTTCTCCCCTTGGGTCCCCATATATTAGCAATATCTTGTCAAAATTCACTGTACTGAGAATCTCCACACTATTGTGCATACCAAGATAGTTTGCCATCCCAATTGGACTGGGGACATGGAGACTCCAGTTCTAGTCCTTACGTTGCCTCTATAGCTGTGTACATTGACTTGTTTGTGTAACCTCTCTAGGGACCAAACATCTTATTGATAAAATAAATGAGTCAGATTAAACCATTTCAGAACTTTTATCAGTGTTAATATTTTTTATTCAAGAAACAGTTTATGATTATAATTTATTGCTGTAACTTATGTCTACATCAGATGTTTTGCTTTTGATTCTGTGCCTCCACCCCCCCACCCCAGAAGGAACATTTTTCTCCTCAGCTTTATATTCTAGATTCCAAATTGGGTAAAAACATTCATGATGTTTCTGGCCCAGGTCTCAAATATAGAGGAAATGCCCATGAATATTTGGGTGCTAGAGCAAGTAGGTGTCACTCCTGTTGATGTTACAAACAGAACATTTAAAGTCAGTGCCCTACTGTCACAGCTAGAAAGAAAATTGGCAGGGAAGTTCTCTTAGCTGACCTACAGTATTTGTTCACTGGCAAGATAGAAGCCTTGGCTGTAATTTTGGAATCAAGCCTATTTGTAAAATGAAATTAATGTGGCCAAGCTTAAACCAACCTCATGTGGAGTTGGGTCTGGGAAGATAGTGTGCTATCTGAACACTTAGGGTTGGCAATACTGGCTCTAAGTAGACCAGTGCTTAGCCATGCAGCAGTGACTTCCTGACTGCCTGTTATGCACCAAGCCTGCAGGATCTGGGCACAAATCAGGCATGATCACACCCTCTAGGGCCCACTGTCTTGTTAGGGGCATAGAATAGTAATTAAATTACTAAAAGCAATATGGCAATTGCTATAATGGAGGCATGCCATGAGAGAAGGAGGAGAGGAAGGAATTATTTCTACTTGATTCAGTTCCATACACCAATTGGCACCCCTCCTCTGACCTGCTTGCCCACAGTCCAAAGTGTTGTTATTTGGGGTAAGATCAAGATGACTTGATGATTTATTTATGGCTTTCATCTTTGGATAAATTGTATTCATTATTACTGTTATTATTAAGGCAGATGTAAAGGTAAAAATGATTTGGGTTTACATGGATAATTTCAGAAATCATACACTGAACATACATCGTGTTATGGTTTTCACTTTATTAGCTGGAAAGACAGACATTATAAATGTTCTTTAAAAATCCAGTGTTTTCATTTAATCCCAGCAATGGCTAATAACAAAGAGTTCTTGTTTTTGTTATTTTGAATCATTGTTCTTCTTTTAAATTACAATAGAAACACAATCTCAACAAGGAGTTTGTAGTTAAAGTGACCACGTCTGTGTAGCCCTGTAGCTAAGAGTATAATATTTTTTAGTGATATAGATGCATGTTTTTAACTACTTTACATTCAGGATCATTAAACTTTCTTGTTTAATTATGGGAAGTTTAGAAATATGTAGAGTCATTTTCTTCCTAGTAACATGGGACATTTAATGTGTTTTAAAGATTTGACTTCATATCACCCTTAAGAGAAAGGGGAGAAAGGGTAGCTGTGTCTGCTTTAAAGAAAATGAAATTGAGGCACAATGCAGGTGAAGACCCTCACCAAGCAGGCACAGCTACCTTGCAAGGAGCCTTTCTCAGCTTCCATGTCTCCTAAGCTAATGAGTTTTCACTAGGTTGTGTTGGGAAGTCACAACTTGTGTTGGAAAACTTCACTTGAGCTTGGCCTATTAATATAGTGGAAACTAAAAAAAAAAAATACTAGGTCGGTGGGGATCACCACTTCAGTTGTCATTGTACCTGAGATCACACTATGATATTTTTAGAAGCAACATACCTTAGATCTTAACCTTCTGTGGTTGGGGTGTTTGTTTGTTTGTTTGTTTGTTTAAATTTATTTTTAATTTGGTGTACTGTCAAATTGGATCTGACTGGCACAGGAGGAGTTTGCCCTTCCTTCTCCAGTGGAACATCTGGTGAATTTGAACTTTTTTCTTAAACAAGTTCATAGTAGAAGCCTACGTGTAAACGCCCTAGCACATTGCATTGATGTCTGATGCCCTTCGGGTGGTATGGCACTAGAGAATGTAGCCATTACAACCGAAGAATAAGAGAAAAGAAGGAGTTAATGAATCAGACACCTTGGTCTTCACATAAACTCTATCACAAATTTGCTGGGATATGTTTTGTTTTATCTTTAAAATAACTGAGCTAGGCTGTACTGTTGAGAAAGAATCTCATCTCAAAGACTCATTTCTGTGGAGTTGGAACCGACTCAGAGGTGACCTTTCATTGGATTTCCAAGGCAGCAAATCACACAGAGGAGATTGCTCATCTTTCTCCACTGAGCTGCTGGTAGATTCCAGAAAGTCATGGTGTTTGGTTTAGTAGCTCAGCTCCCACATAGACTGCCAACAGAGCTCCAGGTGCAAAAGAGTAGCTATTAAAACGAGATACAATGAAACATTAATTTGCACCAGTTGTATTTCAAGTGCACACTAGCCCCCCTGTAGCTATTTACTACTTCCATGAACAGATGTAACAGAAGATATAAAATACTTCTATTGTTATAGAACTTATGTTGGATGGTGCTAGGCTATCCTCTACCAGGGCTTTCAAATGTGTTTAAATATGTTTCCAGATTTTCTTCTAAGTTACTTAGAAATTCCTCTAATTTGGCTTCAACCAAAGATTGTCTATTTACAGTCATCAGTTTCAAATAAAATATGTATCATATTATCAAAACATTTGAGAATTCAGATTTCTTTCTTTTTTAATTTAGATTTTTAATTTTTGGGTGAAGGAGTAATGGCAAATTATCCACATAGGCTTTGATACTGATTCATCAGGAAATAAAAAAATTGATATTTTTTATCTATTCAAACCTAGAGTTGCTGTAATCAAGGATGCTTTGGGCAGAATATTAAACGATGCAGGAAATATTAAAAGAAGATCGAAGGAATATACTGAATCACTATATAGAAAGGAATTGGCAGATACAGAGGAATTTAA
>NW_006399769.1:10884572-10887546 GCF_000299155.1 Elephantulus edwardii
CAACAAAACACAAAATGAAAATATCTTGGCTAGTAGTCAAGAGATTGGCAATTCAAATCCACCCAGAGGCACCTTAGAATAAAGTCATGTCAATCCATTTCCAAAGGAGGGCGGAGGGAGTCTATGAGCCACACATCTATCCTGACACAGAGATTCAACATTAGTTAATCAAATTGCAGCAACCAGGCCTAATGCTGTTGTTAGGTAGCTTGAAATCAGTTTCAAGTTCATTGTATATAATGACCCTATGTACAATAGAATGAAACACTACCAGTCCTGCACTATCCTCATACTCACTTACATTTGAGTCCTTTGTTGTAGCCACTGTGTCAACATATCACACTGAAAATCTTCCTATTCTTATCTTCCACCTTACCAAGAAGGATGTCCTTCTCCAAGGACTGATTCCTCCTAACACAGTGTTAAAATCACATGAGGTGTAGCCTCGCCATCCTTACTTCTAAGATGCATTCTGACTATACTTCTTCCAAGATAGATGCTAATTTGTTCTTCTGTCAGTCTTCACCAATGCCGTAATTCAAAGAAATCAATTCTTTTGATGTCTTCCTTGTTCATGCCCAGTTTTCTCATACATATGAAGTGACTGAATATATTTGAGTCAACTACACTTTAATCTTCAAAGTTTTATCTTTGCTTCTGACTACTTTCAAAGTATCGCTTGAAACATATTCGTCTTATAAAATATGACATTTGATTTCTCAGCTACTGAAAAGTATTGAAAAATATCATTGATATCACATGTAAGCAAGGTTCTGCTGAAAATTATCCAAAAATAATTGGAACTGTCTGAAGTGCAGGCTGGGTTTAGAAGAGGTCATGACTAATGTTAGATGGATCTTGGCTGAAAGCAGGGAGTAACAGAGGAATGTCTATCTGTGTTTCATTGACTGTGCAAAGGTATTTGACTGTGTGGATCAAAACACACTGTGGCTGACTCTGAGAAGAATGGGAATCCCAGAACACTTGATTGTGCTTATGTGAAACCTATTCTTGAACCAGGAGGGAGTCATTAGAACAGGGCAAAAAAAACCATTATGGTTCAAAATCTGGAAGGGTGTATGCCAGGGATGTGTCCTATCTCCAAACCTTTTCAATTTACCTGCAGAACAGATTATCAAGGAGGCCGGATTCCATGAAGAGAAATGTGACATTAGAATTAGAGGAAGACTCATCAATAATCTGCATTATGCAGATGGCACAACCCTGCTTGCTGAAACTGAGGAAGACCTGAAGCACTTGCTGCATAAGGTCAAGGACTGCAGCCTTCAATACGGGTTGAAGCTCAGCATCAAGAAAACAAAGATTCTCACCATTTGGCCAATTGGCAGCATCATGATAGATGGTGAAGAGACTGAGACTGTTAATAGCTTCAGTTTGCTTGGTTTCATAATCTTGGTACCAGCAGGCAGGAAATTAAAAAACAACTTGCATTTGGAAAGTCTGCTGTCAGAGACCTCTCCTAAGTACTGAAGAGCAATGATGTCAGTCTGGAGATTAAGGTGTGCCTGATTCAGGCCATAGTCTTTGAAATTAATTGCTTTGTATTAGAAAGCTGGACAATGACTAAGGATGATAGAAATAGAATTGATGTCTTTGAGCAGTGGTGGTAGAGAAAAGTATTGTGTATACCATGGACGGCTAGGAGAGTCAATAGGTTCATCCTAGAGAGAGTGAGATCAGGCTGCTCCTTGGAGGCAAGGATTCTGAAGCTCTGTATGACATACTTTAGACATGTTGCAAGGAGGTACTAGTCCTCAGAGAGAGACATCATGCATGGGAGGTTGGAGGGACAGAGCAAGAGAGGAAGACCCTTGATGAGATGGATTGATTCAGTGACTGGGGTAATGTGGGTAGGTGTGCCAGAGACAATTACATTGGTACAGGATAGAGAAGAGTTTAGGGCTGTTGTACATAGGGTTGCTATGAGTTGCAGGTGACTCGCCGACACCCCCCCCCAACAGAAATAACAACTTACATAGTACTCCTTAGAGGTAAAAATGGTTAAGCTTCATCTTTCAAATTTTGAGCATGTAACTAGGTGAGGCTATTTCTTGGTCAGTGAAGGAGAGGAAGATTTATTATTTCTTGTTTAGAAGTTTAAAATTAGTCTCTCTTTCTGCACCTACCCGTCATTACAACCCCAAATGGAAAAAAAATAAAGGAAGAAAAAACAAAATGGAATGGTTTTCAAAAAGGAAAAGAAAGAAAACTTGTTTCTTTTGGCCTACAGGTCTTTAGGAAGAAGAGGGGAAACGCAGGAATGGGAAATAGGCAGTAATAGCTATCTTGTCCTGCTATTCCTCAGTTTTGGGGTCTTCCTCTGTTGAGGAAGCATCTCATTTACCTTTCCAAGTATGAACAAGGTCTGTTCCTTCTAACAATATATCCCAAATATGTGAGACAAAGTTTCACCCTTCTTCCTTCCTAGGAGTGCTCTGGTTTTACTTTGTCCAAGGCAGACCTGTTCTTTTAGCAGTCCATGAAGGATATTCAATATTTTTCTGCCCAGTATAACTCAAGGTCATCATTTCTTCATTTGTTTCTTACTCTGTGACCCTTACTTATTGGCAAACTTTCAGAGCCACAACAAGCAATTGAGACGATCTTGGCTTGGATAAGGCACTTAGTCTTCAAGCTAATTTAATTGCTCTTTAGCACTCTGGAGAGGTTTCTGATAGTTTTCCCATTCCCACTCATACTTGGATTTACTGACTACTGGTACCAAGGGTGTGGATTGTGGATCCAGTTAGATAAAATAAATGATGTCTATCTGTGTCTATGGGCCTGTGGTGAAGACCTTTGCTTTCTTGTTGCTGAGAAGTAATTCATATTGAAGGCTGTAGTTCTTGATATTTTGCAGCACACTGCAAGTGCTCTCCACTCTCAGTAAGCAAAGTTCTGTCATCTGTATAACACAGGTGGTTGATTAATCTTTCCCCAATCCTAGTGCCAC
>NW_006399769.1:10889037-10898337 GCF_000299155.1 Elephantulus edwardii
TGTAAATGTTCATTAAAATGAATAAAATCTAATTAAAAAATTGTTCTCGAGATGATTTTAACATCTGCTCTCATGTGTGTAGTGCTTATCTGTCAGTTGCTGTATAAGAACACAGTCCCCAGATTAAGTTAGACTAGGAAGAAAGATTCGCCATCCACTTTTGCAACAGCAAGCCTTCAAAAATCCCACAAACATTAGAGGAACATTGCTAGATATAGCACCGGAGGTAGAACCCTCAGCTTAGAAGATCCTAAAAAATGAGGAGGAACAGCTGCAAACATCCATTACTAATTGACACATGGAATGCATGAATTTAAGAACATAAAAAAATGCAATGAAACATGTAAATGACATTGAATGATAGAATACAATCCATATGCTCCCAGGGAAGACCTGTTGACACAACTATTTTTTTATTTTTTTAATTGAGATTTTAAAGACAGATTATTGAGAACTCGGATTTTCATTCATTCATTGTTGCACTTTGTCCTTCCTGCCCACTTCTCCTTCCTCCACAATTCACTTTTCTCTTTGAGAAGAAAAAAAAATTATTTCATTTTTATACAATTTCCCTACCAGTCCACTTTACTATGCAGCTCTTATCTGGACTTTTGCCATGCAAATAATACCTAATCATATATCCCTTTCAGTTCTTTCCATCATTTGTTTCAATTCGGTGTACATAATTTATCCCCTTTTTTCTTAGTTTTCCCCTAAACCCAATGTCAGTCTTGTTTTATTATGATGACATTATGACATATTTGTCCTTTTGTGATTGAAATAATTCACTCACCATCATTTTATGCAGGGTCACCCATTTTGTATAATAATTCATCAGTTCCTTACTTTTCATTGCTGAGTAGAATTCCATTGTGTGAATATACCACAATTTCTCTATTCAATTGTTGATGGGCACTTGGTTTGTTTCCAACTCTTTGCTATTGTGAACAAAGCAGCAATAAATATAGGTGTGCATGTATCTGTTTGGATGGAAGTTCTGTTTTTTTTAGAATATATTCCCTGTTGTGGAATTGCTAGGCCAAATGGTATTTCTATTACCAACTTTTAGAGAAAGGGTATACTGCTTTCCAGAGTGGTTGCACCATTTTACACTTTTACATTTTACATTTTACCAGCAGTGAATAAGAGTTCCTGTTTCTCCACAACCTCACCAACATTTGTTGTTTGCTGCTCTGTTAAATTTTGCTATTCTTATTGGGGTGAGATGATATGTCATAGTAGTTTTGATTTGTATCTCTCTTAGAGCTAAGAATTTCGAACTATCTGAATGTCTTCTTTAGTGAAGTGTCTGTTCATATCCTGTGCCCATTTTTTAATTGGGTTGTGTATCTTTATCTTGTTGTGGTGATCGAGTATTTTATAAATTCTAGATATAAGTCCCTTATCAGACATGTCATTACCAATTATTTTTTCCCAGTCTGTGGTTTTCTTTTTAACCCTGCTAAAGGAATTTTTGGATGTGCATAGGAATTTGATTCTTAGAAGCTCCCATTCATCTATTTTCTCTTCTCCTGGTTGTAGGTTTTTCAGGATGTTTGGAAGACTGTTCATGATGTGGATTCGGACTTCTAAAGTTCTCCCAAGTTTTTCTCTAATGAAGTTTATAGTCCTCGGTTTTAGTCCTAGTCCTTAATCCACTTTGAGTTGGTTTTTCTGTATGATGTATGATGTAAGGTGTAGGTCTTGCTTGAGTTTTCTGCAGATAGCTTTCCAATTTTGCCAACACCATTTGTATAAAAGGCTGTTGTTTCCCCACATAACTGGTTTCATCTCCTTGTCAAAAATCCATTGACCATAGTTAGATGGGCTGATTCCTGGGTTCTCAATTCTATTCCATTCATCTAAGTGTCTGTCGTTATACCAGTATCATGCTATCTTGACCACCATGGCAATGGATTTGAAATCAGGGAGTAAGATGTCTCCTACCTTGTTTCTCTTTTTAAGGGTGTTTTGCTTATTTGAGATTTCTTTTCATTCCAAATGAAATTGGAGATTACCTTTTCCATCTCATTGAAGAGTGGAATTAGTATTTGTATTGGGATTGCATTGAACATGTAAATTACCTTTGGTAGTTTTGTTATTTTTACAATATTGAGTCTTCTCATCTAAGAACAATGTATACTCTTTCATTTCTCCAGGTCTTTTTGTTTCTTGTAGTAATGTTTTGTAATTTTCTTTGAACAGATCCTTTTTGTTTCTAGTTAGATTTACTCTCTAATATTTAATCTTGTGATTAGCTATTGTAATGGGTATTATTTTTCTTAGCTTGGTTCTATATTCTCTTTGTCACTGTAGAGAAATCCAATTGTTTTTTGTATGTTGATCTTGTATACTGCCACTTTGCTGAATTAGTCAACTATATCCAGTAGTTTTCTTCTTGAATCTTTAGGGTTTTCTAAGTATACTATCATATCTGCATACAGAGATTATTTTATCTACTCTTTGCCAATTTGGATATCTCTCATTTCCTTCTCTTATCTTATTGCTACCACTAAGACATCTATCTAATACAATATTGAAAAGGAGAGATAATAGTGGGCATCCTTGCCTAGTTCCTGTTCTCAAGGGGAATACCTTTAGCCTCTCTCCATTGAGAACAACGTTGCTTTCAGGTTTGTGTATATACTTTTTACGATTTTGAGGAAGCTTTAGACTATTCCTATTTTGTGAGTGTTTTAATCAGGAAAGGGTGCTGGGTTATGTCAAAGGCCTTTTCTGCATCAATTGACAGAATCATTTAGTTTTTGTTCATTGCTTTGTTAATGTGATGAATTACACTGATTGTTTTTCTTATGTTGAATCATCCTTCCATACCTGTTATGATTCCCACTAGGTTATGGTGAATTTTTTTTTTACTGGAAAGTTGGATTTTATTGGCCAGGATTTTATTCAGGATTTTTGGGTCTACGTTCATGAGAAATATTGGCCTATATAGTTTTCTGTTTTGGTGATGTCTTTACCAGGCTTTGATATCAAGGATATGTTTGCTTCATAGAATGAGTCTGGGAGAATTCCATCTTTTTCTATTTTCTGAAATAATTTCTATAGAGTTGGTGACAGTTTTTCTCTGAATATTTGATAAAATTCAGTTGTAAAACCATCTGGTCTATGGATTTTTTGGTTTGGAAGTAGTTTTATTATCTTTTCAATTTCTTCTTTTAAAATGAGTCTGTTCAGGCATTCAATTTTGGTTTGTTTAGGTAGGTGGTTAATTTCTAAGTATTTGTCAATTTCCTCTAGGTTTTAATTTTTGTTTGAGTATAGTTTTTCCATAATATTCCTTTGTTAGCTTTTTATTCCAGTCGGTTCTGTTTTGACATTGCCCATTTCATCTTTTAATCAGATTATTTGAGTCTTTTCTTTTGTTAGTTTTGCTAGGGGTTTGTCGATTTTATTGACATTTTTAAAGAACCAACTCTTAGTTTTGTTAATGGTTTCAATTGTTTTTATATTTTCAATTTCATTTATTTCTGCCTCAAATTTTATAATTTCAGATTTTTAGTGAATGTCGGGTTTCCTACTGTTCTTTCTCAATTTGTTTGAGATGTTGGGTTAGAGAATCAATGGTCATTTTTTTTCTGCCTATAGCACTTGTCTGTGCATTGCTGTATAGAGGTAATGCTTGGCTGCTGTGACACTAAACACTGTGACACTGCTGGGTCAAATTTGATAATGGTTACCCATCGTAGACAGTGTTTGGTGGAGTTTCCTGATTAAAACAAGCTTGAAAGCAGGAGTGGCATCCACTTCTGAAATGGCTTGCCTCCAGAAACTCTATGAACAATGCTCAGGTCTTTCATTCATAGGGTCACTATGAGTCGTCTATGATTCGACGACACACAAGAACAACAACAACAACAACAACAATATTGATGTGTTTGCTTATTGCAATAAATTGACCTCTGATTGCTGCTTTGGATGTTTCCCAGAGGTTTTAGTTAGTTGTGTTTTCATTGTCATTTGCTTCAAGGAACTTTTAATTTTATTTTTTATTTTTTCTACTACCCAGTCATGTTCAAGCAAGGTGTTACTCAGCTTCCAAATGTATGTTTTTGTTATTTCTTGTTTTTTAATTTATTGATGCTTGCCTTCTGATATAAAATGTGATCTATTCTTTAAAACATTCCATGCATATTAGAGAAAGTATACTGCAATTTTTTTTAAGGTGCATTAGCCTATAAATATCTATGAGAGCCAGTTGATTTATTGTGTGGTTTAATTCTTCTGCATCTTTGTTGAGTTTCTTTCTGGAAATTCTATCTTTTCTTGAGAGTGGTTTATTGAAGTCTCCAACTAATATAGTGGTGTTGTATATTTCCTTTTTCAAATTTGTTAATATTTGTTTTATATAGTTTTCAGCTCTATCATTTGATGCATAGATATTTATTATTGCTATGTCCTCTTGTTCTATTGACCCTCCTTTAGTAAATATGTAGTGACCTTCCTTGTCCTTTGTGATAGTTTTTGCATTGAAATTTATTTTATCAGAGATTAATATCACTGCTTCTTCTTTTTTTCTGGTTGCCATTTGCTTGGTATATTTTTTTTACTACCCTTTTATTTTTAATCTTTCTTTATCTTCGCGTTTCAAGTGTGTCTCTTGTAGACAGCATAATGATGGATTTTTTAAAATCCAATCTGCTACTCTTTTTTATCTCCAGTGGTGCATTTAAACCATTTACATTCAGCATAATTATTGAGAGGCAAATTTTTATTGCTATCATTGTGTTGAGTTCTTTTTGGTGTTGTTGCTAGTTACTTTGGTCCATCCTGTTTTCTGTGGCACCTCTGTAAGAAAGAGGCCTCTCAGTGTTTCCTGCCATGCTGGTCTTGTTTTTACAAACTCCCTTAGGTTCTGTTTTTCTGGGAATATCTTGATCTCTTCTTCATATTTAATGGACAATTTTGCTGCGTACAATATTCTTGGTTTATGGTTGTGTTCTTTGAGTGTTCCATATATGCTATTACTCTGTCTTCTTGCTTGCATGGTTTCTTCTCAGAAATTGGGACTTAATCATGTTTGTTCTCCCTTATAGGTTACTCTTTATTTCTCCCTAGCTAGTCTCAGAATTTCCTCCTTATCTTTGGTTCTGGCAAATTTGACTATGATATGCCTTGGTGTTTTTCTTTTGGGGTCAATCCTCTATGGTGTTCACTCAGCTTTCTGAATATATATTCTTTCATTCTTCATTATGCCCGGGAAGTTTTATTCTAATAATACTTCCACCACTTTTTAGGTGCCTTTAATTGCTTCTTCCTGTTCTGGGATTCCCATTATTAGCATACTATTTCTCTTGATAGTGTCTCACATTATTCTTATGTTTTCTTGTTTTTCCTTCCTTTTTTATTCTGGTTTTTGTTCTAGCAGATCAGTGGTGATAATTTTATCTTCTATTTTACTGTTTCCGTGTTCCATCTCTCCAACTCTGTTCATATATCCCTCCATCATGTTGACAGCATCTGATACATTGGACTTCATATTTTGGATTGTGATTTCTTGTTTTACCAGATCTTCTAATACCCCATTTGTTTTATCTGCATTGGTTGGGATTTTTTAAGCTCCTCTTGGTTTTCTCTTGCAGTGTCCTGTAATTTAAGTTTTTCTTCCACATATTGAAAGTATTCAATAATTGTTCTTTTACATTCTGTATCAGAAAGATCCACCAGAATTTCTAGCTTCAGGAAATCCATTGACACTGTCACTTTTTGGGGTTAACATCTTGCTTTGGGTTTGTGTAGGGGATGTAGTAACCTGTTTCCTATGTGACATTTCTGTGGTAGAGTTTTTCATGTCTGAGACAATAGCAGATTCTTGATCTGAATTAACTCTTCCAGAAGAGGTTTGGACACATGCATATGCATGGTGGTGGTGGGGTGGGAATATATATGTGGGACGTGATTGGAAAAACCCTTGTATTTACCCTTGACAATTGGGTCTGCCACCTAGTTGAGCTCCAGCTGTCTCACTTCCTCATGCTTGCTGTCCTGCTTGCTCCTATGAGGTGAGTCCTGCTGTGGCTCAGCTGGCTTCTCCCACTGTGGCTTGGCTTGCTGCTCCTACTGCAGCTCACTGCTCCCATGGCTCCCAAATTAATTGTTTTAATAATAGTTCTCACTCAAATTCCTGCTGTCCTGCTCACTGTGTGCATTGTTCCATGTGTGTCACTCCATGTGCATCATTCTGTGCATTTTGCTCATCCATGTTGCTCCATATGCATAACTCTGTGCCAACACAACTATTGTTCAAGCATGTGCACCAATAACTAAAGCCAACAATGAAGAGGTTGAACATTTCTATCAACTTTTACAGTCATAAATCAATTGAATAGGCAATCAAGATGCATTCATAATAATAATTGATGAGTGGAATGCAGCAGTTTGGAACACAAGCCACTAATTGGAAATGGACTTAGAGACATAAATGAGGTAAATGAGGTGAAAGATTAAATGATTGAATTCTATACAATGATTTATTCACTGCAAATACATTTCCTTTTAAAAAAGAAAAATCACCACCGGACCAAAACATCATTATAGATGGAGAAATGTATCAAACTGTGAATGACTTCCTCTTACTGCTTAAGTGAAGTTTTTAAAAATTATATGGTTAAGAAGTAGAAGGGAGAAGAAGGGAGAAAAAGGAAAAGAAAGAAGAGTAGAAATTTAAAAAATAAATGAAGAAGTAGAAGGGAAGAAAAAGGGTTACAGAAAGAGAGACTATGCAGCTAGTTCCTATATTGGAATAAGTGAAAAGAGGGTCATTCTGAAATGAATATATTATTCGACAGTATGTGTATTGAAATTATCAGTCTTGGACAGGCTATATTGATCTATAAATGTAGAAAAAGGGAAGAAAAGTGGGGGGAAATAGAAAAGATGAGTGAAGTGAAAAATCAATAAACTATAAGAGTTTGCATAAACATTATAATAAATAATTGTACAATCAATGGTAAGTAATGCTTATGAATGATTATCTGGAAAAAGGATTTATAAACTTGCACGCAAATAAAATAGATGATATAAAAATAACAATTTACAGCCACAGAATACTAATGGATGGTCTTCAGGAGTTGTCTTGAATTCAAGGCATTGGCTTTGGTCTTGTTTTTGGAGGCAGTATGATTTAGGGATATTGCTTATAGTGGTGAATCATAATAAAATATAAGTTGAATGGCAAAGAATGGACATTAAGGAACATTTAATTGGTCTCATGAAGAATTTATACATAGTTTAGAAAACAGTAGGGTTTTTTTAAAACTCTGGTAGATTTCTTTTCTTTTTAAAAGAATAAGTTAATGACAGCAATACATTTCACTAATTTTAAATAACCAGTAATACTTTCACTAGTGTATATACTGATGCAGCCTATATCACAATTTTTTAAAATTATACTAGTTTATTTAAAAAGTTCTAATGCATGATTTTCCAGAACAGTTTCTTCCCATGTCCCTCACCCACCACTCATCAAATTGTACAACTCCATGATTAATCCCCCAGGCCCTGCACATCCTCATCCCAGTAGTCTTAACAGAACACAATTTTAAAATGAGATAAAAGTGTGCTTGAGGTTTAGATCACTTCATCATACCTATTTACTCTGTGTCCTGGACAAATAATCTGAGACTCTGTACTATGTAAAGAAGAATATTATATCAGGATTGGAGGAAGACTCATTAACAACATGAGGTATCCAGATGACACAAAATAGCTTGCAGAAAACTAAGACATCTTGAAGCACTTATTGGAGAAGCTCAAAGACTAGAGCCTTTTGTATGAATTGAACCTCAACAAAGGAACAATAAAATTCCTTGCAATGGGACCAACAATCAATAATGCCATCATAAAAAATGGAGAAAAGATAGAAGTTGTTAAGGATTTTATTTTACTTGGATCCACAAGCAACACTCATAAGAACAACAGTCAAGAAATCAAATGATATAATAGAAAAATCTGCTACCAAGGATCAATCTCTTTAAATGGATGGAGTTAAACAGATTGCTGTGAGTTGTACTTGACTTGACAACACCTAATAACAACAAAAACAACAACGTGTTCATGACCACAATGTGATATTTTTAGTTGCTTTGTGTGCTTTTAAAAGTTAAACAATGAATAAGGAAGACCAAAGTCGAATTTATGCCTTGTGCCTTTGAACTGTGATGTTTTTGAAGAATAGTGAAAGAACTATGGACTACCAAAAGAACTTTCAGCAAGCAAGGTTATGCAATATTTATATCAAAAGTTATTGATGTGCTTTCCTTTAACCCTGATAACACATCCTTTTTCATAGATCCAAGATTCTTGAATAATTTGCTCAGCATACATACAGATTGAATAGGTATGGAGAAAAGATACAACACTGATGTGCACCTTTCTTAATTTTAAACAATGTAGTGTTTCTTTGCTCTGTTTGCACAACAGCTTCTTGGTATGCTGATGACACAATCTTGATTACTGAAAGTGAGGAGGACTTGAAACATTTGCTTCAGAAGGTCAAACACTGCAGTTTTCAATATAGATTGCATGTCAATGTCAAGATAACAAAAATTCTCACCACTGGACTTATAGACAACATCATGATAGATGGATAAAGGATTGAAATTGTCAACAACTTCATCTTACTTGGATCCACAATCAATTTGCTTTGTACTAGCAGTCAGGAGATTAGGAAGTGTAATACTGCAAGTGCTGCAGTCAGGGATCTCTCCAAATCAGTGAAGAGCAATGATGTTAGTTAGAGGACTAAGTTGTCCCTGATTATACATGATTTTCAATCACTTGCTATGCTAATAAGCATTGGATAACGAATAAAGATTGCAGAAGAAAAACTGATGTGTTTGAGCTATGGTGTTGGAGAAGAGTACTGAATACCCCATGGACTTCCAAAAGAACAAAGAGAAATATCTTGGAGAGGTGCAGCCACAGTGTTCCTTGGAGGCAAGGACAGAGAAGCTTTGTCTCACATACTTTGAACATGTTGCTAGGAGAGCATATTTCTTTGACATAATGCTTGGACAAGTAGGGGGATTGTGAAGGAGGGGAAAGCTCTCAACTAGGTAGATTGACACTAAAGGGGCTCAAGTGTGTCAGAGATTGTGAGATTGGCATAAGCTTCAGATTTGTTGTTCAAAAGGTTGTTGTTGTTGTTGTTATGTGCCGTCGAGTCATTTGCGACTCATAGCAACCCTATGTACAACAGCCCTAAACCCTGCTTTATCCTATGCCAATCACATTGCCTCTGACACGCTCATCCCGATTACCCCAGTCACTGAATCAATC
>NW_006399769.1:10900370-10901399 GCF_000299155.1 Elephantulus edwardii
TCAGAGAGTTGGACAATGACTAAGGAGGACAGAAGAAGAATCAATGCCTTCAAACTGTCGTGCTGGAGAAGACTCTTGAACATGCCATGGACTGCCAAGAAAACAAACAGATCTATCTTAAAGAGGGTGAAACCAAGTTTCTCCTTAGAGGCTAGGATTTTAAGCTCTGTCTCACATAATTTGGGCATGTGATCCAGAGAGACTGGTCTTTGGAGAAGAATATCATGCTCAGAAGAGTGGAGGGACAGCACAGGAGAGGAAGACCCAGATGAGATGGACTGATACAGTAACTGGGGCAATGGAGTTTGGTGTGTCTGAATTAGTGAGAATGGCTCAGAACAGATGGGTTCAGAGCTGCTGTACATAGGGTTGCAGGTGACTCGAGGGCACATAACAACAAAAACAACTACTTTATTCACCAAGCACAACTTTTTCCTCTAGGAATTGGTCCCTCATGATAATATGGAGAAAGTGTGTGAGATGAAGTCTCATCTACCTTGCCTCTAGGTAGCATTTTGGCTACGCTTTTTCCAGGACAGATTTTTAATTTTTGTTCTTTTGGAAGTCCATGCTGTATTTAATCGTTTCTCCTTTGCTTTTCCTCATTCATTATCTAGCTTTCCCATGCACAAGAGGTGATTGAAATACCAAAGTTGGGGCCCGGCACACTGTAGTTGGTCCTCACAGTAATCTTTGTTCTTTTTAGCATTTTAAAAAGATTCTTTGTGACTGCTTAGACCAATGCATTATATTATGTTGTCTGACTTCTTAACTTCCATGGGTATTGATTACGGATACAAGAAAGTGAAACTTCAATCTTTTTTCAAGATTTGAAACACTGATAAACTCAAAGTTTATAGCTTTTAATGTCAAGTATAACAGTCATAAAGAAAAAATATATCATCACAAGTGAACCAATAAAAACCAACTTCATAATAAATGGAAAACAGCACAACAGTGGTTCAAATCTGGGCTTTGTAATTTGTTGTTGTTGTTGTTATATGCCGTCGAGTCGCCTGTGACTCATAG
>NW_006399769.1:10903199-10904501 GCF_000299155.1 Elephantulus edwardii
CTTCTCTGCGCTCCAGTGCAATTTTCAGAGTCTCTTCTGACTTCCATTTTGGTCTTTTGTAATTTACTATTTGTAAATTTTTGAGCATGGCACCTAATGTCTTTACCTAAGTTGTTTCATTTGTAAAATTAATAATGGCAAATTCCTTTTAGTTCCTAGGATTGTTCTGAAGATAAGCTGCTTTTAATGCAGCCTGTTACAGGGAACAGTGCCTCTCCTTTTGTTAACGTCTTGTTATGTGGATTAGTCATAGCCCTCAGCCCCTCTGATTCCTACTACAGAGATCCAAGATTCCACCCCCCCCCCGTTTCTTTGTTAGTACTATAATTTGACAATCTGTAACTTCGCATTTTTAAAGAGTTCAGCTTTAGTAACTGAGTCCACTTTTTGATAACTAAGGTAATAAAAGTCTAGCTTTATGATTGTCTATGATTTCTCATAGATTTTTAGGAAATGGTAGCATCTGCAGATTTTTCCAGCATCTTGAAATCAGTAAATTGAGGTCAGGACATAGAAGTCATATAGTGAAGTAGTTACATGATCCCATCCTGGTTTGATTGTTTGTTGACTATGCTGCTTTGACCCTCTGCAGTGTCAGCACCACTCAGGAAAAAAGAAAATAGGAGATTTTAAATAATTCTGCTTTCACTGCAACTAACTCGCACTATATTTTTGTCACAGGAAATGCTCTTATGCCCTTATTGTTCATAATTTAAAATGATTTTATGGCTGCAGCTGTCATGTGGTACGAGGCTTCTCTTACGCTTTGTGAATCTGAATCATGCAGCTCAACCCCTGCAATATGACTAGGCTTCTCTCAGGATTTATCTCCTGGTTATAGATCTCTTTCCTTTGCGTTTAGTGAAAGGAGGCAAGTGGAATGGTCTTTATATTGTTATTTATTTGAAATCCATTTGTTTTTACTCACTACATATAGTCTCCCTTGGTAATGTGTGCTGTTTAAAAAACTCCTTGGAGATACAAAAACCAACCTGTATATTTGAAAGTTTGGTTTTGCTATAGAGTTATTCCCAAATCATAGTAACCCAATATGCAACAGAACAAAACAAAAACAAAACAAAACAAAACAAAACAATAATCACTCCTGCTCCATTCTCTCTCTCTCTCTCTCTCTCTCACACACACACACACTGCTGTATTTGAACTCCTTGTTGTGGTTACCATGTTAATTTATATCATTAAGTGTATCTCTTTTTCTCTTATTTTTTACTTTGCCAAACATAATAATTTTCTTTGGGATTTAACCATATTAATAATAAGTATGTAAAATGAAATCTTGTC
>NW_006399769.1:10905896-10909132 GCF_000299155.1 Elephantulus edwardii
AAATAAATGGAAAAATGTTCTCTGTTTATGAAAAGAAAGACTCAATATAGTGAAACTGACAATCCTACCAAAAGCAATCTTCTTGTTCAACACAATCCCAGTACAGCCACCAGATTTCTTTTTCAAAGAGATAGAAAAGACAATTGACAAGCTTATTTGGAAAGAAAAGAGACCTCAAATATGCAAAGCACCTCTCAAAACAAGAAAGAAGTGGGAGACATAGAGTCCCTGATTTTAAACCCTGCTACACAGCTGAGCGACCAAAGCAGCATGGTACTGGTACAGACAATGGAACAAAATTGAGAACCCAGAAATTAACCCATCTACCTATAGTCAGTTAGCGCTTCAAAAATAATCAAATCCTATCAAATATGGAAACTACCTGTTCTTCCAATATTAATATTTTGCCATCAGAATAATTAAGTTTTGCCACTGAAGTTTGAACTTTTTTTAGTCTTTTCAGCTTGAGTAATGCCAAATGTAAGGAGTTCTTGTGGCCTAGTGATAAGAAGCTGTGCTGCTGTGCAGAAGTTATGCAGTTCAGCAGGAAAAAGATGGTCAATCTACTCCCATGTGATTAATTGCCTCTGAAAACCCACTGGTGGGTCAGCTGTGGGTTGATTCCAACTTGACAGTACCCAATAACAACAATGTCAGATGGGTTGTTTTATTTGGCAGCTAAGTTTTCTTGTTGCTAAGTGCCATTGAATCAGTTGTGACTCAAAACAACCCTCTGAATAACAACAGATCTGAAGCTTGTTCTATCCTGCACTATCCTCATGATCTCTGTCATGCTCAAGTCTGTTATGGTAGTCACTGTGTCAGTCTGTCTTGTCTTTTTCTGATCCTCACTTCTGGCATGATGTCTCTTTCAAGGATTTATTCCTTCTGATAAAATGCAGAAAGTGAGATGAACTTTCACCATCCTTGACCCTTAGGAGTTCTCTGATTGCACTTCCTTTAAGGCAGATTTATTTATTTGACAACCCTAGTTTATTCAGTACTCTTTGTAAACACTGCAAGTCAAAGACATTGATTGTTCTTTGCCCTTCATTATTCATTGTCCAACTTTCAAATGTAGAGGAAGCAATTGAAAAGATCATGTCTTGATAGGGTGTACCTTAGTCTTAGAACTGGTATCCTTGCTCATTTAACTTTGAAGAGGTCTTTGAAAGCACATTTTGCCAATGCAACACATCTTTTTTTTTTAAAATTTCTTGGCTACAGCCAGAATGTATGCTGATTGTAGATCAAAGTAAAGAGGAATCATTGACAACTTCTTTCTTCTCTCTATTTATCATTATTTTGCTTGTTTATCTAATGATTATTTTGCTTGTTTATCTAATGATAAGGATTTTTCTTGACCTTGAGCTGTAACCCATAGTCTTTGATCTTCAGCAGTATGTGCTTCAAGTTTTTTTTGGTGTGTTTTTTTTTTGTGCTTCAAGTTTTAATCACTTTCTGCAAACTAGATTGTGTCATCTTCACAGTGCAGATTATTGCTTAGCCTTCTTCCAATTCTGCTATTACATTATTCTTCATATAGTCAAGCTTCTTGAATTATTTGCTCAACATACAGGTTAAATAGATATGGAGAAAGATTATAGCCTTGACACACACTGTTCCTGACTTTAAAACCATGCAACGTTCTCTTGTTCTGTTCAGATAATTATTTTCATCTGTGTAGGTGTTTGTCATAAGTACAACTAAATGTATTGGAATTCTAATTCTTCTCAAAGTTAGCCATAATTTGCTATGATCCATAAGCCTTTGCATGGTAAATAAAACACAAACAAGTAAGCAACTTTCTGGTATTCTCTGCTTCCAGCTGAGAACCACCTGATATTCAACAATGATATCCCTTGTGCCATGGTGTTTTCTGAATCCAGTTTGAATTTCTGACAGTTCTCTGATTATATAGTAATTTTTAAATAATCTTAAGCAGAATTTTAATTATCTGTGATATTGATGATAATGCTCAATAATTTTCACAGTTGGTTGACTCAGCTTTTATTGAATGGGAAGGTCTTTCCAGTCAGCTGGCCCACTCACTATCTTCCATATTTCTTGGTTGAGACTGGTGAATACATCAAGGCTTGCTCTATTTCCTGAAATACCTCAATTGGTATTCCATCAATTACTAGGGCTTTACTTTTTGTCAATACCTTCAGTATATCTTACACTTCTTTCCTCAGCACTACTTGTTCTTGACCATATGCTACTCCTTGAAATGGTACAATTTTGACCAATTATTTTTGGCACAGTGGCTCTGTTTATTCCTTCCATCTTCTTTTCATTTCTCCTGTATTATTCAAGATTCTGTCCATAGAATCCTTCAGCATTCCACCTTGAGGCTTGAATTTGTTATTCAGGTTTTTTTTTCAGCTTAAGAAATATTGAGCATGGTCTTCCCTTTTGGTTTCATAACTCCAGTTCATTGTCACATTTCATAATAATTTACTCTTTCTTCTTCAGCTGCCCCTTGTAATTTTCTGCTTAGATCTCTAACCTCAGCATTCCTTCTCTTTGCTTTGACTTCTTTTCATTCCACAGGATGTTTTATAGTCTGTTCTGACATTCGTATCGGTCTTTCTTCCACCTTCGTCCCCCCAATTTCATAATGATATTATTCTCTAAACCTGATATTATGTTCTCCTTATTATGGTGTGATCCTTTCTTTGATGGAAATATTGTAGGCCATTGTCTTATTAAAGTCATATAGAAGTTACATAAAGGTACTCACCAATTCAGCCTAAAGAACTTTCTAATAAGAGCTATTCAAAAGCTACTTTATGAAATAATTATTTCCTGTTATTGAAAGTATTCAAACCAAAACTGGATAATTGTGTATTGAAATAAAGGTGGTATATCTAAGATATTGACGTAAAATTTCTCTGTGGAGTGTTAGACAAAGCTACATGTAAGTTTGCTGTATTGTAGTAGGTTGTGTGTTGTTGTGATACTGAAAGTTATGTTGTCAGTACTTACAACTACCAGCAAGATCACCCAAGATGGACAGGTTTCAATGGGGTTTTTAATCAAAAACAGATTAAGTAGGAAGCAGAAGTATTTTTTTAATTTTGCTCTATTCTGAAACCATTACATGTTTGTCAGCTTGTGGTACTGTGATGGCTTTGTGTTGGTGTGATATTGAAAGTTGGGCCATTACCCAGAGTAATAGCTATAACGTTAGCCATAGTGGGCAGGTTTCAGCAGAATTTTCAGACTGAGAAAGA
>NW_006399769.1:10909974-10918357 GCF_000299155.1 Elephantulus edwardii
CTTCTCCAACACCAAAACTCAAAGGCATCGATCCTTCTTCTGTCATTTTTAGTCATTGTCCGGATCTCTGATGAAAATAATGTGTAGACCATGGCCCAGATCAGGCACATCTTAGTCTTTGTACTGACATCTTTGCTCTTCAGCACTCTAGAGAGGTCCTTGATAGCAGATTTCCCTAATGTAATTGGTCTTCTGATTTCCTGACTGCTGGTGCCAAGAGTGTTGATTGTGGGACCAAGCTAAATGAAGTTGTTAACAATTTGAATCTCTTCTCCATCTATCATGATTCTGCTGATTTCCCAAAAATCTTTGCTTTCTTGATGTTGAGCTTCCATTTTTATTGGAGACTGCAGTTCCTGACCTCCTGCAGCAGCAAATGCTTTAGGTCATCTTCAGTTTTGGTAAGCAAGGTTGTATCATCTGTATAACACAGGTTGTTCATGGGTCTTCCTCCAATCCCAAAGGCACATTTCCTCCTCATAAAGTCTAGCTTCCTGAATGATCTGTTCTGCATACAGATTGAAAAAGTATGGAGACAAGATGCATCCCTGACACACTCCTTTCCTGATTATGAACCATGCAATGTTTCTTTGCTCTGTTCTGATGACTGCTTCTTGATCTAATTATAGGTTTCACATGAGCACAATAAAGTGTTTTGGGATTCTACTCAAAGTTATCACTATTTGTGATGAGGCCTTATACACAAGTGAACAAAGATTAGATGAGCCGTGAGAGGACTTAAAAAATATTATCCATATTGAATGCAAAAGGTCAGTACAAAGAGGAGGAGAAAGAAAAAAATGAGACGGATGCCAGAAGAGACTCTGAATATTGCACTAGAATGCCAAAAAGCCAAGGCAAAGGGAAAAAAAATCAGGCAGTTAAGGAACTGAACAGAAGATTTTAAAGGGCATCTCGAAAAAACAAAGCAATTTATTACAAAAAATGTGCAAAGATCTGGAGTAAAAAACCCAAAACAAACTCAATGGCATTACTTAAGCTGAAGAAACTGAAGAACAAATTCAAGCCTCGAGTTTCAATATTTAAAAATGCTTTGGGCAGAATATTGAATAATCCAGGAAGCATTAAAAGAAGGTAGAAGGACTACACAGAGTCACTTTACCAAAAGGAATTGGCTGACAAAGAAGAATTTCATGAAACAATATATGACCAAGAGGCAATGGTGATGAAGGAGGAAGTTCAAGTGGCTCTGGAGGAATTGGCCAAAAACAAGACCCCATAAATTGATGGAATGCCAATTGGCATATTTCAACAAATATATGTAGCTCTGGATGTGCTCACCAGATTGTGCTATGGAGTCTGGAAGACAACTATCCAACTGACTGGAAGAGATTTATTTCCATTCCAAAAAGTGGTGATCCAACAGAGTGTAGAAATTATCGAACACTATCATTGATACCACACAGAAGCAAAATCTTGCTGAAGATTATAAAAAAAATGACCCAAACATTACATCATTAGAGAACTACCAGAAATACAACCTGGATTTAGAAAGGGCTGTGACACTAGGGGCATTATAGCCAATGTCAGAAGCATCTTGGTTGAAAGCAGAGAGTTAACAAAGGAATGTCTATCTGTTTCATTGGTTACACAAAGGCATTTGACTGAGTGGATCACAACAAATTGTGACTAACCTTGAGATTCCACTGTATAGAGAATAATAAATTATGGGTAACACTGAGAATAATAGGTATTTGAGGACACTTTATTGTGCTGTATACCTAGGGAGTTTGAGTGGCTGAGTGGTAATGAATTATGCTGTCAACCCAAAGTTCAAATAGGTGGTGGATAGGCCATCTCCTCCTGAGATTTACTGTCTCTGAAAATCTTCTTGTGTGTCAGCTATGGGTTAGTCCCACCCGATGATACACCACAACAACTAACAATAACAATTATGCTCAGAACAAGGAGATACTACATGGTTTAAAATCAGAAAGAGTGTACATCAGGATTGTAGCATTTCAGCATACCTATTTAATTTGTATTGTGAGTATAGAATCCTAAAAGAGGAATGCAGCACAAGGATAGGAAGAACATTCATCAACCCAACAATTTGTGATATGGTGACTCAACTTTGCTCACAGAAAATAAAGATGACTTGAATTTACTAAAAGAAGATTGAAGAAAATAGCTTACTTTATGAATTGCATCTTAACATAAAGAAAAAAAATCACAATTAGACCAACAGACAACATCACAATAGAATGAGAAAAGAATGATGTTATCAAAGATTGTGTTTTATTTAAATTCAGAACTGACACTCAGAAACAGCAGTCAGGAAACCAAATGATGTATTGCAATGGAAAAATCTGCTACTAAAGACCTTTTTAAAGTGCTAAGGAACAAGGTTGCCACTTTGTTTTGGGTTTTTTGTGTTTTTTTTTTTTTAGGGTATCAATCTTTATTAATTTAATTTTTTTTACAGCATCCAATTTTCCTAGTTTCTTACTTAGTACATTTCACTAGATGATTACTGGCAAATGTTTTCAGCTATTTCTCTGCATTTTGAGTCAAGGTATATCAGCAAATGAAAATTAAGGTTGTCACTTTAAATGCAAGATTCCCTAGACCTAACCCATAGTATTTTCAGTTGCTTCATATGCATGTGTAAATTGGAGAATCATTAAGGAAGACTGAAAAATATGGCTGTTGAATAAATGAAATGAGCTATGGTTGTGGGTTCGAGGCCTTTTAGACCTCTAGTACATATACTCACTGGTTTATTTTTCTATCTCTGAACTTTCCCATGAAGGACTGAACTATAGAGAACTTTCTGAGAAAAAAAAATTATGGAATAAGAAAAATTGCTTTAATGTATTGAAAATCCTAAGTTATTCAGTGGTACTTTTGCATTCAATAAATGGCAAAAGACAGAGAAACTGAGCTGTGCTGGGTGATTGTTGTCCATTTTTTTGGTGTGACTTGGCAGAGTTAATTTATTCTCTATCTTACACTTTGGGGAGTAGGTCGATACCTTAAAATTCAAAGCAGTCTCTCACTTTGAGATATCAGATCTGGAGAAATTGTTGTCAAACAGGCTGTTGATGGAAGAATCTTTTGAGCTCCACTGGAACTTCCTCTTGTGTCTCTTTAATTATCAAAGCTTGTTTTGAAGCTGTAGTTTGTGTCCTGTAATACATGCATATCATTCCCTAACCAAATTTATGAAAATGTGTTGGGTGGTGAGCGTTTAAAGAACTTCAGGGAATAAGTTGAAATTGAAAGTTCTGAACAAGAGTAATTATTATTGCATGCGGGTTGTGTTCAAACCTTTGGCTCTCCTGGGAGCAGGAGTGGGCTGACTTCAGAGTGCTTCATTAATTAAAGGGAAAACAAATATGTCATGGGAGGATTTCTTGCCTCTCCTTGAGTTAACCTTGGGGGAAAATCACTGCATTTCCTGAGACTCAGTTTTTTCTGCTGAAAAAAGTCAGAGCTTTCTATCCATCTTTATGATTTTTTTTTTTTACTTTACAGATCTGTAATAAGGTACAAGGACTTCTTTTCTTTTTTTTGGAGGACTTCTACTTGAAAAGTAGCCTTATAGAAGAGATGATTAGCATACTTAACACGATCCATTTCTACAACAAATGTTTATCAAATCCCTACAAATATCTGAGTTTATCTGAAAGTCTGTGTTCTCACGAAACAATAAAACTGGAAGAGGAGTCAGGAAACACAGTTCTGTAAATAGAAAATATTTTTAACTTTTTCCTCTGTTATGAGTATTCAAGTCTCTGGGCTAGATTAGTCCCATAAGCCATAGTTTGCAGATCTAAGTGGTGCTGATATTTATTAAACATAAAAATGGATGGATATATAATTTTTATTTCCCACATGTCATTGCATCAATTTTGATTCATGGCAACTCTATATTCATTATAGAACTGTTCTTAGCAGGCTTGCAGTGACCAAATTTTTTTTTAAAGTATATTTCCAGAACTTTCTGGTAGCATAGGCCCTAGAGAATAGCACTGCTAACCCAAACTGCATGCTAGTGATTCAAATCCACCAGTGACTCCAGAGAAAGATGGACAATCTCCTGCCCTGTGATTTATAGCTGGAAACCCAATGGTAGGTCAGCTCTGAATGGGTTTTGAGTTTTTAGTTCTTCTGAGGTGCTGCTACTGAATCTCTGAGATGGTCACATTGAATGGCCAGCCTTTCTGTTGGCATCAAAGTAAGTGCATAAAACGTTAGCACCGCTTGACTCCATGATGATAACTACCAATCACTGAGGTGAAAGATCAATTGGAGACACAACTCAGTGGGGAGGTCTAGTGGTCTGGTCCTTAGGGATTTGACCTGGTAGTTCTAACCCACTAGACAGCTCTGAAGGGGAAAGATGGGTTATCTCTGCATATGTGATTTACAGGCTTTAAAAAACCTGCTGGAGAGTTTGACGGTTTAGACTCAAGGACAATGAACGAAAACTACTCAGTATTTCTGGTCAGAACAGCATCATTTTTCATATGTTTAAAATTTGGTTAAGCATTCCTTTTGCCATTAAAGCTAAATATACTGGTTTGGAAAAAAAGTCCTTGTCTTTAATAAATAAAATGAGTGTTAGAAAAGCTTCAAGCATTGACAATTAATCACTATAATGGAGTGCAGGCTTTGACACATTACGGCGTATGATAGTTTAGCTGAGTCAGATAGAGCAGGCATCACCTATTCTAACTTTAAGGATGAAGATATTAATTTTGAAAACTCTGTATAAATAAATGACATTTGACTACATGCAATCAATCAACAATATTCTTACAATTTCACAAAATATTCCACCTACTTTGTCTACTATTCATTCAGTCTTAATTTATAATCCTTTTCTGTAATTGGAAATGGAATAAACACCAAAGAAATCAGTTTAATCATTTAAATATATTTTTAGGGAAAATAAAATTGTGTCTTCTAAATGTTATCAATGTAGAGATTGAAAAAAAGGAGGGGAAGGAATTTATTTTCTTTGTGGTGCCAAGATGCTTAAGACACCACAGCCATTTAATGATATTTCTTTGGGAAGAATAAATTTACAGACCTGTTTGGGAGACTTATGATTACTAAAGAACATTCCAGTAACCGGAGATGATTTTGTGACTCTTTGTGCAATTTAAAGAAAGGAATAGAATTGTAATCTTGTGAAAGTCTTTTCCCATTTATAGTCAGGCAAAGTAAGGGCTCATGTCATGGCTTTCCACCTGGCAGGCACATTGAGCTCCACACTGTGGGGCTTCAAAAATTGTTGATGTCGGAGTCTTATTCCCACTAAACTTGATTTAACCAGTTCTGGGGTGTGGCTTGGGCATGAGGATCTTTTAAATCTCCCAAGTGAGATTTAGTGTGCTATTAAAGTTAAGAACCACTGGTCTAGAGAGACTATGTGACATAATAAAGGATGACTATTTGTACAGGTCCTTCTTCACATGAGGGACTTAAAAAATAGACATAAACCTTCTAGATAGAAAACTGATAATCTCTGAAGTTTCTAATCACTGTAGCTTTTTGTCCAAATTACATTAAATTTCATAGCTTAAAGTGAATCTCTTGCTAATTTGATGCCCTTCCAAAATGTGTCTCTTAGGAACCTCTAGAGAATTATTTTAAATTCACATTTTCAGCTGTGAATTTGTGATACAGCCTTTGACTTTATGATGTTTAGGTAAGAAAGTCAAATAATAACCACAACAAAACAATAATGATTGAAAGCACAATTTCAGAAAGGTTGAGAGTATATGACATCAAGCTTCCACATTAATCTTGATTTCTAATTCTAGAAGAACCTACTGTGACAGAGTATAAATGTGGGTGGAGTCTCAGGGTCACAGGATGGGAATAATCTCATCTAAACTTAGATGCATGAGCAAAGTCTTGCACACTAATCTACATTGCACAGTCTTGCCTAGCTCCTTCCAAAAAGCTCAGCTGAATAGATGTTGTTTTTGTTAGGTATTGTTGTTATTGCTTTTGACTCAGAGAAATCCTCTGAACAACAGAACGATGCTGTGCTTGATGGTGCCCAAACTTGTAGTAATTGTGTCAATCCATCTCATTGATGGTCTTCCTCTCTATCTACTTTATCAAGCATGGTGTCATTCTCTAGAGTCTAGCCTCTTCTGATAAGGTGGCTAACATATTTGAACCAAAGTCTTACCATCCTTGCTTCTAATGAACATTCTGATTGTACTTCTTTCAGGATTTATTTGGAAGAGATGACAGCTGTGAAGAATGAACTACCCTTGAATTAATGATGTTAGCTGGTGCTTTTCAAAGAAAAATTGGGTTTTAGTTAGGAACCCAACGGTGTGGCAATTCACTGTTCATAAAGCATGTGTACGCACATCCTCTAGTAGATGTTGTTGCTATATTCTGACTAGTCAGAACTGATTGATAGCTGACCTATTTTCAGAGGCTGTGAGTTGCACAAGAGGAAATTGCCCATTATTCTCCCATGGTGGATTAGAACCATGTGTCTTTGTGATGGCAACACAACTGCTTGCCACTGGCAACTTGAGCTCCCTATCCTGTAAAATAATGATAAAATTATCCCTAACCATTCTTCAAGGACTGGTCCCTCCTGGCCACATGTCCAAAGGATATGTGAGTTCCAAAATCCTGGCCTCCAAGAAGAAACTTGGTTTCACTCTTTCCAAGACAGACTTAATTGTTATCTTGGTGGTCCATAGTATGTTCAAGGCTCTTCTTCAGCCTTACACCTCGAAGACATGGATTCTTCTCTTCTATCATCTTTAGTCATTGTCCAGCTCTCTGATGCATAGCAAGTAATTGTGAAGACCTGACCTGGATCAGGTACATCTTAATCCCTTGACAGTCATCTTGCTTCTTGGTACTCTCCAGAGGTTCCTGATAGCAGATTTTCCTGGTGCAATTAGAATGTCTTTTGATTTCCTGACTGCTGGTGCCAAGAGTGTTGAATGCAGAGTTGAGCAAGCCGTAGTTGTTAACAACATCTATCTCTTCTCCATCTATCATGGTGTTGCCAATTGGCTCAGTGGTGATAATCTTTGTTTTCTTGATGCTGAACTTCAATCCATATTGAAGACTACAGTTTTTGACCTTTTGCAGTAAGTGTTTAAGGTCCTTCTCAGTTTCAGCAAGCAAGATTGTGTCATCTGCATAATGTAGGTTGTTGATGAGTCTTCCTCCAATCCTGATGCCACATTCCTCCTCATAAAGCCCAGACTCCTGAATGATCTTACCATTTTTCTGTATTTATTTCCCTTTTATTCCCCATCTTATTCTTCTCCCCTCTATCTCCCTCTTTCTTGCCGTCATCACTTCTGATGTGTGAAAATAATTTTGTTTCCAAGATGTCACCAGTTCTATTTAATTTCTTTAAAAGTCACTTTTTCCTTGAAGTATTTTCTACTTGACTTGCATTAAATTATTCACTTTTACCTGAAACTTTTATGTCTGATTGTCTAGCACTTTGTGTATTTGAGTATACAGATTTATTCTTGCATTTTAACTTTGTTGCAATATAGTTAACTTATAGGAATAAACATTATAACCCTTGTTTTGCACATTGTGCGTATCGGTTATTATCTCTCCAAATTGATTTGGTCTTTTTAAAAGCATATTCTTAGGGAGCAGGGAGTGTTTTGCAGCCTGCTGCACAAATGTGTGGGTGCGCAGTAAATGCCATGAACTTCAGAGATATCGGTCGGAGCAAAAGCCATGTAGAAGAAGAATAAAGTATCTCCGTATTACACTGCCTGAAACTCTGGGAAGCAAAGGAAACCTATATCAAGATTATTTGTGGAAACAATTATTCAGTACTCCTTGGTTTCATCAAAATGCCTTTAAGCTAAAATCTGGAAGCCTACTATTAATCAAGTTGCCTTGGGAAGGATCACTACTTCTCTTAGGATCCTACTTTTAGCATCAAAACCAGATGTTTTGCTAGATCAGAAACAAGCATTTAAATGGAAACATGCAGAGTTTAGTCAGCAAGAAATACCAGCTTTAATTTATTGCCATGGCGATATTTTTCCTTTCAGTAATTATTAACTTCAGAGAAGCTAAGGGGCACCTATATATCAGCCTCTTGAGATTGTTTTATAGATTTAATTTTTAAAAGATTTTCATTATTTCCCTTTTATTTTATATCCATTTCTTCCATAAGTTCTAAATTTAACTTGTTTTAAGTATTGATTTTAATCTATGGGACTCTGGGAATAATTATATACCCACATTTTTTACTTATTTTTTGGTAAACAATCAATAATTGTGGTCCATTAAAAAGATAACCTTTGAGAGCCTCACTCAAGATATAGCATACCATGTTTGTTCTCTCATGTTGGACAATGACTAGGAAGGACAGAAGGAGAGTGGATGCTTTTGA
>NW_006399769.1:10919757-10921681 GCF_000299155.1 Elephantulus edwardii
TGGAAGACAAGAGCCTCACTGGAAAGCATATTAGAAGAAAAATCAGAGATGACATAGGAAAAAAAAAGAAGAAAACACTAGAATCATGTGAGATGACTCAAATGAAATAACATATGTATATCTGGAATTCCAGAACAAAGGAATGATAGGGAAGTCAGAGAGATAATTGTGGAAAAAGTACTGGAAGAAAACTCTCCAGGTATTTTGAAGAATGGGGAAATCCACATTAAAGAAGCACAACAAACACCAAATAGACCAGCACAAAAAAGAAAAATATCAAGATATATCAGAGTCAAATTCTTCAAAATAAAAGATAAGGGTAGAATTCTAAAAGCAGCACAAGAAAGACAGAATCATCTCCAAAGTGGAAATAATAAGATTAAGTTCTGATTTTTCAGCAGAAACATGTGAGCTAGAAGACAATAGGATGACATATATAGAAAATGGAAAGAAAACAATTATCAGCCAAGGATCCTGTATATGTTGTTGATTGCCTTTGAGTCAAGCATGACTCAGACTGACCCTAAGAATAAAAGGCTCAAAGTCTCTCTACAACTTTTAACATTTATCAAAGTTCATAGAGTTTCCAGAGGTATGTTATTAAGGAAGTGGATGCCAATTCTGCTATAAAATATGAGGGAGAAAATAAATCCTTTGCAGAAAAGGAGGAACTTAAGAGTTGTAAAAACAAGACAAAACTACAAGAAATTTTAAGTGAAGTCCTTCACATGGAGACTTGAAAGGGAAGTGCATAGAGCATAGTAAACAGTAGCAACAGAAAAAGAAATACAGCCAAATGGAAAAAGTAAAACCTGGCCTTACAATAATCACTCTTCTAAAGATTAAATTCCTGTGTACATCAAAAAGTTTTCTAACAGAGTGAAAAGAAAGCCTACTGACTGGGAACAAATATTTGGCTATACCATCTAAGACAAGGGTCTTCTATCGAAAGTTTATAGAATGCTTCTGGCATCCCACAAGAAAATGACTGATAACCCAATTACAAAATGGGAAAAAATATGAAAAGAATTTTTACAGAGAAAGATATTCAAATGGCCAACAGATATGTGAAGAAATGCTCCAATTCACCAGCAATAAGAAAGATGCAAATAAAACCACAATGGGGTATCATCTCACTCCGGTAGCAGCTGCAAAGTTTAACAAGAAGGCAAGTAATATATGTTGGAGAGGATGTGGAAAGACAGTAACACTTACTATTGTTGGTGGGATTGTGAAATGGTACAACCACACTGGAGGACAATTTAGTGCTTCCTCAAAAAGCTGGACATAGAAATTGCATATGACCCAGCTCTTCCATTGCTTGGAATACCCCAAGAAAATGAGAACTGAGGCTCAAATGAAAACCTGTACAGCAATGTTCATAGCAACATTATTCACCATCACGAGAACATGGAAACAGCCTACATGTCCGACTACAAATGAATGGATTAAAAAGTTGTGGTACATTCTTGCACTGCAATGCTATCCAGCATGCAGGAGCAATTATTTTGTAAATTACTACCTAACTTGGGAGGAACTGAAAAGCATTATGCTGAGTAAACTAACTCAGTCCTATAAGGACAAATACTGTATAAAACTATTATTGTAGAATATGTACTAGGATCCAAGGAGGAGGGGGAGGGTAGAAACAGAGGAGTGTGGATGGATGAGGCAGCGCAGTGTTAATCATAGGGTTTCACAAATTGATGGGTGAGGGAGATTAAGGAAATGGAAAGAATCTTTTGTGGAAAGCAATAAATTCAAACTTAGTAAATGAATCAGTATAAAATTGAAAAAAATAACCAAAGAGTTAACAGAATTGAAGAAAGAAATAGACAGAAGCACAATAGTGGTAGGAGATTTCAACATAACACTATCACTAAAGGATAGGTAAACCAAAATAAACAAAAAAGATGCAGAAGAC
>NW_006399769.1:10922276-10926655 GCF_000299155.1 Elephantulus edwardii
GAGTCAATAAAATTGACAAACCACTGGCAAACGTAACAAAAGGGGGAAAAACAGAAGATACAGATAACTCAATTAAGAAATGAGAGATTATAATAAAAAATGACACATACAACATGATGAATAAATAATAAATGCATTTTAAATTTCTAATCTAGAAAAAAAGAAATGATGGATATCACAGCAGAACCAGATGAAATTAAATCTATAATATTGGAATACTGTGAAAAGCTATATTGTTGTTGTTTGATGCCATTGAGTCTAGACAACTCATAGCAACCCTATGAACAACAGGCCTGAGCATTGTTCACAGAGTTTCTGGAGGCAAGCCATTTCGGAAGTGGATGCCGCTCCTGCTTACAGGGTTGTTTTAGTCGGAAGAAATGGACAAATTCTTTGAAACTCATTTTCTACCCAGATTGACAAGGACAAATATAGAACACTTGAACAGATCCATCACAAAAGAAGAAATTGAAAAGGTCATAAAAAGTCTTCCTCATTAAAAAAGTCTTAGACCAGGTGGTTTTACAATTGAATTCTACCAAACATTCAGAGAGGAACTATCCCTGATTCTACTGAATCTATTTTAAAAAATTGAAAAAGAAGGAATACTTCCAGAGTCATTCTCTGATGCAAACATAACCTTAATACCAAAACCAGGCAAAGACTTTACCAAGAAAGTAAACTACAGACCAGTATGTCTCATGAATATAGATGCAAAAATTCTTAACAAAATCCTAGCCAATAGAATCCAAAAGCACATAAAAAATTCATCATGACCAAGTTAGATTCATAATAGGTATACAAGGTGATTCAACATAAGAAAAACAATCAACATAATTCACAATATTAACAAAGTAAATAATAAGAACCATACAAAAAAGAACCATACAATTTTAGCAATCGATGCAAAAAAGGCATTTGACAAAAATCTAACACCCTGATAAAGACACTGAACAAAATTGTATTAGAAGGGAATTTCCTCAACAAAGTGAAAAGTATATGTGCAAAACCAAGAACCAATATCATTCTCAATGGAGAAATACTTTCCTTGCAAACAGGGACCAGACAAGGATAGTTGCTGTAACCACTTCTATTTAATGTTGTATTGGATACGCTTGCTAGGACACTACAACAAGAGAAGGAAATAAAAGGTATTCAGATAGGCAAAAAGATGGTTAAACTATTGCTGTATGAAGATTATATGAAAGTGTGCACAGAAAACACCAAAGACTCAACAAAAAACCTGTTATAGCTAGCAGGCCAATTTAGTAGAGTGGCAGGATATAAGATCAATAACAAAAAAAATCAGTGGGATTCCTCTATAGTAACAAAGAGTACTCAGAGAAGGAAATCAAGAAAGCAATTCCATTTAAAATAGCCAACCCCAAATTGATGTACTTGGCAATGAACCTAACTAGTGATACAAAAGACCTATACCAAGAATACTTCAGAACATTTCTACAATACACAGTAAAAGACCTGAAGAAATGGAAAAATGTGCCATGCTCATTGATAGGAAGACTCAGCGCTGTGAAAATGACAACCCTACCAAATGCAATCTACATATTCAATGCAATCCCAATACAGATACTGAATTCATTTCTCAAAAAGATCAAAAGGAAAATTGTTAAGTTTATTTGGAGAGGCAAGAGATCCCAAATCATCAAAACACTTCTGAGAAACAAAAGTGAAGTGAGAGGCATAGCACTCCCTGACCTCAAAACCTACTGCACAGTGGTAGTAACCGAAACAGTATGGTAATGGTACAATATCAGGCACATAGACCAATGGGACAGAATAGAGAACCCAGAAATAGACCCAGCTAACTATGGTCAATTGAGATCAAGACAAACTGGGATCAAGTTTAGAAGATCTCATCTACAGTACAAAAAGGCTGCCAAACACAGCCAGAAGTGCACAATCTGAAGAGGATGAAATTGATGAATGGGACCTTCTAAAGATTAAATCCCAGTGCATATCAAAACTTTTCCCAACAGGATGAAAAGAAAAACTACCGACAGGAAATAAACATTTGGCAATCCCATCTCAGATAAGAGTCTCCTAATGAACAAAAGTTTATAGAATCCTCCTGGGTCTCTACAAGAAAAAGACTTATAAGCCAATTATAAAATGGGCAAAAGAGATGGGAAGATTTTTCACAGAGAAAGATATTTGAATGACCAACAGACACATGAAGAAATGCTTCAAATCACTGTCAATAAGAGAGATGCAAATCAAAACCACAATGAGATACCGTATCACTCCAGTAGCAGTGGCAAAGTTTAACAAGACAGCAAGTAATAATACTGGAGAGGATGTGGTGAAATAGAAACTCTATTACATTGTCTATGGGATTATAAAATGGTAGAACCATTCTGGAAAGCAGTTTGCTGCTTCCTCAAAAAGCTGAACATAGAAATTCCGTGTTGTTGTTGTTGGTTGCTGTCTAGTCAATCACGACTCATAATGACCCAATGAACAAAAGCTCTGTAGCCTTTCTATAACTGTTGGCATTTATCAAAGTTCATAGAGTTTCCTCCTTGGAATATATCCCAAGGAAAAGAGAATCGAGGCTCAAATGAAATTGAGAAGTTGGATTGAGAAATGGATTGAGAATTGTGGTACATTCTTGCACGGCAATGCTATCCAGCATGCTCACATCTTTTGAGATATCGACTGTTGTTACCCTACAAGTTGATAGCGGATCCAAGGAAAATTAAATAGTTGACAAATTCCGTTTTCTCCATCTATTGTGATGTTGTTTATGGATCCAGTGATGACAACTTTTATTTTCTTGATGTTCAGATATAATTCATGTTAAAGGTCATACTCTTTGATCGAGTGTTTCAAGTCCTTTTTACTTTCAGCAATCAAGGGTGTGCCATTTACATAATGCAGGTTTTTGATGAATCTTCTTCCATTCCTGGTGCCATACTCTTCTTCATATCATCCAGCTTCTTGAAATATTTGATCAATACAACTCTCAGCAAGGTAATTGACACAGTGACCATAATTATAGGCTCCAGCTTCTCAGAGATAGATACAACATTTTTACACACTCTTTTTTTTTAATTTTAATCCATACAATAGTCCCTTGTTCTGTTTGGAAAACTGCTTCTTAGCCTTTGTTCAAGTTTCACAGGTGCACAATTAAGTGTTCTTGGCTTCTCATTTTTCAATGTTAGCCATAATCTGTTATGACAGGTGCAGTTAAATAAATACCTTTGCAGAATCAAGAAAACAGATGTAGATATTTTTTTCTGAAATTCCCTGCTTTGACTGAAGATCCATCAGACATCAAAATTGATATACCTCATTCCAAATTCTCTTCTGAATCCAACTGGAATTTCTGACAATTCTCTACCAATGAACTGTTTTAACCGTCTTTAAATAATTTTTAACAGATTTTACTTGCATGTGACATTAATTATATTGTTCAATAATTTCCACCTTCTGTTTTATTACTTTTTAAAAATATGGGAACAAATATGGATACCGTTCAGTACTCTAGCCCAGTATTGTCTTCCAAATGCTAGCATAGAATAGCAAACTTATCCAGAACTTCTCTGTTTGTTGAAATACATTAATTGATAATCCACCAATTCCTGGGGACTTAGTTTTGCCATTGCCTTCAGTATACCTTCAGCTATAGCCACTGGACTCTGCTCAAGCAGATAGATGGTGTCAATTTCCAGAGCATCTACAGCCTGGACAAGCAAGCTTTAGCCCGAATCTAAGGGGGCAAAGATATGTGGAGGGCCCCAGATGATGCAAAGCAAGCCAACAATGACATTCATATAGATCACTTGACAATCTTACTGTTGGAACCATTCTCCTGAGGGGCAAATGGTGAACAAAGTGAGTTCCAAGGCTGAAGTCAGTTGGCATCTACCAACTGGATAGCAGAGCCCATGCAACAGAAGATCACCCTCACACATTAAAACAAGATTAACAGGGCAGGAGAATTGATATTGACATCTGAATTTAGGTGCTAACATTTCCAGAATCTGCTGATTGAGTATAAAATAGTCAAAACATCATCACTGAGGTCAGCCAGACCCTGAAAGAACCATCTAAAGAAGATGCTGCACTTTGGAAGATGAGGGTAGAAATCAAAAGAGAATCAATTTTGCTATCAAAATTAGCCGAAGGGTAGATATGGACTGAGATGACCCTGAGGAGCCTGCAAAGACCACTATAGCACCACAAGAGAGTTCTTGCTTTCTTTTTTGTTAATACTTGTCTGTAATACTGGAGCCTTAATGAGAACCTTCTTTCGGAAGGATGGTTGCAGGCACACATTTTCATCAAATTGTGAAATTTTAATTGTCCTTTTCATGTATTAGCCCTTTTATGTATTATTTATGCAAATAATATAA
>NW_006399769.1:10927125-10929549 GCF_000299155.1 Elephantulus edwardii
AATCCCGAAGGTGTGCGGTTCTAATCCACCAGATGCTTCGCTGGAGGAGGGGCAATCTTCTCCTGTGCCAGTTGGATCTGGTTCAACTGCACACAACAGGTGAAAACAAACAAACAAAAAACCTCAACAAAAACAAAGCAAAAATTCAACTCTCAGAATCTCATTATTTAAAGTAATAAAGTCTTTCTTTTATCACAACTGTTCATGACTTTTATTCATAAGACTATTTAAATAAATAAATATATGAGTGAATTCTGGATAAAATTTTGGACTATTTTTATAAGTTGCCAACGAAATTTGAGTGAATGGCCATGCTTTTGTTTTTGTTAGGTGTCATTAAGCAACACTCTCTATACCTGGTTCTACACCATCCTTAAAATGGTTGCTATATTTAAAATCCGTTGTTATAACAACTGTGTTGTTTCATGTTATTCCTGTTTTTTATTGATCTCTCTTTTACCAATTATGATGTTCTCATGAGATGACATGTCCAAAGTAAGCAAGACAAAGTCTCACCATCCTCTTTTCCAAGCTGCATTTTGGCTGTACTTTTTCAAAGGCAAGTGTTTTCAGCGTCCTTATTTATGGCCATCCTTGGGATAGTCAATATACTTTGCCAACACTATAATTTGAATGTGTAAATTATTTTACTTTCCTTGTTCATTATGCAATCTCCACAATCATATAATGTGAATGAAACAATTATGGCTTGGGTCAGGCATGTTAGTCTTTAAAATGGCATCTTTGCTTCCCAAGATTTTAAGTAGGATTTTTTTTTTGTGGTAAATTTACCCAATAAAATATGTCATTTGACTTTTTTTTTTGAGGGGAGGGACTTAATTGTTCTTTCCCCTGCCTTCTCTTTTTCCTTTTTTAAAATTTAAAATAAAAATTTTCTTTTATACTGGTTTACTTACAAAGTTCATATACATTGTTTTCCACACCAGATCGTTCCCATTTCCATTACTCACCCCTCCCTCTACCCATCACATCATGTGACTCTATGATTATTTTCTCCCCCACCACATCTATCCTCACCCTCCGATTCCCCCCATCTTGGATACTCATACATGTTCTACAATAATGGTCTTATATAGTATTTGTCCTTATAGGAAAGAGTTAGCTAACTTAGCATAAAGCTCTCCAGTGTTTCCCAAATTAGGTAGTAATTTATGAAATCATTGCTCCTACATCCTGCGTAGTACTTTATTCTATGAGTGTACCGTAAATTCTCAAGGCATTCAGGTGTGATTGGACATTTTGGCTGTTTCCATCTTCTTGTGATGGGGAATAACACTGCGATAAACATTAGTGAACAAGCTTCCGTTTGTGTCTCAGTTTGCTGGGTCATAATGGAATTTCTATGTTCAGCCAAACTGCCTTCCATTTTATATTCTCACCAACAATGTATAAGAGTTCCTATCTCTCCACATCCTCTCCAGCATTTATTACTTTTTGTCCTGTTAAACTTTGCCACTGGTACTGGAGTGAGATGGTATCTCATTGTGGTTTTGATTTGCATCTCTCTTATTGCCAGTGATTTTGAGCCTTTCTTCATTTATCTGATGGTTGTCTAAATGTCTTCCTCTGTGAGAATTCTTTCCATGTCTTTCGCCCATTTTGTAATTATGTGATCAGCCTTTTCTTGCAAAGGCCCAGGAGTATTCTGTAAACTTTTGATATGATACCTTGTCTGAAATGGTATTGCCAATTTTTTTTTCCAGTAAGTAGGTGTTTCTTTCTTTTTTTTTCCCTCTTGGAAAATGTTTTTTGATGTCCACAAGGGTTTAATCTTTCGAAGGTCCCATTCATCAGTTTTATCCTCTCCAGATTAAACATTTCTGGCTGTATTTGGCAGTCTCTATTGTATAGAAGAATGACAAAAAGCAATATAAACGAGGACCGCAGGACCTAATGGATTTTTAACTAGGAGGCTGTATCCCCTCCCCTCCCTCTCCTTAACAAAACCACTTTCCACCCTCATGGATTTTTTTAACTAGGGGGCTGTATTTAGTCCCCTCACTCCCCGTAATGAATCAACTTACTACCCTTATGCTCACCAATCTTGGCCACCAAGCTCCTGTAAGAACCCAGATCCTGTAGATGGCTTTCAAAATGAGTTCCAGACTTTGCCAATCTAGATGGCTTTTATTTTCTTCTCTTCTTGTATTTTCCTAGCAAGCACTTCCAATATAATATTGAATAGAAGTGGTGACCGCTGGCCTTTTGTCTGGTATCTGTTTGCAAGGAAAATGCTTTTAGTCTTTCTTCACTGAGAATGATATTGGCTCTTGATTTTGCACATACACTTTTCACTATGTTGAGGAAATTCCCTTCTATTTCAATTTTGCTGAGTGTCTTTATCAGGAAGAAGTGCTGGATTTTGTCAAATGCCTTTTCTGCATCAATTGGTAAAATCATATG
>NW_006399769.1:10931469-10933003 GCF_000299155.1 Elephantulus edwardii
ACTTAGGTTGCTTGTTTTTCTTACATTGAACCATCTTTGCATATTTGTTATGAATCCCACTTGGTCATGATTAATTATTTTTTTTAAAGTGCTTTGAATTCTATTGGCTAGGAGTTTTACACATATATTCATGAGAGATATTGGTCTATAGTTTTCTTTCTTGGTAATATCTTTCCTGGTTTTGGTATTAGGGTTGTGTTTGCTTCATAAAATGACTCAGGGAGTATTCCTTCTTTTTCATTTTTTTTTTATTTGCACACTGGTGTTTATTGCACCATTATTCATGATGGTAGAGATGGAAGCATCCCAAGTGCCTGTCAATAAATAGTCCGTTAATCAACAAATGCATAGACAACTATGTTCCACTCACATAATGAGGTACCACACGACACTGTAGAATTGGTGATAGATTCTCTCTGCATGCATGCTTGATATAATTTAGTTGTGATTTCATCTGCCCCAGGACTTTTCTTATGGGGAAGTCTTTTTATGACCTGTTCAAGTCCTTATTTTGTGATGGGTCTGTTCAAGTGTTCTAACCTGTTCTTGTCAATCTGGGTAAGTAATGAGTTTTAAGGAATTTGTCCCTTTCATCTACGTTTTCAAATTTATCAGAGTTTAGCTTTTCATAGTACTCTGATATTATTAATTTAATTTCATCTGGTTCTGTTGTGATGTCACCTCTGTCATTTCTTAATCAATTTTTCTGTGTCTTCTTTTTTTTAAAAATTTTGTTAAGTTTGCCTTTGGTCTGTCAAATTTTCTTACCCTTTTGAAAAACCAGGTTCTGGTCTTATTGAAGGTTTCAATTGTTTTTTCTGTTTTCTATTGCATTGATTTGAGCTCTTTTCCTTATAATTTTCTTTCCTCTGAAGTTTGTAGGAATAGATTGGTCTTGTTTTTCTACTTGGTGAAGGAGTTAGGTCATAGATTTTTCTTATTTTTCCTCTTTTTATGAGGACTTCCTCTTTCCCTGAGGACTGCCTTATCTGCATGCCAGAAGTTTTAGTGTATTGTATTTTCATTTGTTTCAAGGACTTTTTATTTCATTCTTTACTTCTTGTATAACCTAATCATGTTCTGGAAGAGAGTTATTTCTTTTCCACATGGGTGTTTTTGTAAGATTTACCCTCCCTGTGGTTAATTTCTAGTTTTTTGGCATTGTGATCTGAGAAGATACTTTGCATTAATTTCAATATTTTTAAATTTGTCGAGGCTTGCTTTCTGTCCTAATATGTGGTCAGTTTTTGAAAATGGACCATGTGCACTTGAGAAGAATGTAAAATGCGTTTTAGTTGGGTGCAGCACCCTGAATATATCCACAAGGTCAATTTGGCTGATTGTATGGTTTAGTTGTTCTGCATCTTTGTTGAGTTTCTTTTGAATTGACTTATGCTTTGGTGATAGTGGTGTGTTAAAATCTCCTAACATTCTATTGTGGTACTGTCTATTTCTTTCTTCATTTTTACTAACCATTGTTTTATGTATTTTGATCATATGATATATTACTCTGGAGATGAAAAGACAAGGAAAA
>NW_006399769.1:10936866-10941184 GCF_000299155.1 Elephantulus edwardii
ATTCATTCTGCTACTCTTTTTCTCTTGGTTGGCGCATTTAATCCTTTCACATTTAGTGTGATTATTGTCAGGCCCTGTTTTACTGTTGTCATTTTGTTGTGTTTCTTTTTCTGTTGTTTTTGGTTACTATGGTCCATCCACTTCCCTTTGCGTCTCTTTGTGAAGGACTTAAAATTCCGTGTAGTTTTGGTCTTGTTTTCAGAAATTCCTGAAATTTTTTCTTTTCTGCAAAGGATCTAGTTTCTCCTTCATATTTGATGGAGCGCTTTGTTGTAGAGAATCCTTGGCTGGTAATTGTTTTCTTTCAATTCTCTGTATATGCCATCCCATTGTCTTATAGCTCACATGGTCTCTGCTGAGAAATCAGAACTTAGTCTGATTGTTTTCCCTTTATAGCTGACTCTTTGCTTTTTTCATACTACTTTCCATATTCTGTCTTTATCTTTTAATACGGAGAATTTGACTGAGATATGCCTTGTTTTTCCTTTTGAGTTTAGTGCATTTAGTGTTTGCTGTGCTTTAATGTGGGTTTGCCCATTCTTAAAAATACCAGGGAAGTTTTCCTTCTAGTGCTTCTTCCATAATTTTCTCCATGATTTCCCTGTCACTCACATGTTCTGGAATTCCAATCATCCACATATTGTTCCTTTTGATGTCAGCCCACATGATTCTAATGTTTTCCTAATTTTCTTTACATCTCACCTCTGATTTCTCTTCTACTATTTTTCTAGTAGGATTCTTGTCTTCCAGCTCACTGATTCTCTGATCCATCTTTTTTGTTTGAAATTTTTTTTTTCATACCAGTGTATTGGACATTTCTACAGTTTTGGTCTTAGTATTCTGGATTACATTTTCATGCTTTTCTGTTGGCTGTACTCTCTGCCTTGTGATGATTTTTTTAAATTCTTGTACCTCTTTATCTGTACTACCAATTCTTTCTTCCATCTTTTGCATTTTCTTCCATAGCTGCTCAAGTTGCTCCTCAATATATTTATTCTGAATTGCTGTCTCTGTGATATTCGCTCTTTTAATGGCTTCCATTGTTTCTTCCGTCATTTGCTTCATCTTCTACAGCTGCTCAAAAAAACTCTACATCAACATATTTCTTCTGATTCTTGCCATGTGTGGTATTCATTGGCTCTACTTTTTAGGAGAAGAGTTATTTTGTTTTTTCATGATTATTGAAGCAAATTGCTGCTTTCTTTTTTAAAAAAATTTATTATTTTTTGTATGTGTACCATCAAATTGTCTCTGACGGGTACAGGAGGATTTTGCCCCTCCTTCAGCAGAGCATCTGGTGCACATTGCTGCTTTCTTGACCTTATGTGAGTCTTTTCTTAGTAGATGTTAGGTTTTTGTAACTATCTAATAACCCAGAGTATAACAATATTTTGTGAAAGACCTATATATTTTTGCTTTGTTCTTGCCCAGAGGCCCACAAAGTCAAGGGCCCAAAAGCAGTGTTTCACTCAAAGTACGTGACTATCAAAACAGGAATTCTGTTGCTTTCCAGAAACTGCAACTTGGTCAGGATTGGTCTGGCCCAACCCCTCCCTTTTGAGCTTAAGTGATTCCATGTGGTGCAGCTAGACAACAGTATTTCATTCAAAGTATCTGAATGGCATAAAAGGGAATTATGTTGCTTTCCAGAAACTGCAATTTGGTTTGGCTCAGCCTAGCCGAGACCCCCTGCTTGAGCATAAGGGCTCTCCATATTGTAGCTAGACAACAGTGTTTCACACAATGTACATGTGATATTGGTGATCTTGGCACTAGATAGCAGAGGTTGTGGGGGGACAATCTCCAGGCAGCAGGTCAGTGGAGTCTGTAAGTGGCAGGGACATGGAGGGAGGCAGCAGTTTATTGTTCTTGGCAGGATTGCAGTCTATAACTATATCCCCTCAATCTGGCAGGCAGTGATTCTGTCACTGGTCAGGGTACGAGTGTTCTTGGGCTGAGCCACAGGCTTGAGCAGACACAGGGGAAGTGGTGTCTGAAAAATGCTCCTGGGCTGACCATGCCACACAGGTCTTGGGGTATTGTAGCAGAGCTGTCATTTGATTTCTTGACTGGTACTTCTGTGGGTATGGATTGTCGGTTCAAATAAAGTGAAATACTTGACATCTTTAATCTTTTGTCTGTTTATTTTGCTGTTGTTTATCAATCCAATTTTGATTACTTTCGTTTACTTGATGTTGAGGTGTAATCCATACTGAAAACTTTATTAGCAATTGACAAGACTTTGGTTTTCATCCATAAGTGATGAAAAAATTACTTTAAAGGTCATCAAATCTTCAGCAAATAAGCATGTATCATCACTTTTGTTAATGATTATTCTTCAAATCCTGCTCGTATCCCATATAGTTCACTTACTCAGATTTTTATCTCAGTACATAGATTGAATAAGTGTGGTAATAGAACACAATCTTGATGCACACATTTATTGATTTTAAACCATGTGGTATCCCCAGGTTCTGTTCCATTGGTTACCTCTAGTTGTACTGGTTCCTCACAAGCCCAATTTAGTGTTCTAGACTTTCCATTCTTCTCAATGCTATCCATAAATTGTTTTGATGCACACAGACAAATGTTATTGTGTCATTGTGAAAGCATGACTAAAATCCTTTCTGATGATATTCTCAGCTTTCAGCTAGAGTTCAACAATGGGTTTTTTCCCCCCATGAACCTTCCTGAATCTCACTTGATTTTCTAATAGTTCCCTGACATATATTTCTTCAATCATTTAAAAAATTATTTTCAGTGAACTTTTACTTGCCTGTGGAATTAATAATATTGCTTGATATTTATGCATTCTGTTGGATCACTTTTCTTTTGAATAAGCACAAACAACTTTTCCAGTTGATTGGCCCAGTAATTGTCTTCTAAATTTCTTGGCATCTCATATGAGTGCCTTCAGCCTTGCAGCTGTTTGTTTTCCTTTATGTTAAAACCTGCTAGATTTTGACCAATTCCACTTCTTTTCCCTGGGCACACAGTTTCCATTATTCCTCACATTGGTTGAGGACTCTATTTTTAGGCTGTGTCTTGTAAAATATGATTGGAAGTGATGGGTTCTACTGGTAAGTGTCATTATAAAATTCACTGTGCAATATTATATACTCTACCTCTCTGGGAAAGGCTATTTGTTGGCAATTACAATGCCAAGAAAACTTAATCTGGGCTCTCCCCACCAGTGGGCCATGCAGTTGCACCCCGCTGTTGTGGCCAGCTCGTCTCTGACCTGGTGCTGGTGACTGAGTGTGTTTTGCAGCAGTGTATCCTTGGAGAACCTGTAAAGCAGGACGGCATGGGAAGTCCCCGAGGCCTGCTCCTGGCAGCAGTAATTTTTTTCCAATTCTATGAAAGAGATGTTTTCACATCTTTGAGGCTCCCCAGAAACACTAGTTTAAAGAGAATAAGTGGGTTTTTCATCAAACTGCAGGAAAGTCCAAAAGCTCCATCCCACCCTTAGAGCCACTACAGGGTGCCATTACACAAAATACATTGGAAGAGGAAGATCCTGATATGGGTCAGGTCAATTTGAAAAGAAATATGAAACCCCAGAGACTATCTCATTTGAGATGCTGGATGCTGCAAAAAACAAGTTTGGGGTGAAGGTGAGCTATCTAATGACGGCCTTGACCGTGGCAGGATGCATTCTCATCATTACTTAGGAGAAGAAGGCTGCCAGAGACATCAGTCTTGAACTTGGAAAAGAAAGTTCACCTGAAAGAGGAAGCCATGAAAAGCAAAGCAGAGTCAGATGGCTGTTGCAGTGGATGGATTTTTAAAATCCAAGAGTTATTTTTCAGCAACAAGCCTATACTGAAAGGATGTGATATGAAGACACATTTCATAAAAATATTGTTTGCACACACTTATTTACCTTATTTATGTCTGCTCTAGAGGTACAAATAAATTTTCTTAAAGAATAATTTGACTGCTTTATGGCTTTTATTCAAGTAAAATGTAGCCTCCTAGCCTTTTAGAGAAAATGAGTAAAATAAGATGATGCATTTCAATTTATTAACACTTTAGTGTCGAGTACAGTATCTTTTATTCCCATTTTACCCCAAGGTCACAATGCTGTCTAGTTCTTTGGCAGCAGAAGATATTTGTACTTTTTTTGCAAGGATTCTGAAGCTTCATCTGACATACTTTGGACATGTTTCAAGATGAGATCAATCCTTGGAGAGGGACGTCATGTTTGAAAGGGTAGGCGGACAGCACGGGAGAGGCAGGAGAGGAAGACCCTCAGTGAGATGGATTGATTCAGTGACTGGGGCAATACGGGTAGATATTTGATTTTTATCACTTG
>NW_006399769.1:10941632-10942737 GCF_000299155.1 Elephantulus edwardii
CTGTCCTATGATTACACTCCCTCGCCCATTCCCACCCTTTCTGCCCTCTTAGATCCTTGTGTATATTTTACTAGTTATCTATTTCTACAATAATGGTCTTATACAGTATTGGCCCTTATGGGACTGAGTTAGTTCACTTAGCATAATGCTCTCCAATCCCTCCCAAGTTAGGCCAGTAACTTACAAATTCATCTCTCCTGCATGCTGCCTAGTATTCCATTGTGTGAATGCACCACAATTTCTCAATCCATTAGATTGTGGTTGGACATTTGGGCTGTTTCCATGCTCTTGAGATGGTGAATAATGATTCTGTGAACATTAGTATACAAGTCTCCATTTGTGCCTCAGTTCTCATTTTCTCAGGAATAGCTGGGTCATATAGAATTTCTACATTCAGCTTTTTTGAGGAAATGCCTAACTGCCTTCCAGAGTGGTTGTACCATTTTACAATTCCACCAACAGTGTAAGAGTTCCTATCTCTTCCCATCCTCTCCAATATTTATTATTTGCTGCCTTGTTAAAATTTGCCACTGCTACTGGAGTGAGACTGTATCTCACTGTGGTTTTGATTTGCATCTCTTATTGCCAGTGATTTTGATAATTTATTCATGTGCCTGTTGGCCATCGAAGTATCTTCCTCTGGGAAAAGTCTTCCCATGTCTTTTTGCCCTTTTGTAATTGTGTTATCAGTCTTTTTCTTGTGTAGATCCTGTAGGATTCTGTAAACTGTTGATATGAGACCCTTGTTTGAAGTGGTATTGCCAAATGTTGTTTTCCCAATTGCTAGGTTTTCTTTTCACTCTGTTGGAAAAAGTTTCTGATGCACACAAACTTTAATCTTTAGAAGGTCCCATTCATCAATTTTATCCTCTCCAGATTATACATTTCTGGCTGTATTTGGCAGTATCATTATACCATAAATTAGGCTGTCTAAGCTCGATCCCAGTTTATCTCTGATGAACTTTATGGTTTTGGGCTTTACTCCCAGGTCTTAGATCCACTTTGAGTTGATTTTTAATTCCTGAAGAGCAGTTGAAATGTAATATTACCTTAAAGATTCTCTGTAATAAAAATACTTAATTAAGCAACAAAAAAAAAAGAAAGT
>NW_006399769.1:10943050-10970489 GCF_000299155.1 Elephantulus edwardii
AAAAGAAATCTTTAGAAATTATATTTACCTGAAGAAAAGAAAAAATAATATATATATATATTTTTCTGAAGTAGAGAATGAAGAAGTTTAGAAATTTAATATTCAGGGGTTAAACAAATGAAATATAGGCAAATAGGTTTTCAAAGGCCATTTTGAAGTGAACTTTTAAAAATAAGCAAGTATGCATACTATTGTTAGAAACAATGCTTCTTTAAATGCCTAAACAGATGATTATTTATAGGTCCAGTGTGTTTTTCAAACCAGCTTAAATTATAAAAGAAGATATTAGTGAAGTCATAGAATTTTTTGTCCCATTTGCTGTAGTGATGAACTTTGATAGAGTGGAAAGGACAGCTATGGACAACACACTGGTTTTAGAAATTTTAATAAAATATTTTTATTTTCTTCAGAAACTTTTTCAAGATTGACCTATAGTTATCCATATGTCACAATCTTGTTGAAAAATTACAGATGAACAAAGATGAACATGTATTTTATTTACAAGACAGTGTGTCCTAGAAAACAATTTTTACTGACTAACAAGTAGAAGCCTTAACTACTCAATAGAATCAATGCCTAGCCTAGGACTGTACATACCCAGGGCTTTAAATTATTTAGGCTTTCATTTTGATTATTTTCCTAGTACACTAAAAACGTTTTGAAATTAATGTTTTAAAATTGTTACGTTCCTTGGCAAGGAGCTGCACTTCAATCCCAGAGGTGCGTGGTTCAAATCCACCAGATGCTCTGCTGGAAAAGGAGGGACAATCTCCTCCTGTACCAGTCAGATCTGGTTTGATGGTACACACATACAAAATAATAAAATTTTTTAAAAAATTGTTATGTTCCAATTTTTCTTAGTCAACTAAAGCAAAACAAGTTGGAATGAATTTGAATCTGTTTCATACTCTGTGATCTCAAACTTATCTTCTGCAAATGAATAATCTGGAGCAATTTAATCTAAAGAAATTTGGCTGTCAAATTTATTTTTTATATTGACACTAATGTCTTACTTTTATGTTAATTTGAATTTTGTTTATCCAAAGATTTTGCAGTTAGTTTTGGAATTAGCAATATTATTATAACTTTTCTTTTTATATACTTACCAGTAACTAAATTTAAAGCTTCAATGGTATTCAATTTTAACCACTCTCTCAAAACATTTTAATGCAAGGAATGATATAAAATATATTGTTATGTTTTTAAATGATACTTTAACAATATGCCAGACTTCTTTGGAGAATTGCATCACTCTAAAAATAGTATTGACATTAAATTGACCATTTAAAATACTTTTTTTTGGTAGGAAATTATCAATTTAGTAATATAAAATACATTGAAAACTATTATTTTAATGTAAGTGGGATTTTATTTCTGGCACTTAATGGTCACTTAAGTGGATAAAAATTTATCCCTGAAATATTAGTAATACAAAATATATTAACATAGCTAATACATCAACACAAAAGGGAAAACCATTGTATGAGAGTTCCCATTCCTCCACAACCTCTCCAACATTTATTGCTTGCTGTCCTGCTAAACTTTGTCATTGCTACTGGGCGAGACAGTATCTCACTGTGGTTTTGATTTGTATCTCTTTTATTGCCAGTGCTTTATTACTTTCTTCATGTGTCTATTGGTCATCCGAATGTCTTCCTCTGTGAAAAGTCTTTCATTGTATTTTGCCCATTTTGTAATTGGGTTATCAGGGTTTTTTTTCTTCTGGAGGCCCACTGGTAAACATTTGTTCTAAGACCCTTATCTGAGATGGTATTCCCAAAATGTTTTTTCCCACTCGGTAGGTATTCTTTTCACCCTATTGGGTAAAAGCTTTTGATTTACACAGGGATTTAATCTTTAGAAGGTCTTATTTATCAATTTTATCTTCTCTTGATTGTACATTTCTGGCTGTACTTGTCAACTTCTTTCTATCACAGGCTAGGCCTTCGAGGCTTGGTCCCATTTTGTCTCTGATGAACTTTATGGTTTTGGGCTTTACTCCCAGGTCTCTGATCCACCTTGAATTGGTTTTTGTGTATAATGTTAGATTTGGATCCTATTTCAGCTTTCTGCAGGTAGCAGTCAAGTTTTGCCAGTACCATTTGTTGGAGAGCTTATTCCACATTTGAAAAGTTTTATTTTCTTGTCAAATATCTGTTGACCCTAGATAGGTTGGGTCATTTCTGGGTGGGACAGTAAAATGGTACAACCGCTCTGAAAGGCAATTTGGTATTTTCTCAAAAAGCTGAACATGGAAACTCCGTATGACCCAACTATTCCACTACTAAGAATATACCCCAAGGAAATTAGAACTGAGACATAAATGGAGATTTGTACACCAATGTTCATAGCATTATTCACCATTGCAAGAACATGGAAAGAGACCAATTGTCAACTACTTTTGAACAATGGAAGACAATGTAGCACACAGGAGCAATGATTTTGGAAAATACTGCATAATTTCTGAGAGACTAAAGAACATTATGTTAAATAAACTAACTTAGTCTCATAAAGACAAATACTGTATCAAATAATTATTGTAAAAATAAAAAGATAACTAGTAACATGTTTATGGGAGTCTAAGGGGGCAAAGAGTGGGAGAAGAGGGGTAAGGGTGGGTAGGGGAGAAATCACCATGTTACACAATTTAGTGGATGGAGGAAGGGGGTAAAGGAAATAGGAAGGATCTTGTGGGGACCTGAGAAGATGAGGTAATGGTGGACATTGTCCAATGATGATTAATTTTATAAAACACAATATATGAGAATGATTGTATGAAACATACTGACAATAAAGGAAAGTGTGTAGGAAAATTTGCATAAAAGAAACATTAAAAAAATTAAAAAGAAAAATATTATCAAATATTTAATACTATAATACTCTTTCCAGATCAAAGCAGATGAGCTATGATAACATTGTTGTTGTTCTATGCCATGGAGTTGCCTGTGACTCATAGTGACCCTATGTACAATAACTTTGAAGTCTGGCCTGTCCTGAGCCAACCTCACTGAATCTGACACACTTAGTTGCTCTGCTTGCTGTATCAATCCATCTCATCTGGGGTCTTCCTCTCCTGCACTGTCCCTCTACCCTTCCAAGCATGATGTCCTTCTACAAGAATCAGTCCCTCCTGGCCAGGAGCCCAAAGTATGTAAAATGGAGCTTCAAAATCCTAGCCTCCTGGGAGAAACTTGGTTTCACTCTCTACAATACAGATTATTTGGTGGGGGTTTTCTGGGTTTTGGTGGTTTGTTGTTTATTTGTTTTTGGTGTGTTTTTTTTTTCTGTTCATGGTATGTTCAAGACTCTTTTCCATCACCACAACCCAAAGGCATCAATTCTTATTCTGTTATCATTACATGAGAAATCTCCTGTGTAATTAACAGCCTCTCGAAATTGCTGGAGGGTCAGCTATGGTTCAGTTCAGATTCGATGTTACCCCATAGCAACAACAATAATTATTGCTCATTGCAATGACTTTCTGCAAACAAGCTATCGAGTTGTTTGTGAATTATGGCTATATTGGTGATAAATTATTTTACTGTCAATAAATGAATTTTTTTGTAAGAAACGGTGCAGTTTCTTACCACTAGGCCTCAGTTTCATCTATTTAAAATTATGCCTTGTCATTTTTTTTTTCAACTGTTTATGCGTTTTACAAGACGGGTTTCAAACCTGAAGAAGCTCTTTCAGTACCTTTCTGAGAAGCTGGCACATCCAAGATTTGCACAGACCTTTCATATGCCTGGGAATATTGTGAACAGTTTTCTTCCCATAATACAAGAATACTTTTCCCTCCTCTAAACCTTTTGTACATCATCAAGGCTTGTTAACAGAAGTAAATTTTACTGATTCAGTCATTTAATCTCAATTTAACTTTTTCTTTCATTTGGAGGAATTAATTTCGTCAACATTACAGTTTGAGAGTATTTCCTGAATTATTGTCTTCGCTACACTTTCAGTATTGTTTATCTGCTCTTTAAATGTAATGTGATCTTCATCTTGAGTTAAAACTATAGTCATTCTTTAGTATCTGCAGAAGATTAGTTTCAGTACCCCCTCAGAATACCAAAATTCATACATACCTAAATTCCTTGTATGAAACAATGTAGTATTTTCATATAACCTTTTTTACATCATCCCTTTTATTTTAAATCATTTTTAGATTATTTGTAATATGCTCCCTCTTAGCTTCTGAGAGGTTTGCTTTGAACATTTAGCTGCTTTTTAGGGTCTGTAAACAGAGAGGACACATAACACAAGAGGTGAATCAATGGAACAGAAGACAAATAAGTGGTGCAGGGCAGAGACTGGGAGTCTGTGAAATGACAGGAAACTGTAGAAGGGTATGTTACATATCACTTCATCCAAATGGATACAGCAATGTGTTTGGTGCGTGAAAAAGCCAAAGTTTTCTTCTTTCAGGGATTTTTGAAATTTTTTTAAAGAGCATTTTTTTATCCATGGTTTGTTGTGTTTGCAGATATCTCACCATTGGATACAGAGGACAGATTAGAACTTATGAAAATTAGAATTACTATTAAATTTGACAGTGAGGATTAGATAAACTGTTCTTAATATAGTATGTTATAGTCTCAAAAATAGATTTGAAAACTATCTCAAAAACAGGTTAATGCATTGAACACTTACAATCAAAGACCAATCAAGTTGTGAAATTACTTTAAGAAATTTACATAGGAAGAAAGCAAAAGGCCATTAAAAAAATAGGAAATAAAAAACCCTCAAGTTGGATGTCAGAAAAGACTGAAAATTGTTCTTCAACGTAGGAAAGTAAAAGCAAAAAATAGACATTATCAAAGAAGAGTATTGAACAGAACATTTCAAAGGGCAGTTCAAGAAGACAAAGCTAAGTATTAAAATAAAATATGTAAAGACCTGGAGTTAGGAACCAAAAGAGAACATGCTTGACATTTTTCAAGATGAAAGGACTGAAGAACAAATTCAAGCCAAGAGTTCACTTACTGAGTGATTATATGGGCAAAATACTGAATCACACAGGAAGCATCAAAAGTAGATGGGCAAATACACAAAGCTACTATATCAGAAAGAGTTACTTGACACTGAACCATTTCAGGAATTAGCATGTGATTAAAAAATAATGGTACTAAAAGAAGTCCAAGCTTCCCTGAAGGCATTGAGAAACAATAAGGCTTCACAAAGTGGTCAAGCAACTGTAGTCTTGAATGTATTCAATGGTTATTGTTGTTGTGTGCCTTCGAATTGACTAATAGACTAAGACTCAAAGCAATCTTAGGAACAATAGCCCTGAACCATGTCCTATCGTGAGCCAATCTCACTGTCTTCACAGTCACTGTGGAGACAATCCATCTCATCTAGGGTCTTCCTCTCCTGTGTTGACCATCTGGTGTTCCAACAAGTATGATGTCCTTCTCTTAGGATTGGTACCTCCTGGCAACATGCTTAAACTGTGTGAAACAGAGTTAAAATTCTTGACTCCAAAGAGCAATTTGGTTTCATCCTTTCCTGGATAAATGTATTTGTTCTCTTGGCAGTCCATACTCTTCATTTCAATACTCTTTTCCAATACCACAAATTAAAGTGCTCACCATTCAGTACCAAGAATTTTGAAGGCAGTTAACCAACTTAAAGACTGTTGTCCATCCCTAAGAAGGTGATCCAACATAGTTATATTACATTAATAGCATGTGAACTCTTACCGAAGATTAGTACAAACAACTGGGGTAGTATGCGGACAGGAAACAACCATAAATTTGAGCTGAATTCAGAAAAGGTCTTGGGATAAGAAGTATAATTTCTGATGTAAGGTGGATCATAACTAAAAGTAAGGAATACTAGAAAGATGATTAATTCTGTTTTATTGACCATGCAAAAGCACTTGATTGTGTGAATCATAATGTATTATGCTAACATTGAGAAGAATGAGAACTCCAGAACACTTAATTTTGCTCATAAGAAATATAGACAAAAAGTAATGGTTGAATAGAAAAAGGTAATACTGCATGCATATAGTGCTTGTTCAATATGTATACTGAGCAAATAATTTGAGAAGATAGACTATGTGAAGAAGAATCTGGTATCAGGATTGAAGGAACACTTATCAACAATCTATGCTATACAGATAACACAAGATGCAGATTTCACAATTTTACTTACAGAAAGGAAGTGGACTTAGAGCATTTGCTGATCAAAGCCTTCAAACTTGATTAGATCTCAATATAAAGTAAACAAAAATCATCACCACTGGGCTAATAGGCAATATCACGATAGATGGAGAAAAGCTGGAAAGTATCAACTAATACATATTATTTGTTTCCACTATCAACACACTTGTTACTGTAGTAACAAGAGATCTAGAGACATAGCATTGGGGAAGTCTGCTGTCAAAGATGTCTACTGTCAGGGAACTCTCCCAAATCCTGAAGACAATGATGTCAATTTAAAGACTAGGTGTGCATGATTCAAGCCATAGTTTTCCCAATCATCTATTACAGATCTGAGAGCTGGAGAATGAACAAAGATAACAGAAGAATCAATGCCTTTGAGATGTAGTGTTGGAGATGAGTGCTGAATATCCCATGAATGTCGAAAGTGCTGTGTTGTGGGATGGTATTGAAAATACTATAGTCTGTCAAAAGTACTAAAAAAAAATCTATTTCAGATTAAATGAAACCAGAGTGCTCCATGAAGAGAAATGTGGCTTCAGGTTTAGAGGAAGATTCATCAACTACCTGCATTATGCAAATGACACAACCTTGTTCATGAAAACTGAGGAGACTTAAAGTGTTTGCTGCAGAAAGTCAAGGGTTGTAGTTTAAAAATGGATTGAAGTTCAGCATCAAGAAAATAAAGATTCTCACCACCGGGACAATTGGCAGCATCATGATTAATGGAGATGAGATTCAGATTATTAACAATTAGAACTTGCTCAGATCCATAATCAACATGCTTGAAACCAGCAGTCAGGAAATCAAACTATGAGTTGCATTAGAAAAATCTGCTAGTAATGTTATCAGTCTAGAGACGAAGGTGTGCCTGATCTAGGCCATGGTCTTCTCTATTACTTGCAATGAATCAGAGAGTTGGATAATGATAAAAGAAAAGAATAAATGCCTTTGAGGCTAGACGAGAGTATAGAACATACTACAGACTGGCAAGAGGACAAACAGTTCTATTCTGGTTAAGGTGAAATCAAGTTGGTCCTTAAGAAGTCGAGGATTTGGAAACTCTGTCTTACATACTTTGGACATGTTATTATGAGAGAGCAGTCCTTGGAGAAGGACATCATGCTTGGAAGTGTAGAAGATCAGTGCAAGAAAGGAAGACCATAGATGAGGTGGATTAGCACAGTGACTGTGGCGATGGGGGTAGATATATCAGGGATAGTCAGATTTGCTCAGAATAGGGCAGGATTCAGAGCTGTTGTTCATAGGGTCACTATGAGTTGTAGTTGACTCAACAGAATATATCAACAACAACAACCCTACCTAAATTTATCTCCTGGACTGACAAAGACACCATTGTCAATAAGTGCACTAACCTAGCTAGGTTCCTCTAATGTATAGTGAAACTTTCTCCCAGGCTATTTGCATTATCCTTCAACACTCCATAGATAGGAAGAGATGCTATATATCCATGGCTCATCTCATCTTTGAATCCTAAGTCACCTCTTAAACGAGTAGAAACTCTTGACTGTTTGACTCACCAACCCCAACTTTTTGCTGTGCATTGTCCCAGGTCAGAGAACACCAATCAGGTACTCAGTCTATCCTCCTCCAAGTTGCCTCTTTTCTTATTTGGATTTTACATCCCATTTCTTTTCAGATTTTTGTTTGCTTTTTTAAAAAAATTATTTATTTTGTTCTTGTGGGAGTTTTCCTCCTTCCCCTTCCCCTTGTTCACCTTCTCTTTTTTTTCCTAGCTTTTACTTTTTCCTTACTTTTCTTTTCTCTTTCTCCTTTTTATGCTTTTTCATTCTGATTATCCATTATTTTGTATGGCTCTGAATTTCAATTTTCCTATTTTCTTTTACTATCCAATCTTAATTTTTTGTATGGTTTATTATCTTTTTATCTGTTTTCCCTTTCCTTTGTTATATATGGTAAAATATATGGACAATATCCAGCCAAACACACCTCATGTGGCTTCTTCCAGTGGACAAGAGTCCATATCTATTTGATCAATGAACTACTGCAATCCACACCGGCCCAGTTTACTCTGAATTGCTCTATAAACACAGAGAACAGAGCTGCTCACATACTTCCATGTATCACACTCAACAGAAGACAGGAAATAAAAAAATTATCAAATTAGCAAATGATGCAACTCAATCAGACATATCAAAAGGAAATAATACAAAACTAATAACAATAATGTCTTGGAGGCAACTGATAACTTAAAATTAGTCAATACAAAAAGAAGAAAAGATGGAATAAGCAATTAACTAGAACACAAGAAAATCTTTCAGAAGAAGAAATATGATTGGAACTTCTTGACAAGAAGTTAGAAAGAATAACAATTAAATGTCTTCACTGGATTGATGAAAATTTAGAGTCAACCATGTGCAAAATCTAAGTGGAACTGTGGAAGAATTGAAGAAAATAATGAGAAAAAACAGATAATATAAATAGAAAATTAAAAGTAATATAAAAAGAGTTAATTGAAATTAAGAAAATGAAGACTAAAATTTCAGGAATATATAACATATTGTAAGGACTAATGAACAGAAATGAAGCAATGGAACCAGGAATTAATATGATAGAGAGAAATCTTCCAATACGAATTTGTTGTAAGAACAATCAGGAAAAAGAAGGAAGGAAGACAAAAAAAGTATAGAATTATGTGCAATACTATCAAGAGGAATAATTTACACGTGCTTTGAATTCCAGTATAGGAAACCACAGGAGCACAGAGGAAATTGTTGAAGATTTATTGGAAGAAAACCTCTCAAATATTATAAAACATGAGAATATATACACTGAAGAAACTGAGCGAACCCTCAACATGAGAGACTTAAAAAAATCAAGATATATCACAATCAATCTCCTCAAAATTAAAAACAAAGAAAGAATACTGAATATACATCTTGGGAAAAATGAAAAATTACCTACAAGGGAGAACAAGTAAGAATGAGCTCCAATTTTTCATTGGAAACCATGTAGACAAGAAGGTGATAAGAAGGCATATGTAAAACTCTGAAACAAAGGAAAATGAGAGCTAAAAATTATATACCAGCAAAACTAGCCTTTAAATATAATGGTGAAATTAAGATGTTTCTAGATAAATAGAGACTAAGGGAATTTGTGATAACTAGACTAATTTTACAAGACTGGTAAGGTAAAGGGGAAAGGAGGGTACAGTGAAGTTTCAATAAAATATTTTAAATTGCATTGTACAATTGTAATTAATAATATATGGGTGAATAAGTAAAACAATAAATTGTGAAAAATCATAACAGTCTTAAAAAAAGAAATACTAATGAGAGTTCTCTAGGACTAAGAACCAACAACAGATAATAACTTGAAATTAATGTGCATGACAACAGCATTATAGACAATGAAACAATGGGAAACAATGCAATTAAACAACTTGACCTCATGTACATATAAGGATACTCAATATAACAAGATATATGTTATTTTCCACTGTGCATGGAATATTCTTCAGAACAGACCACCCCCCAAAAAAAAATCACAAAGCAAGCCTTGCAAAGTAAAAAACAAAACAAAACATGCAAATACTACAAAGCATTTTATGAGATCACAATGCTGTAAAATTAGAAACCAGTAACAGAGATATTATGAAAAAAATCAAGTACATGGAATGAAATATTGAGTGTTACTAATAGAGGAAATGAAAGACTTTTAAAGCAAATTAGAATGAAAACACAACATACCAAAATCTATGAGACACAGCCAAAGTAGTTTTCAGAGGTAAATTTACAGCAATACATATCAAAACTTAAGAACCAAAATCAATAGCTTAATTCAACATCTCCAACAAATAGAAGAAATGAGAAGCAAAATCTACGATTTCCGAAAGATTAAACCAAACTCAGTGCTATTAAGTTTGTTTTAATTTATAGAGACCCTGAATGGCAGAATAGATTGTCTCATAGGGTTTACAAGGTTTTTGTCAGGAAGGACCTGTCCTTGGAAAAAAATGCACTATGCTGGGAAAATTAGAGGGTCTGTGAAAGAGAAGATGCATCTCAAAGGATAAATGGACACAGGATTTCACAGGACAGGGCAAGATTCCAATCAATTGTTCCTAGGGTTGCTATAAATAGTAGTCACCTTGATGGCAAACTACAAGTTTTCACATGAGGAGATTGCTTCCTCTTTCTCCCTCTGAAATGTGGTTTAGATATGCTGGCCTTTTGGTTATCATTGTTGTTGTAAACTGTAGATTTGGAACTGACCCATCATTGACCCTCTGGCAGTTTGTCAGAGGCATCACACAGGAGGAGATTGCCCATCCTTTTCCTGTGACTGCAGCAGCTGATGGTCTTAAACCTCGTGCCTTCAGGATTGCAGTGCAGCTTCTTGCCACTAGGCCACCAGAGCTCCTTGGCCTTTTGATGAGTAGACAAATTATTTAATACACACACACACACACACACACGCACGCACACACACACTGCTGCTGCTGCTATGTGCCTTTGTATTGACTATGACCCTTAGTGAGCCTATTAACAATGACTCTGAACCTTGCCCAATCCTGAGCCAAACTCATCATTTCCAATACACTTAATCCCATTGTGACAGTCACTTGACCAATCCATTTCATTGCATACCTTTCTCTCTTGAGCTGAGCCTCCACTTTTTCAAGCATGTTGTGTATCTTCAAGGACTGGGGCCTTCTGATAAAATGCTCAAAGTATGTGAGACTTAGTTTCACCCTTCTTGCCTCTAAGGAGTAACTTGATTTCACACTCTCCAAGACAGACCTATTTATTCTCTTGGCAGTCCATGGGATGATCAATACTTTTCTCCAGTATCACAACTCAAAGGCATCAGTTATTCTGTTATCCTTAGTGTTTTCCAGCTTTTGATGCATAGAAAATAATTGAGAAAACCATGGCTTGGATGAAGTACACCTTAGTCTATAGACTGACAACATTGCTCTTTACCACTCTGGAGAGATCTTTGACAACAGACTGCCCGAACACAACTCGTCTTCTGATTTCTTGACATAGTGGGTTATGTTGATTGTGGATCCAAGTACATGCCTACACATACACATACACACATTGTAGCACAAATTGCACCCAAACAGTAGACAGATTTATAAAGTGAGCAGTGACATCAAGGAAGTATAGCCCTTAGAACACTCAACCACAGAGGATCCCAAAGACAGCATTTTCCCAGGTCTCCCTCAGCAGGGAGCCGATGGAAGGAAGAATGTAATCAGGAACCGTGGAGAGAAAGGGAATAAAGTGATGATATAATGTAAGCAATGTGACCAATATTCTAAAAGAAAAATTTTTTTTAAAAACTGTACATGAATGGTTGATGCTCTGTCAACTTTTCATTGAAATCACAATTTTGTGTTCACTTGCTGCTGTCAAGCTGATTCCGACTCATGACGAGACTCCATGCGTACTAACGCAATAAATACGAACAGGAAAAGATCTTTCTTTTGTGGAGCCACTGCTGGATTCAAATCACCAAAGACTTTCATACTTTTGGTTAGCAACATAGCATTCTGTGGACTACCCTCAGCACACAAAAAGTAAAAAACAAACAAACCAAAAATCCCACAAACAAACAAGCAAATAAAAACATGAATAATATATATTTAAAATATTTATTCTAATGCAATACAAATTCCCACTCACACGATGCTGTTTAAACAGGTGTTTCATAGTTTTGTCGTGCGTTCTCCATCGGCCAGCATTTCTCATAGCTTCTTTCAGTCAGCACAGCTCGAGACGCTGAGAGAGAGCACAACTGCGATGGAAACAGTGAGGTCAGACTGACCCAAGGTTGATCTCAACTAACAGCACTAAACATCTATGGTACGGCTGCAGGGTAAGCTCGCCAACTGAGTGTGCCAGAGAAGAGCTCAGCACCCTGCGAAATATGATGGAGAGAATCAAATGGTCTAATGGTCTTGTTTACAACTTAAAGATTGTTGTTGAACCAAAAATTAGTGGAATCAGAAAAAGCCTTTTGTTTTGGTTTGAATTGCAATTTTACTCTGATCAAAATTTCAGAGGTATTTTCCTCTCCCAGGCCTCCTTTTCCATTCCATTTCATAGCCCCACTGGACCCAGGCCACTTGCTCGGTTGATCTGACTGAGCATCCATCACTCTGTATATGCAGGGCAGAGCTGCTCCTTAGGGGTTCCCAGGCTCTGACCTTTCAGGAGCTGATTGCCAGACCTGTGTTCTGAGGTGCCACCAGGAGAGTTTGTGCCACCAACTTTTGGTTTGTAGTAGAATGCTTACTATTTGATTAAAGGAAATCATTCTGAATAAAGCATGCTGGATTATAACTTATTTCCCTACCCTTGAGAGTAAGGAATGAGAAGGGTCTTCTAACCATTTACTTGTAATTTACCAGAAATCTAGTCAGTGAGTCAAAAGCCCTGTCAATTCTTTCCCTGCTCCAGATTTTCTTCATTGTTGTCATTATGTTTGAAATAAAATCTCAGGTTGTCAGCAGACCCAGCAAGGCCCTTCAGAACTGGGAAGGGCTGACTTTGGGCCACATTCTCACAAATCTCAGCTCCATTTGTCTTTGTACTGTCTTTGAATGGAGTTCCTTCTGATAAGAAGCATTTGTGGCTGCTATCCTTCTCTTGGAACACCTTGTCCTTTTCTCCCATTATTCAAGTGTCTCCTCCAATATTACTTCCAGTGAAAAGTCTCTAAAATAGGTACCATGGCCATACATCACTTTCTTTCCTGTTAATCTACTTTTTTCCCCTTAGCACTTAAAAAAAGATAACAAACTCATAAAACCCAGGAAAAAATTGAGCAGATATAATGGCTTTGGCTTTGGTCTTCATTAAATTTCAAAGTATTTGGAAGCTAGGTAAATGAGATTTATTGTATGCTTATGGTATATAATAAAAATAAATGTAGGCTACCAAAAAAGTGGTCAGGTAAGATAAATTCTAAAATAATTGTCAATTTAAGAAATTGTAAAAGATGTACTGGCTTATAAATTAAAAAAATAATAAAAACTTTCTGTCTTGGGTCTGTCCTCACCATGACAAGTATTTATACGCAGAGTAGAACTGATGTACAGTATATTCAATGGTTGTGATGTTTTGGAGGCAGGTCACCAGGCCTGTATTCCAAGATGCCTCAAGACACAAAGAACAGAGGATCTGAACCTAGTCTTATCCTGTACCATCCTCACACTTCCTGACACAACAGATCCCATTGCTGCTGTCACTATGCAAATCCACTTGGTTGAGAGTCTTCCTCTCCTTTCCCAATCCTTGACCATGTCAAGCATCATGTCCTCCAAAAAATAACTCCTTCTAACCACATGCCTGAAATATGTGAGGCGAATCCTCATCATTCTTACCTGCAAAGAGCACTCCATCTGCACCCTCTCCAAGACATATTAAGTTGTTCTTTTGGCAGTTTATGGGATGTTCAGTGCTGTTCTCTAACACCACAGCTCAAAGATATCAATTCTTCTCTGTCATCTGTATTCATTGTTCAGCTCTCAGATGCATAGCAAGTGATCAGAAAAACTATGGCCTGAGTCACATGCACCTTAGTCCTCAAATGACATCATTACTCCTCAGTAATTTGGAGAGGTCCCTAACTGCAGACTTTCCCAGTGCAATGTGTCTGCTTAATTTCTGACAGCTGGTACAAAGGGTGTTAATTGTGGGTTCAAGTAAGATGAAATTGTTGACAGTTCCAATCTTTTCTCCATCCATCATGATGTTGCTGATTGGTCCAGGGTAAGAATCTTTCTTTTCTTGACATTTAGATGCAATCCATATTGAAGGCTCCATTCCTTGATCTTCTGCAACAAGTGCTTCAAGTCCTCCTCACTTTCAGCAAGCAAGTAAGGTTGTGTCATCTGCATAATGCAACTGAAATGAAGAAAACCTATTACAAACATTGTTTAATAATTGGAACATGGAATGTACTTAGCTTGAAAGTTGGAAAACTGGAAATTGTTAAAAATGAAATGGAATGCATGAATACTGACATACTAGGCATTGGTGAGATGAAATGAACCAGCTTTGGCCACTTTGAATCATATACTATACTATGCTGGGAAAGAAAAACATAAGAATAGTGCTGCATTTATATTAAAAATGTCGATTTCAAGATTTTTCCTTAAATACATTGTTGTGAGTGATAGGATATTATCCCTATCTATATGCATACAAGGAAGACTCATTAATTTGATTATTATTCAAATATATGTTAATGCATCTAGAGCCAAAGAGGAAGAAATTGGAATTATTTACCAAATCTTGCAGTTTGAAGTTGACTGAACATGCAAGCAAGATGCATTAATGACAATTGTTGTCTGGAATGTAAATGTTGGAAGCAGTGAAGAATATTTGAAAAGTATGGACTTGGTGAATAGAAATGAGGCAGGCAACAGAATGATTGCATTTTTTATTTTTAACGATTATATTTTGCAAATACCTTTTTAAAAAAAACACATGGAAGATGAGTTTTCACATGGATCTCACCTGATGGGTTGCATAGGGATCAGTCTTACTACATCCGTGGAGAAGTTGTTGGAGAAGCTCAATATGTATCAGTGCACCAATTACTCATTATGCAAGTTCAAATTGAGGCTGAAGGAAATGAAAATAAGTCCACAAGAACCAAGATCTTAAATCTATTCAATCTTAGTTTTAAGGTCATCTTAGGAATAGGTTTGAGGCTTTGAACACCAGTGATTAAAGACCAGATAAATTGTAGGATGATAAAAAGGATATAATCCATGAAGATACCAAGAGGTCATTACAAAAACAGAGCAAGAAAAAACCAAAATAGATGTTAGAAGAGATCTTGAAAATTGCACTAGAGTGTCAAGAAGTCAAAACAAAGGGGAAAGATATTGAAGCAAAAGAGCTGAAGAGCAGATTTCAAAGGGCAGCTTAAAAGAGCAAAGCAAAGTATTATAATGGAATGTGCAGAGAGCTGGAATTGGAGAATAAAAGCGAAGAACTTGCTCTGCAGTTCTCCAGCTGAGAAAATTAAAAAACAAATTATGGGCAATATATTGAATGAGTTAGAAATCATCAAAAGAAGATAGAGGGTATACACAGAATCAGCGTACTTATAGTTCATTTCCATTTAGGTTAGCCGGCTCTAAGCTTCCAATAGGCACATGTGATGGGTGTCCACATGTTGGACAGAGGTGCTCCAGATACCACATAGGATTTCTTGATCTATCATCTTTGACTGACATGTATTTTCCCCTTTTTTAGTTCTCTTACTGTAACTTTTATAACATTAAACCATAGATTTGAAGCACTAATTTTGATTCTTTTACCTGTTATTTTTCAGTTACTTTATCTAACAGTCTCTAACTGTGCTATCCTTCTTCTACCACTTTCTGTACCTCTTTGTCCTGTTATTACGTCTCAGCTTTGATAACCAGACTCAGGAGTTCAGGTTGTAAAAACTGTCTGTTTCTTCTGCAACTGCAAACTGTTCTCCCTAAAAAGCCTACAGATAGGAAATGAAGAAGTCGCTGTAACTTTTCAACATGGAGAAATATACAAGCAGTACCTGATCTCTCAATCTAGAGCTCAAGGGCAGGTGTAAAAGTCGTTTCCTTTTTCACAGTCAATGAATTATGCAAAACCAGATTTTGATAATGGAATGAAGTGCCAGATACTAATTTGAACTGGGGCTTTAATTAATTTATGAGCTCATTCCTGGCGATTAAATATAGCAAAGACATAGATTCACATTTGACATGTAAATGATTTTCCTTCTTACGAAAAGGTAGCTCTTTGTGGGTCAGTATTATGCTTTGCAAATGATCAAGTACTAAAACCTCAGAATCAAATGAAATAAGGATTAGAAAGTGCTTTGTGCATTTTAGTGGAATTGAAGTTGATTTTATTAATAGGGAAAAAATTACAAACACAAAACTATTTGTTATTACCTTTGTTTTTTTAAAATTGGAATTTGAGATATTAGGTTATATTAAAATATTTTCAAATTAAATTTTTATTTGAGTCAAAAGTTTACAAATCATACAAGGTTTCCATCATTATTATATCTTTTGTTTTATAACATCAATCCCAATTAATTAATTAATTAATTAAATTAAGTAATTACAGTGTAGGATAAACTTGTTCTATATTGTCTTTTACTTCGCTGAAACTATTATTTTTCGTTTTCTTTCTCTCCCTTCTCATCTGTGGTAACTATGCAAGAATAATTCTGTGTTTAAAAATTGCTTAAGAGTTTTTTAGTTTGTTTGCATATAAGCAGTCATATTTTGTGTTTTTACATGTACTTTGCATTTTCTACGATCATGTGTATTACATTTTATATATTAATTATCATTGCTCTGTGTCTATCTTCACTCCACTTTTTCAAATCCTCATTGAACTTTTCCCACTACTTCACCACCCCTTCACTCACTAACCTCTGCTTTCAAATTTTGTCCTCTTCCTTTATTTCTGCCTTCCTTCTCGCCTACATTAAAATATTTGAAATTGTACGTTCACATAATCATACTTATTATTCTATTTATGAACTTAGTTTCTCTCTCAGTCACTTTAAAGGAGTTTGTTCATCTAATTAATTGTATTCTCTTAAATATTGAACATTTCGATGGACTACATCTATATCAAGTAGACAATTTTTAAGTTCTTAAATGCCCCATTAAATTCAATACATATATTGTTAATCTGAGGACTAAGATGTGTCTGATTCAGGAATCATCTTTCTGATTATCTATTATGCATCAGGTAGCTGGACAATGACTAAGGGTGGCAGAAAAATTTAAGTCTTTGAGTTGTGGTACTGAAGAAGAGTCTTGAACATACCATGAACTACCAAGAGAATGAACAGGTCTGTCTTGAAAGGGCAAAACCAAGCAAGATTTGATCACCTAAGAGAGTGAACAGGTCTGTCAGGAAGAGGATGAAACCTTGGAGGCAAGGATTTTTAGCTCCTTCTCACATATTTTGGACACTTGGCCTGGAGAAGAATATCATGCTTGGAAGGGTGGAGGGACAGTGCACGAGAAGACCCTGGATGAGATGGGTTTACACAGTAACTGGAGTAATGGGAGAAGTTGTTTCAGAGAAATAAGATTGGCACAGGATAGAGAAGGGTTTAAGGCTGTTGTACATAGATTTGCTGTGAGTCACAGGCAACTCAACAGCACGTAAAAACCATCACAACAACATAAGTCACAGGAGACTTGATGGCACACAACAATAACAGATGTAACTGTAAAGTTCTTTCAAATATCCTAATAATATACACAAGGGTATGTATTCACTTATATTTTTTAACTTAAAATATTAAGTCTGAAAATCTATAATTATTGAGTTACTTATTTCACATTGGAATTGTCAAGTTATCCTGTCCTTTGCGATACCAAATGCTTCAAATACTTAGGAAAATATTTTTATGGTAACTGTCTTTGCTTTTTTATCTCTGCTTAATTCCAGAGTCTTCTTGGCTTTAAAAGACTCTTTTGCTGAGAACAGAGTCTGGAGCCCGAGCAAATTGAAGTTCTTTCTCTGCTGGCTGAGGTTTGGGATTGGAGTGAGAGCCGCAGGCATTCAGGGAGATTTTCCTTAACTTCTGCACTGAGATTTGTTGAAGGCCTGGATCTGCAAATGGCAACTATTTTGTAGCCTTTTTAAGTTTCTGTGACATATTTCAACTTTATTGCTCATCAGGGTGGAGGAACGTCAGCCATCCCAACCTAGACTGCTTTACTAGAGAGGAATCTATTTAAAATGTGTCTTTCCTAGATTTTCTTCTGTCTTCCCTACCTGACAAAGGCACAGCTTAGGTGTTCAAATGGATTCTTGATTATTTTCTTGACTCTTAGGTTAAGTTCTGAGCTATGCTGGAAATAGAAAACACTAGTAAGTTTAATTTGGCAAATAAATTAGAAATGATACTTTTGTGGTAACATGAAATTCACATCTTTCAGTAGATGTTTTAAAAAAATGTCTATTGATTTGCTCACAAAGTTCATGTACCAAGTGTTTCACACTATTCTTCATTCATATTGTGTTTCATATAATCATTTCTGTGCATTGTATTTTATAAAATCAACCACCATTGGGGTCTTGCCCCTCATTACCCAGTCTTTTCAGGTCCCTGCCAAATATTTCCCATTTTCTACACACTCTTCCTCTGCCCAACAAACTGTGCATGCCTTTGGTTTTGTCTCCTCACATCCTCACCCCTCTGCTCCTACTCCTTCTCCCTTTGGGTCCCCATACATGTTTTACTGATAATCCTTCTATTTTTTACAATAATGGTCTTTGTCTTTGTGAAACTGAGTTCACTCAGCATAATGCTTTCCTGTCTCTCCCAAGTTATGCGGTATTTCTCAAAATCATTGCTACTGAGTGCTGGATAGTATTACATTGTGTGAATTTACCACAATTTCTTAATCTGCTCAGTTGCAGATGGACATTTGGACTGTTTTCACATTCTTTTTATTATAATCATTTATTGTACATAGGTACCTAGGGTTTTCAGAGGCCTGCTATTTCAGAAGTAGATGGCCAATCCTTCTTCCTAGTCTGTCTTAATCTGAATGTTCAGATTTAGAGAAGTATCAGACAGACCAGCATTTTACAGAAATTTAAAGATATATCCCTTATTGTGGAGTTAGCCATTAGTATCAGTGTTGTCCCTGCCTTTGGCACAAGTGTCTTTACCCATTTATTTCCCTGCTTCACTATCCACCAGGATACCCATCCACTTCTACTCACTCCCTTCAACATCTATCTCCCATTGTCCACCCTTGGAGGCAAGGATTCTGAGGCTTCGTCTAACATACTTTGGACATGTTGCAAGGAGGGACCAGTCCTTGGAGAGGGACATCATGCTTGGTAGGGTGAAGGGACAGTGTAGGAGGTGAAGGCCCTCTATGGGGTGGATTGATTGAGTGACTGGGGTAATTGGGATGAGAGTGTCAGAGACAGTGTGATTGGCACAGGACAGAGCAGAGTTTAGGGCTGTTGTACATAGGTTTGCTATGAGTCACAAGTGACTCGACGGTACATAACAACAACAACCACAACAACTGTTTATTTATAAAATTTGAATACATAATTTTCCAGAATAAAATTTTTCTCACTCCCTACCCATCAAATTGTTCGAGCCCATGATTAGTCCCCCTCCCCTTGCATATCCTCATCCTTCTGCTTCTACCGCCCCATCCCTTGGATCCTCATACTCATTCTACAATAACGGTTTTATACAATATTTGTCCTTGTGGGACTGCTATCTCATTCCAGTAAAAATGACAAAGTTTAACAAGGCAGCGAGTAATAAATGTTCGAGATGATGAGGCAAGAAAGCAACTCCTATACATTGTTGATGGGATTGTAAAATGGTAAAACTATTCTGGAAGGCAGTTTGATGCTTCCTCAAAAAGCTGAACATAGAAATTCCATATGAACCAGCTATTTCACCACTTAGAATATACCCTGAGAAAATGACAACTAAGGCACAGGAGACTTGTATAGCAATGTTCACAGCAGTGTTATTCACCATCGCAAGAACAGGGAAACTGCCCAGATGTCCAACCACAAACGAATGGATTGAGAAATTATGGTACATTCACACAGTGGAATATTATGCAGCACGCAGAAGCAATGTCTTTGTAAATTACTACCTAATGTGTTTGCATGTTCTTGCAATGGTATTTCAATAGAGTTTTAAGTAAAAGGCACTATCATTCAATTTTATTGGAAACCTCAAAAAATACTATCCACCCCATGACTTCAAGTGTACAACCATAGAGAGAATGAAGTAATTTTTTGTTGTTGTATGAGCTGTTGAGTTAGCTACCACTACTAGCAACACTATAAACAATAGCTCTACATCTTGCCCTATCCTGAGACAATTTCACCGTGTCTGACACACTTGCCCCCATTGTCACAGTCATTGGGTCAATCCATCTCATCAGGGTCTTCCTCTCCTGCACTGACTCTTCACTCTTCCAAGCATGATTTTCTTCTCCTAGGACTTGTCCCTCCTGGTAATATGCCCAAAGTTTATAAGAAGGAGCTTCACATTCCTTGCTTCCAAAGCACAACCTGGTTTCTCACTCTTTCCAAGACAGATTTTCTTGTTTTCTTGGGAGTCCATGTATGCTCAAAATTGCTCCATAGGATTATCAATGGCTGTAATCTCAAGGAAGGGAGCTTTGAAGATATAACCCATAGAGAGCTGAGCTGCTTACACAAAGACAAGTGACTGGAGGAGAAAAATGGGCAGTCTCCTTCCACGCTATTAACAGAATCCAAAAATCTGCTAGAGGGAGAGCTATGAGTTAATTCATACTCAACAGCAATCTGTTTGAGATTTTGAATATTAAGGAAGTAGATTGTTAGACATTCTTTCTGAGGTGCCTCTAGGTAGATTCAAGTTTCCAACTTTAGTAATACCTGCAGCACAAACTGCATCATCTAGGAATCTTCAATTTTCTTTATAGTTCATAAGTGAGTAAAGAAAATCAACTTTTAACCTATCAATTACTATCAAGTAGATCTCAACTACAGGTGATCTTGTTTGTGGTGTTGTCTGTACCATTGAGTCTGAAAAGGTTCCTAACTTCCAGAGGGTTTCCAGAAGTTGTAAATCATATGAGAAGAGATTGACCATCTTTCTCTCACAGAGCTGCTGGCCGATTTGAACCACAAGCCTTTGGGGTGGTAGTGCATCTCTTTACGACTAAGACACTGTGTGGATGATTTTTCAGAAGTAGATTGGTTGTCTACTTCTACCAAGGTTCTTCTGGGTGAATTACAACGTCTAAATTTTGGTATTGAGCTCTTAACTATTTATACTATCTTGGTTTTCTGGGTGGCATAAAGCAGAGCTTTGGAGCCTCCTATTTTTCAGATTCTTCTCTTAATTCCAGTATATATATATCTCACTACTTCTGGATTTGACTGATATGTACAAAATCCTATGGATATTATAATCTCAAATAGGAGTGACAGATTCTGTATTTGTTATTCCAGTATTTTTGCCTCTACTTACTACTCCTTGGTGAAAGTAAAGCAGTTAAACTTGTTGGTGAATTTAAAAAAATATTCTTTGGGTCTTTCTTCTCCAGGGTCCTGGTTATTGAACTCTAAAATGCTTACTGCCCATCTCTGCATCTCCTCTCCTCCTCCCTGTACCCTGTGCTTGTCCTTTGTGCCAGAGCAGAAAAGGTAGGCAGGGCATGTTTTTTGGCAGCACAATGAGGAAACTGAGCAAGCCTGCAGTGACAGCTGACCTCTCAATTTGAGAGAAACAGGAAGAGGTCTTGTTTGAGCTCCTTGTCTGGGCCCAAGCATTGTTTCCCAATTCGTCTCTTAGTAAAATTGATGTTACCCAGTTATTGTTAAATTTGGCACTTAATTCTTATTGGGCTATTGATTTTTGTATGATTCTTATTCTTGTTGAGAACCTCAGAATGATACAGGGAAAGCAAGAGAGAACTTGAAATGATATGCTAAGCTATGATTTACTCTCATTTTAAACATGATTATGGATTGACTGAGGTTACATAAAGGAGCCCTGGTGGCTAGCATAGTTGGGAATGTGTTGTGCTTCTAACCAAAAGGGTCAAGGTTTCAAATCCACCAATTCTTCCTTGGGAGAAAGATGAGAGCCTCCTTTTGTCATGATCTACAGCTTTAGAAACCTAGTGAAGAGTCACCGTGACTTGGAAACTCTCGAAGGTAATGAGTTTGATTTTGTGATGTTTATGTCACATAAATTGCAAATAGTCAAACTAGATAGAAACTACTTAAGTATGTCTACCAAACCAGGACGCATTCCACGCTGTCTCGTTACTCCTGAGACAGCACAGGTTTCAAGCAGAGGAGTTGTCACTATCATCACATGTGCCTGCTGCATCCTCGAGGGGACCTATCAGTACTCATAGGCTTATGTGAGCTCAAGGCCTTGCAAGACTTTCACACTCTCCAAAACGAAAGAGGATACTGAAGATATTTTGTCGTTATTGTTGTTAACAGAGATTATAGCTTTTGGTATTGAGGACTCTAGAAGCTAATGCTGCAAATTGTTTTAAAACAAGGCTAATGCTGTGGGAGGATATGAAGAATATCATCCATGAAGAATGTCATTACAAAGACAGAGGAGAAAGAAAGATCAGATAGATGCCAGATGAGACTCTTAATATTGTACTACAGTGCTAAGAAACCAAAGCAAGAAGATGAAATCAAGAAATGAAATAGCTGAACAGAAGATTTCAAAAGGCAGTGTGAGGTGACAAAGCAAAGTATTATAATGAAATGTGCAAGGAGCTGGAGTGGGAAAATCAAATGCGTCCAACTTGCTTGACATTTCTTTAGCTGAAGGAACTGAAGAACAAATTCATGTCTCGAGTTACAATACCTAAGAATGCTTTGAGCAGAATATGAAATGATCCAGGAAACATTAAAAGAAGATGGATATAGTAGCACTGAACCAAAAAAAATGTTGACACAGAAGAACTTCATGAAACAATGTATGAATAAGAGCTAGTGGTGATGAAGGAAGAAATTGAAGCTGTTCTGAAGGAATTGGCAAAGAAAACAGGCCCCAGGAGTGGACGGCATGCCAGTTGATATATTTCAACAAACAGAAGCTGCCCTGGATGTACTCACCAAGTTGTGCCAAGAAATCTGGAGGACAACCACCTGGTCAACTGACAGGAAGAGGTGGTCCATATTTGTTCCCAATTCAAGAAAGGTGAGCTGGCAGAGTGTGGAAATTATTGAACAATATCATTGATATCAAATGCAAGCAAGATTCTGCAGAAAATTATCCAAAAATAACTGAAACAGTGCATCAACAGAGAACTGCCAGATGTTCAGGCTAGGTTTAAAAGAGACTGTGGTACTAGGGATATTATAGTTAATGTTATATGGATTTTGGCTGAAAGCAGAGAATACCAGAGGAATGTTTATCTGTGTTTCATTGACTATGCAAAGGTGTTTGACTGTGTGGATCACAACAAACTGTGGCTAACTCTGAGAAGAATGGGAATCTCAGAACACTTGATTGTGTTCATGCAAAACCCATACTTGAACAGGAGGCAACCATCAGAACAGAGCAAGAAAATATTGCATGATTTAAAATCAGGAAAGGTACACCAGGGATGTGTCTTATCTCCATACCTTTTCAATCTATATGCGGAACAAATCATCTAGGAGGCTGGGCTCTATGAGGAGAAATGTAGCATCAGAATTGGAGGAAGACTCATCAACAGCCTGTGTTATGTAGATGACACAACCTTGCTTGATGAAACTGAGGAGGACCTGAAGCATTTGCTGAAAAATGTAAAGGATTGAAGCTCAACATCAGGAAAACAAAGATTCTCACCACTGGGCGATTGGCAGCATCATGATAGATGGCGAAGATATTGAGATTGTTAATAGCTTCAGTTTACTTGGTTCCACAATGAGCACTTTTGGTGCCAGCCTCCAGGAAATTAAAAGATGAATTGCATTGGGAAAGTCTGCTCTCAGGGACATCTCCAGAATACTGAAGAGCAACGATGTCAGTCTGGAGGCTAAAGTGCACTAGATCTAGGCCTTGGTCTTTGCAATTACTTGCTATGCATTAGAAAACTGGACAATGACTAGGAATGATAGAAGGAGAATTGATACCTTTGAGCTGTGATGCTGGAGAAGAATATTGAGAATACCATGGACTGCTAAGAGAACAAACAGGTTCTTCCTGGAGAGGATAAAACCAGGATACTCCTTGAAGGCAAGAATTCTGAAGCTCTGTCTGACATATTTTGGGCGTGTTGCAAGAAGAGACCAGTCCTTGGAGAGGGATATTATATTTGGGAAGGTTGAGGGACAGCGCAAGAGAGGAAAACCCTTGATGAGATGGATTGACTCAGTGACTGGAGTAATGGGGTTAGAGGTGTCAGAGACAATAAGGTAGGCTCAGGATAGTGCAGGGTTCAAAGCTCTTGTATACAGGGCTGTTGTGAGTTGCAAGCATTTTGGTGGCACATGACTGACAACAGTAACAATGGAAATTAAGCAAACATTCTGTTAGTTCTCAGAACAATGATGGTACCACACATACTGCAGCCTACATGCTCACTGGCTGGTGTGTGTGTGTGTGTGTGTGTGCGCGCGCGCAAGCGCGCGCGCGCACCCGCGCGTGGACATGTGCGTGTATGCTCATTGGTTTACTAACCCTCATGACAGCCAGGGACATTCGATTCCTGGAGATGTGTGCACGAAAATGGGTGAGTGAAAATGTGTCTGTCAGAAGGCTGCAGCTCACTGGATTAAGGAAAGCTTGCCTGGGTAGGCTGAATATGGCAGGCCTTTCACCCCAGACCATCTTTGTCGTGAAACTACAGTGAAATATGTTCAGTATCCAGCTCTTGGTTGTATGGTTAGTAATTGGAAAGACTATGGCCTGATTCAGACACTCCTTAGTCTTCAAACTGACAATACTACTTCTCAATAATTTGGAAAAGTCCCTTATTGCTGATTTTCCCAGTTCAGTGCATCTCCTTATTTACTGATTGCTGGTACCAAGAGTGTTAATTGTGGATCCAAGTAAGATGGAGCTGTTGACAGTTTCAATCTCTTCTCCATCCATCATGATGCTGCCTATCAGTAAGAATCTTTGTTTTCTTGACATTGAGATGCAATCCATACTGAAGGTTGCAGTCCTTGATTTTCTGAAACTAGTGATTCATGCCCTCCTCATTTTAAGCAAGCAAGGTTGTCTCATCTGTGTAATGCAGGTTATTGATGAAATAGGGCTGTTTGAAAACCTTATGAACACTAAATGAAGAGGATTTGAATGTGTGGGACACAGTAAATTGTGGCTAGTCGTGAGAAAAATTGGAATCCCAGGACACTTGATTTTGCTCAAGCGAAGTTTATATACTTGTACCAGGAAGCAGTCCTCAGAACAGAGCAAGACAACACTGCACAGTTCAAAATCAGGAAAGGAATGCACCAGGGGTGAGTCCTATCTTCATATTTTTTTCAGTATATTTGCAAAAAATATCATTCAGGAGGCTGGACAGTATGAGGAGAAATGTGAAATCAGGATTGGAGGAAGACTTACCAGCAACTTGTGTTATGCAGGTGACACAACTTTGTGTGAACGTATTGTTGTTGTTGTTATGTATGGTAGAGTGTGAACTGATCCATAGATGACCTGCCAGTGAGTTTCCAGAAGCAGTTAATAGCATGGGAAGAGATCACCCATCCTCCTCTGGAGCAACTAGTTGCCTTGAATTGCATGTCTTTGGGATTGCAGAGCAGATTCTTGCCACTAGGCCACCAGATCCCTTGTGTGTATATATAGTTCAAACTTGAGAAGGGAGTGCATTTTTTTTTCTTTTCTAATTGGCTCAAAGCCACTCTTTGTAGCAGAGGCGTCATTGGATTAATGGAATTCACGTGATGTTTTGGAGACTATTCTGGTAGGTGTGTGGCTAATGGTTTGGAATGGAAAGACTGAGCAGAAAATGAATCCAGCTTTCTTTTTTTTTTTTTTAAAGGGACTGCATTAAGATGGTTTATTTGCATAAAGTAAACTATATTTCTAAATGGTTTCTGCAGGTTAGCCACATTGTTAACCTAATACGAAACATAAAGTTGAGAATTCCCTAAATACTTTTTCAATCTCATACTTTAGTTGTCTTTTCTATTTAACAACGAGTAATTTATCAGCCCAAATGTTTCCCGTGAGTAACCTCTCTGCTGTTAGCCATAAGGGATTTTTTTTCTTGTACTTTAGCTCGATGCTTGAATCTTAAAAATATGATGCTTGTTTCAGCGACTCAAAGGAAAACCAGCTATAGCAGAGGCACCCTTCATCTCTAGTGACCTTCATGGGCTTAGTGACTGATTGGAGGATAAATGAAAATTGAGAGCGAGCTACATATTCATCACAGATAAGAGCTTGTTTGCATTGAATGCTCAGCTTTGCAAAGTACTGTGTGCGCATTCGCACTTGGCAACCCTTCTGTGTTCAACCCTCAGGCCTCCCAACTCTGAACCCTGTCCCCCTGCAGGAAAATGCAAAGCAGAAAAACTATGCTGGCATGCATTTAAAGCAAACGTATGACATTTTAAAAATGTTATACTCTCTTTCGAAGCCCTTTAAAATAGAATTTTATAGGAAGAAAAGTATACCTTGATTGCATAAAAGGAAAAACTATGCTTTGTAAACAGCACAATCTTTTGTCACTGTTTGTACAAAACACAAATGTTGTACACTTTTACTTCCCTATTGGCTTCTAGAAAAGGTGATTGACTAAGTGTTTCATTGAACTACTTATCACAACATAAACTAAAGGATTCTACTTTGTTCCTTTTTAATTCATCTTCATAAAATGCATTGTGAAAAAGATTTCTCAGTTTATACCTGGGACTCATAGCGACCCTATGTACAACAGCTCTGAACCCTGCTCTATGCTGTGCCAATCTCGTTTTCTCTGATACACCCTCCCCCATTACTCCAATCACTGAGTCAATCCATCTCATTGAGGGTTTTCCTCTCTTGCGATGTCCCTCCACCTACCCAAGCATGAGGTCCCTCTTTAAGGACTGGTCGCTCCTTGCAACATGTCCAAAGTATGTTAAGTGAAGCTTCAGAATTCTTGCCTCCAAGGATCAGCCTGTTCTCACACTCTCTAGGACAAACTTGTTTGTTCTCCTAGCAGTCCATGATATATTCAACACTCTTCTCCAGCACCACAGCTCAAAGGCATCAATTCTCCTTTTATCATTCCTAGTCATTGTCCAGCTCTCTGATGCATAGTGAGTAATTACAAAGACCATGACTTGGATCAGGTGTACCTTACTCTCCAGACTGACATTGTTGATCTTCAGTATTTTGGAGAGGTCTTTGTCAGCAGCCTTTGCCAATGCAATTTATCTTTTAATTTCCTGGCATAGATGAATGAGTTCTAGTATGCTTTCCCCCCAACTTTCATTGGTTATTGTTATTGTGTGCCTTCGAGTTGGAACTTTACAGAGCAGACCTTCCAGCGGGTTTTCAGAGGCGGTTAATCACAAGGGAGGAGATTGCCCATCCTCTCACAGAACAGCTGGTGGATTTGAACCATGTGCCTTCGGGATTGCAGCACAACTTTTTACCCCTAGGCCACCAGGGCTCCCTAAATCATTGGGAGAATAATAATTATTGTATGTCAGCTGACCATATGATATATTACTCCGGAGATGAAAAGACAAGGAAAAACGGGGTTGCCTTCATAGTAAAAAAAA
>NW_006399769.1:10976257-10982358 GCF_000299155.1 Elephantulus edwardii
CTTTGAGATGGGTTGATTCGGTGACTGGGGTAATCGGGATGGGTGTGTCAGAGGCAGTGCGGTTGGCGCAGGATAGAGCAGGGTTTAGGGCTGTCGTGCATAGGGTCGCTATGTGTCGCAAATGACTCGACGGCACATAACAACAACAACAACAACAACAACAACAACAACAATCAGTTTTTCAAGTATATGAGGGGGCACAGGGGAGTATTGGGAAAATCGACTGAATTATGAAAGGAAGATACTCCCAGACCCTAGTCTTTATAGTTATTAGAATGATTCTAGACTCTGTGAAAGTCTGAACCTTTCAATTCCTGGGCACTGTGTGTCTCCATTTGAAAGGCACTCCATTTTGAAAGGTACTATTTGCTTTTTTTTTTTTAGAGATTGTAAACATTGCTTTGGCTATTGATTGTGATTCTGTTACATATTGTCTCATATAGCCTCTTGATATAAAACTTAATTTCTGGAATAGGAAACTGATGTTTCTAAGAAGCACAGATAATTCTGTATCAAGTACAGCAGAAAATAGATTGTCAGGGCTGTGTTTATTGTTCTGCCCATGAAATGCCCCTCAAAGAAATAAAAAAACATTTCTGAAATTTCAAGAGCATTTATTATTTTATTTCCACGTATGGAGACTTTTTTCCCTTCTCAGGAAGGTGGTGAAGGAAAAAAGCCCAGAGTTCCCCCTCCCACTTGCTTTTATAGCCCTTTCTTGAGTGCCTGTGTTACGGCAGAGAGATTGGTGGGCCATGGGATCAGTCATTTGGTCAGCTTTTGACGGGCTGGCTACTTTGCCCACCTTTACTCCTTTTGTGTCATGTAGACGCTAGTTAATTCCTTACTTTTCAAGGACAGACAAGGCTTTGCCGGGGCACTCGTGTTTGCCTTAAGCTAAGAATTTTTATGGCCCGGTTCTGACTCTAGAATTAATGGGAGTTTATAAAAATGGGGTTTCTGCTGTCCCTTCATTTATTATTGTTACAGTAAAATTTTCATTATAAGAGATAAAGGTAAAATGTTGTTACAGTTTGTTGTTGATGTTAGGTGTGGTCGAGCCAACAACAGGTTAGCAGTCTTACAAACAACACATCAGAACTTTGCCCTGTCCTGTGCCACCCTCACTAACTCAGACATGCTCGTTGTGTCTTTTTCTGAGGACTTTTCCCCCTTCTGACAATTTGCCTGAAGTATGTAAGGTGAAGTTTCTTTATCTTTACCTTAAGGAGTACCCTCATTGTATTTGTTCCATGACATTGTTGTTATGTGCTGACCGGTCAAACCAGCTGAATTTTAGTGACTCTGCAGCAAAACAAAACACTGCTTGGTACTATGCCTTCCTGACAATTTCTGACATGCTTGATACCCTTCATGCAATCTATTTTATTGAAAATCTTTCTCTTTATCAATGAATCTCCACTTTGTGAAGCATGATTTCTTTCTTCAAGGACTAGTTCCTCCAGCATCTATCCAAGATCTCCCTAAAAAGATTTATTTATTCTTTTGACAGTCCATGGTATGTTTAATATACTTCACCAATATAAAAATTTAAGGCATCAAATTGTCTTCAATTTTCCTTATTCATTGTCCAACTTTCACAAGATCTAACTATGACTTAAGTCAAAAGGATCTTAGTCTTCAAAGTGACATTTTTTATTCTTTAACAATTTAAAGAAAGTAGTCTTTGGCAGAAATTTGAGTTCTTAACTGCTGCTTCAATAGGTATCAATTTTAGATCCAAGTAAAATTAAATTCTTGGTTACTTGATGATTTTCTTTATCTGCTTATAATATTGTATATTGGTTCAGTTTCAAGGATTTCAGTATTCTTTATGTAGAGGTATAATCTGCACTGAAGGCTAGCCTTTGGCTTTTTGTAGTCAGTGCTTCAAGCCTTCCTCGTTTTTAGTAACCTAGTTTTAGTAGTCTACATAACACAGTTATGTTGATGAATTTTCCTCAAATCCCAATACCACATTTTTCTTCATATAGCCCTGCTCTTCAGAGAAGTTTCTCAGCATATAGATTGAATAAGTATGTGTACCTTTCCTGATTTATCGTGCAATATCCCCTTGTCCTGATCAAATGACATGTTCTCTAAGAGCACTATTAAACATTCTGGAATTCCCCTCTTTCTTAATGTTATCATTTGTATGTTGTTATTGTTTACTGTAGAGTTGAAACTGACCCATAGCTGACCCTCTGTTAGGTTTTCAGAGGCAGTTAATCACATGGGAGGAGATTGCCCTTCCTTCTCCTGTGAAGCTACTGTGGCCCCTAACTGCTTGCTTTCCAGGTTGTAGCTCACCTTCTTGCCACTTGGCCACCAGAGCTCATATGTATAACACGTATAAAAACTGTAACTTTTATGATCCACACAATCAAGTACCTTTGCATAGTTAATAAAACAAATGTAAAATAGCATACATTTTATGAAAATAAACTTTTTATAAAAAAAGTCATTCTTACAAAAGAACTTCCTTGAGGTCTTTTGAGCTCTCTGACCATAATTAAGATCTTTCTCCAAATAAGAAGTCATGTCACAATTATCTTTGTAATTCCAGCATCTTTCAAAGCACTTCACATTATTAAAACTCAGACATTCATTGGATGAGTGTGTTTATGAAAGTCTGCCTTTCCCCCTGGTTTTCATGCTTTAGGATTGGTAAAATATTTTCTGTAAGAATAGCACTCATTCTTCAGCTAATCTATATTTTTTACGATTTGGCCCCAGGCCATAATGGAGCACTGAAGAAAGAATTTAAAGACTGCATTTACTAAGAGCACAAGAGCAGAGTGATAGGCCATTGGTTAAGATAAGGGAGTAGCAGACACAGGAGAGAAGAATCTAAAACTTGTACTTGGTTCCTGCTTATACATCATGGTTGTAAAAAGTATTATTTTTGGTGCCAAGAAATCTGGAGAACAACCATTTGGCCAACTGACTGGGAGATATCTACATTTGTTCCCATCCCAAAGAAGAGTGACCCAACAGAGTGTGGAAACTATAGAACAATATCATCGATTTCACATGCAAGCAAGATTCTACTGAAGATTATCCAAAAATGACTGGAACAGCACATCAGCAGACAACTGCCAGAAGTCCAGGCTGGGTTTAGAAGGGCTTGTCATGCTAGGGATCTTGTAGCTAATGTTAGATGGATCTTGGCTGAAAGCAGGGAATACCAGAGGAATGTATATCTGTGTTTCATTGACTATGCAAAGGCGTTTGACTGTGTGGATCATAACAAACTGTGGCTGACTCTGAGAAGAATGGGAATCCCAGGACAATTGATTGTGCTAATGAGAAACCTATACTTGGACCAAGAGACAGTTGTTAGAACAGAGCAGAGAAACACTACATGGTTCAAAATTGGAAAGGGTGTACGGCAGGGATATGTCCTATACCTTTTCAACAGATTATCGGGGAGGCTGGGCTCTATGAGGAGAAATGTGGGGTTAAGATTGGTGGAAGATCTATCAACAATCTGCGTTACACAGATGACACAACCCTGCTTCCTGAAACTAAGGAGGACCTGAAGAGCATGATGCAGAGGGTCAAGGACCACAGCCTCCAATATGGATTGAGGCTCAATGTCAAGAAGACAAAGATTCTCACCACTGGACCAATTGGCAGCATCAGGATGGATGGTGAAGAGATTGAGATTGTACACAGCTTTAGTTTGCTTGGCTCCACAGTCAACACTCTTGGCACCAGCAGCCAGGAAATTAAAAGGTATCTTGTGATGGGAAAGTCTGCTTTTAGGGACCTCTCCAAAGTACTGAAGAGCAATGGTGTCTCTCTGGAGACTAAGGTGTGTCTGATACAGTCCATGGTCTTTGCAATCACTTGTTATGTGTCAGAGAGTTGGACAATGACCAAGGAGGATAGAAGGACAATTGATGCCTTTGAGCTGTGGTGCTGGAGAAGAGTATTGAGGGTACCATGGACCTCTAGGAAAACAGATTCATCCTAGAAAGTGTTAAATCGGGATGCTCCTTGGATGCAAGGATTCTGGGGCTCCGTCCAACATACTTTGGACATGTTGTAAGGAGGTACCAGTCCTTGGAGAAAAACGTCATGCGTGGTAGGATGGAGGCACAGCACAGGTGGGGAAGGGCCTCTATGAGGTGGATTGATTCAGTGACTGGGGTAATCGGGATGACAGTGTCAGAGACAGTGCGATTGGCACAGGACAGAGTAGAGTTTAGGGCTGTTGTACACAGGGTTGCTATGAGTCGCAAGCGACTCAATGCCACATAACAAAAACAACAACAACAAACAATAGTCTCTTACTCATGAGAGTCTCTGTGATCAGGTTGGCAATGCCCATGACTAAGTTTACTGTTTGGGGGTATGCTGTGGCATAGATACTTATTCTCTAGTTCATCGTAAATTAACTCCCAAATTTACTATTCTTCCAAGTGTACTAAACATTTCATGCCACATCTCACTTATTTAACTAGCCTTGCACCAACAGAAATAGTAAAATACAGCTACAGAAATAGTACTTAATTATTTCCTCTGTTCCAGATTTTTTTAAGCACTTCTTTGTTTAGTTTTGCTTATTTCAGTTATCACTATAGGGTTTTTTCACTTTTTAAAAAATTTATGCTGGTTTGCACACAAAAAGCATATATATTGTATTTCATTCACATTAATGTTCATTGTGTTTCACAGATTCCTTTATTTGCATTGTGTTTGATACAGCAATTTCCATATACTGTATTTTATAAATTAATCACCGTTGACCTGCGCCCACTATCACCTCATCTTTTAAATTTCCCACTAGCACTATCCTAATTCTTTCAGGCCCTCCCTCTGCCCATCAAATTCAATGACTCAATTATTTCCGTCCCTTTTTCAGCCCCGCTATGCTCTATCCCTTCCCCCTTTGGAGTTTATGTACATCTTACCAGTTATCCTTCTATTTTTGCACTAATGGTCTTATGCAATATTTATTTGTCTTTATGAGACTGGTTAATTCTCTCACTCAACATAATACTTTGTAGAATTTCCCATGTTCTAGAATATTTTACAAAATTCTTGCTCCTGAGTGTTGCATGGTGTTCTATCGTATGAATGTGCCACGATTTCTCAATCCATTTGTTTGTTTATGGGTATTTGGGCTGTTGTGACTAACACTGCTATGAGTATAGCATATATAAACACAGGTGTACAACTCTCCTTTTGTGCCTCAATTCTCTTTTCCTGACAGTGGACTAGAGGGGTCATATGGAAATTCTATGTTCAGATTTTGAGGATCAATTTTTAGCTAAAGACAATGTAAGTGGCATTTTATGAGTGACTACAACTGAAACAGCTGGTGTTTATTGAATTTAATCAGCATTGTTGTTATTTGCCTTTGAGTCAGAATCGACTCATAGCTCATACTGCAGTTAATTTTCTTTTCTTTTATTTTTCTTCAGCGTATATGAAGGGAGTTTATTAACAGAAAAATAATAATTTACTGGGTCTTGTTCACAGACAGTGACCTCTCTGCAGGTGCTGTGAGAAGAGATAGTAGTGACATCCTCAATGTGTCCAATCTTCGTTCTTGAACGAATAAGGACTCTGAGGTCAGATTGGGTCCTTGCTCCAGGGGTCTTAGTTAGATTTCGTCCTGTAGTGCAGAGTTTAAAGTGCAAGGCAATGATGCCCAGCTCCTTGCATCTTTATGCCACATGCTGGGCAGCCAACACAGCAGCATATTGTGAAGATTCATCTTGCACAGTCTTCACCTTCATACCACCAGTGAAATGACAGGTGGTTTCGTTGCCAGAGAGATCAGTGACGTGAACAAAAGTGTAACTGAAGGATGCAAAAGTTGATTTTCAAAGGCAGTTGTAAATGGCGCAGGAAAATATTGTCCATCTTCCTCCTGGAGAGCAACTGGCAGATTTGAACTGAATGCCTTTGGGTTGGCAGCACAGCTCCTTACTTACCCGGCCTTTATTAGTAATGGTGTTTTAAAAAGAAAAATTAAAAACACTTTAGAAAACGAAATATTTGCTACCAATACATGGAGGTTGGAAAAATGAGAGCATGACTCATAGTGACCCTATGAATAAAAGGCCTGAAGCTTGTCTGTAACTATT
>NW_006399769.1:10982472-10993781 GCF_000299155.1 Elephantulus edwardii
TGGCAAGTAATTTATGTTAAATTAAATTTTTAGCTTACTGTACCAAGATCTAGGATACCAGACATTATCAAGCAAGAATTTTAAAATTGGTGGCTATTAACTGGTTAGATGGACTCATCAAGAGCAAACTGAAAGGAGGATTGTGGAGAAAAATACTTTGAAGTGAATTCCCTTAATCTTCCCACCCTGTCTCCAAAGGCCACTAACATGGCTAGGCTGTGATTAGATAGATACCATGTCCGCTTTCTTCTCTCAAAGCCTTATTATAACTTGTTCACCTGTTTGTATTGATCAATTTGTCTTTAAAAAGTTAAATAAATTACTCAGCAAATATGGCTTATTTAGGATAAGGAAAATGTTTTTGTCTCCATGCTTTAAAAATGTATAGGTAATTTATGACTCCAAGTAAAAAATACGAATAAAATATGTTGTTGTTGTTATTATTATGTACCGTCAAGTCGCCTGAGATTCATAGCAACTCTGTGTACAATAGCCTTAAATCCTTATCTATCCTGTGCCAAACTTATTGTCTCTGACACACCTAATGCCATTGCCCCAGTCACTGAGTCAATCCATTCATTGAGGGTCTTCCTCTCTTGCTCTGTCCCTCCAACCTCCCAAGCATGATGTCCCTCTCAGGACTAGTCCCTTTTTTGCAACATGCCCAAAGTATGTCAGACGAAGTTTCAGAATCCTTGCCTCCAAGTAGCAGGCTGATTTAACCCTCTCTAGGATGAACCAGTTTGTTCTCCTAACAGTCCACTTGGACTTTCATTGCCATGCTATTAGTAGCCTGATTATAAAATGATCCAACCAGTGTATTTGGCACTTCATCAAATATCTGCTAATATAGTGCTGACCCTCCAGTGAGTTTTCAGAGGCAGTAAATTGCATGGGAGGAGATTGCCCATCTTTCTCCTGTGGAGAAGGTAGTGGAGGATTTGAACTGCATACCTTCTGCATGTTGATAGTTGCTGTCAAGTTGGTAATTCCTTATGTGCAGAGAGAGAACTGTGCTCCGTAGCATGTTAATCACTGTGACCTTTCAGAAGCAAATTGTCAGGGCTGAATTTCAGAGTGGGTTCAAACAGCTGACTTTTTAGTAAGTTCAGTGCTTAACAATTTGTTCTACACAGGGACTCCTGTCAACTTCCGCATCAAATTCTGTGTGTCTTCTGGATCCATCACATTATTTATAAACTAACTATAAATTCATTCAACTAGAAGAATGAGCATTTTTTTTTTCTGTAGAATCTTCCTGGTTACTAGTGCTCTTATTGAGAAATCCGTAAAATTATCATGAGAGGTTTTTTTTTCTGTCTCTATGGATGCCTTCAACAACTTTAGTGTTTGATGTGCTATCAAAATTTTGACCTAGATATTGGCCTACTGGTAAGAAGCTGCACTGCAATACCAAAGGCATGTGGTTCAAATGCAGTGGTGGTGGTGGGGGAATGGACAATCTCCTCTTGAGTGTTTAACTGCCTCAAAAAATCCACTAAAGGGTCACCTACGGGTCAGTTCTGACTGTACAGTGCACAATAACAAGAATGTTACCTTCATAGTTGTCCTTCAGATTTCTGTGTAGAGAATTTGTTTAAACCTCTATTACCCAGAGTAGATAGACTGATTATATACATTTAACTTGGATGTGCAAAAAAAATTACTGAATGACTCTAGAATATGTTAGAAATGTCCAATTTTAGAAAATGAGAGAACTTTCAAGAAAAGACAAACACCCACTGTATTATAGACACGTTAGAATAATTTCCACTGAGACTGAGAACAAAAAGAAGACTATGACCCAGAACACTTACCAGAAACCAGGTGACAATAGAGCACTTGTTTCTGTACAAATGTACAGGTGATTGTGCTTTGTTCTGTGATTATTGAGCTACAAAAACACCCAGCAAGGGAGTAATACAATTCTTTTACACAGTTTATTTTGAAATAATTACAGAGAATGCAATGATATCTGAATAGAGGACTTGAGTATTCTTCACTAAACCCTCCTTAGTATGAGCATTTTCGTTACAATTGTACTGTGCCAAAACGAAGAAGTTGACTTTGCCACATGTGTCTTTATATTTCATTAGTTTTGCATGCGTGTGTGTGTGTGTGTGTGTGTGTGGTTCACTCCTTGTTTTCAAGTTGGAATGAACCCATAGCTGACCTCCCACTGGATTTTTAAGTTTAGAAATCACACAAGAGGAGATTGCCCATCTCTCTTCTGAGGCTCTGCTGGTGGATTCAAACCACCACAGAGGCGTTGTCTTTGGATAAGCAGTGCAATTCCCTGTGGACCACCAGGGTTTTGTGCAATTCTGTCGTACGTATAACTTCATGTCATCACCACCATCAGCAACATACTTAACTGTAGCATCATCACAAGATGCCTTGCTGATACTTGGCTATAGCTTCACTCCTTTTCCTAGCTCCTGATCCTGATATTCACCAATCATTTTCTCCTCTTCTCTGTGATCATGTCTTTTTAATAAATGTTACATTAATGTAGTCACACAGTATGTCTACTTTCTCCTTCTACCTTCTGTTTTTTAAATGTTAATTTTACTGTTTTTGTTGAGACTATAAATATTTAACAAAACAAATACCCATTCAGTTATTTCTGCATGTATAAGTCAGTGACACTGATTTCATTCTTGGAGTTGTGTAACCATTTCTGGGTTGTTCCACTGCACACATTCCCTACCCCTGCAGTGTCAATATAGTCTTGCTATTGCCATTTTAGGAGCCCTGATGTCTCTGTGAATTAGAGCATCCAGATGTTAACAAAATGACAGGTGGTTCTAATCCACCAGCTCCTCCATGGGGGAAATGAAAGTCAAAGTGCTTCAAAAAGGCTTTAAACCCCTAGAAACCTTACTGGCAGTTCTGCATGATCCTACGAGGTCACTGTGAGTTAGAATGGACTAAATAGCAGTGGGTTTAAGTTCTGGTTTTGTTGTCATTTTTATGCCAAATAGCGGGTCTGAAGAGAACAAAACGCTCAAGGCAGACTTTTTTTGCTGGTTAAGCTAAATTGTGGTTTGGCTTTAAGAAGACTTCAAGCTGTATTTTTGGTTTAAGTTTTAAAGATTCTCTCAGGACAGTAGTTTCACTCCCCTATTCCTCTAGACAGTCTTGAGCTCATGAGAGTTTGGATTAGGGCGCATCTCATTGATATTGGCGTTTTTCTCTCAGCACAATTTCCTTGAGATCAATCCAAGTTGTGTGTGAATCAATTGTTTATTCCTTTTCATTGCATGAAATAGTGTCTCTCGGTATAAGTGTTCCTCTGTGTGTCTAATCAGTCACCTCTTGAAAGACATTTAAACAGCCTTTGTCCTTCACAAAGAATGCTTTTATAAATATTTGTTTGCAAGTTTTGACGCTAAAATAAGTTTTTATTTATCTGACATACTTGCCCAAGAATGAAATTGTTAAGTCAAACAATTAGTATATTACTTTAGGTTTGAAAGGACTTGTCAGACATTTTTCCAAAATGGTTCTACCATTTGGCATACTCACCAGATGGATATGAGTGATGCCTTTTCTCCTCATCCTCAACAGCATTTACTTTTAATTTAAGTAATTTTTAAAGGGATGCTTTGCTATTTTACTGTAGCTTTTCCATTTTTTCCAGTTATAGAATATAGTTCCAAGTGCTTTTTGGTCCTCTGTGCATCTTCTCCTGTTCATAAGGTTGCTATGGGCTATGGGCTGTACTTGACTCAATGACACCTAAAAACAGCAACCTAAATATCTTCTTCTTTTTTAAGTACTAGTTTATTTACCAAGTTTGTATACTTTGTTTTCACACAGGATCTTTCCCATTTCCTTCGCCCTCCACCCCTTGCACCCATCAAGTTGTGTGACTATATGATTAACCACCCTCCACTCCCTGTCCATGCTCACCCCTGTCTCCCACCCTCCCTCTCCTCATACTCATTCTACAATAATGGTTTTATACAGTATTTGTCCTTATGAGTAAGAGTTAATTCACTCAGCAGCAAATATCTTTAATGCAATATCTGTTCTCGTCTGTTCCAGATTTCAAGTTAAGCTGTTTGTCTTTCTAATTTAGAGGTTTGTGAAGTCTGTAAGTTTCTGATGCAAATTCCTTTTTCAGATATACCATTTGCATATACTTTCTCTTAGTCTATAATTTGTCACTTTAAAATATCTTCTTAATGATTTTACAAAGCCAAAGTTTTACATTTCTATGAAGCCCAATGTATCAGCTTTTAATTTTATATATTGTGATATTGGTTTCAAAGATACAGACCATTTATGTTTTAGAATGTAGAGGATGAAAAAGATAACAATCTCTTTGATGGAGAGTGGTTGAGATCTGCAAACCTCCTAGCAATCCAAGTCCATCACAGAGTCAGTACAACTTCAGATTAAGAGGCAGATAGAACTCTGTGATCAGCTGATACAGTGAAGCTATAGGGTTAGGGTAGACATTCACAGTTTGGATGTGAGCATTACGTGGACAGTCTTGACATTAACTGGGGCCATGGCATGTGGGGAAGCAGGTTTGGGAGATAGGGCCAGAGCGGTTGCGTCTTGAGATTAGACACAGAAAGTTAAGGTGCTGGAGGACATACTTATTTAGTGGGCAGTTAGAGAGCTAGGTCTGCATCTCAGGTGCTTGAAAGTCTCAAGTGAGTGAGAGCATTCATCTGGAAGTAATTAATACTCCAGTATACTCTAGGTAGTTCACAAGAGTGAGAGAGAGAGAGAGGAAGAGAGAGAGGGAGAGAGAGACACTGTATGTCTTTGAATTGTGCCTGTGAAGTCAGAAAACAGTGATGGAGGTCAGAGAGAGAATGTGAAAAATCTGAGAATGGGTTAGAGATTAGAAATTCAAGGCTTTATTCTGTTACTAAGAAATTTTGGAAATCTGTGCCAGTCACAATCTTTTGGCATTTAGTGTTTCCCATTCTAAAATGAAATAAGGGAACAACTTGAAGGTATTAATTCTTGAGGGATTGAAAGGAAATTCACCCACTAGATCCAGCATCCTGTCTACAGTTTTTTGAAAAGGAATGGGATTTGGTATCACATCTTGGTTGGGATGTGAATCACTTATCCATTGCATCTATGTAATGCTACATGAAGTGGGAGGGGAAAAAAGAAAACTCAGAAATGTAGTGAAAGCCTACTGTTAACAGGGGCTGGAATATGTCTCACATGATGAGGTTGGCACAGGATGGGGCAAAGTTCAGATCTATTCATCCCAGGGTTGCTATTAGTCCTAATTGATTGGAGGGCGCCTTCTCTGCCAACTCACAGCCACATTCCAGGACAGGCAGAATTGCCTCACAGGCTCCCAGGGCTGTAAATCTTTATGGAAAACAGACCTCCACACCTTCCTCCCAAACAGCGTTTGGTGGGTTCAAACTGTCAATCTTTGGTTAGCGACTGCTTTAAGCACAGCAATACCAGAGCTCTTTAAATATTTTTGATGGAAATACATACTTGCAGATCAGCTTTGGACCAGCATGTGCCATCTAAGCCTTTAATTTTTAAAATGTTCGCGTTGCAGTGATTTATTTTCATGCTGTGAATGAATGAAAGGGTGAGAATGAAGTTCTTTCAAAAAGAAAGTGCTGCCTGCAGTCTCTTAAAATAATAGCTCCAGTTTCTTAAGCTGGAAACAAGTCCTGTTCTCACATACACAAGCTCTGCTTACAGAAAAGAATATACGTAGGGAGGTTTGTACCTTACTCGCTTTCTTAAAAGGAAATTCGGGCGGTTTTGTGGGGAGAGCTGTGGCTGAAAAGCGAGGGTGCTGAGATTTAGAAAACTGGATTAAGGGGCAAGCAGGGATGGATGCCCAGCAGCAAGGACCGGGCCACAAAGTCTTCCCGCGCTCCCTTTCTGCCTTTCGTTTTCTCACGCTGTGTTCTAGGGCTTTTGTTCTTCACCACTACCCACGTGCTCGTGGACCCCCCCTGCCCTTCTTTGCTCTTAGTATAAAATAAAGTTTTGAGTCAGAAATGGAAAATTTCTTTGTGAATGCCCGGCCCGTTTTAAAATATGAGGGTCTACAGGCGAGGGAAGGAGTCCGAGAAGGTCGCTATGCTTGCTCTGTCCAGCAGGTGGCAGCGTGAACACATGGCGAGGCCAAAAGAGGCGCGCTGACTCCCCACTTCTTCCAGAGGATCAGGGTAGGAAGCTGTTTCATGGGGACCTTGTGGGTAAGGAATTATGCTGCCAACACAAAGTCATGTGGTTCGAATTCACCAGTTCCTCCAGGGGAGGAAGATGGGCAGTCTTCTCCCACTTGATTGAAAGCCTCTGAAAATCTGCTTTTGAGGGTCAGTTATGAGCCAATTTTGACTCCATGGCAATGAGTCTGCACATCTATAAAGTCTGATTTCTAGCATCCTACCTCCTACCTTTCAGGCCTTTTCAAATTCCCTAAAAACCTAACCATTTTGGAAATTTTATGCACATCACTTGTCTGTCTTCTATTCAATGACTTACTGTGAAAGTCGCTTTTAGTAAATGATTGACCTTGACCATACTAAGGGGACTGAAAGGCTCAATGGCCATTTGATGGCAATTATTTATGTGCTGTGAGACCTCCAGTGACAAAATGATCACGTAATGACAAGGTCGTGATTCTGATCTTGGTATAGACCAATTAGTTTTGCTCTCTGTGTGACTGCAGGCCCCTCCTTCCATGTGCTTCACCATTTAGAAATGCTTGTTGTACATGCAGGGTCATCGCTCAGAAGGGGACAGATTTACAGTTGAAGGAAAGATGAGGTCACGTGGTTGTGTAGGTTCCGTGACTGTGAAACCGCAGGCAAGTTCCTATGTCCTACGTGAAGGTCACAACGTATATACAGGCAGTGTCCACTAGACCCTAAGTGCCCAATCTAAGGTAGCCAGAAATAATAATAGTGACAAAACAAACGAAACCCAACTAAATCAGTTGCAGTCAAGTGGAGTCAAATCAAACACGTGACAACTCTATGTATATTATAGGAGCCTGCACTGCATAGGATTTTTAGTGGCTGAATTTTCTTTTTTTTAAAATGTATTATTAATTTCAATGAAAATTTACAGCGATTTTGGACTTCCATTCATTCATTGTTGCACTTTTCTCCCCTCCCAACACTTCCCCCCCCAGTACACCACCCTCTTGGAAAAGCAAAAAAAAAATTCTTTCATTGTTTTACAATCCCACCCCCCAGATCCACTCCATTATTCAACCTTCGCTCTGTACTCCTGTCATGACAAAAATACCTAATCACATATCCCTTTTAAACAGTTTCCTCCCTCATCTGTTTCAATGCAGTTTACATTATTAAACCCATCTTTCTCAGTCTCCCCCCAACCCCGATGTCAGTCCTGTTTTAAAACAGTGGCACCATGCAGTATTTGTCCTTTTTTGACTGAGATATTTCACTCAGCATAATGTCCTCCAGTTTTCTGCTGATGTGCTTTTCCAGTCATTTTTGGATAATCTTCAGTAGAATCTTGCTTGCATATGAAATCAATGAGATTGTTCTATAATTTCCACACTCTGTTGGGTCACCTTTCTTTGGGATGGGAACAAATCTCTTTCAGTCAGAGTATTGAGGGTACCATGGACTGCTAGGAAAACAAGCAGATTCATCCTGGAAAGGGTTAAACCGGGTGGCTCCTTGGAGGCAAGGATTCTGAGGCTCCGTCTAACATACTTTGGACATGTTGTGAGGAGAGACCGGTCCTTAGAGAGGGACATCATGCTTGAAGGGTAGAAAGACACCACAGTAGGGGAAGGCCCTCTATGAGGTGGATGAATTCAGTGACTGGGGTAATCAGGATGGCAGTGTCAGAGACAGTGCGACTAGCACAGGACAGAGCAGCGTTTAGGGCTCTTGTACATAGGGTCGCTATGAGTTGCAAGCGGCTCAATGGCACATAACCCTCCAGGGACACCCATTTTGAATAATATTGCACGAGTTTCTTGTTTTTCAATGCAGCATAGTATTCCATTGTGTGAATATAACACAGCTTCTCTATCCATTCTTAGGTGGTTTCCAACTCCTTGCTATTGTGAACAGAACCACTGATAGACATGGGTGTGCATATATTTGCTTGGGTGTCAGTCTTAAGTATACAATTAAACTTTTTCCCTGAGGCATTCCTAGGTGAGCACAAATTTTCAATCTTATTTCTCACTGAAGTCCCTTTTCATTCTCCAGGCACTCCTGATAGGAATAATAGCTCACTGCTGTTGAGTTGTTGTTGTTAAATGCTGTCCAATCTGTTCTTATTCATTTTGTTGTTAGGTGCCATCAAGTTGAGTAAGACTCTTGGCGGACCTATAAATAACAGGTCTGAACCCTGTCTTACCCTTTGCCAACCTCATCATCTGTGTCAGTCCATCTCACTGAGGGTCTCCCTCTCTTTCACTGACCCTTCATCTTTCTAAGGCATAGCCTTTCCTAGCAACATGCTCAAAGTATGTGACATAAAGCTTTGTCATTCTCGCCTCCAAGGAGCACTCTGGCTGCACTTTTCCCAAGATATGTTAGTCCCTATATGGACCCACTGCCCGTTCCTGCACCATCCTCACAGTCTTCTCTGTATTTGAACCCATTACGGCAGCCACTGTGCCCATTCATTTTGTTGAAAGCCATTCTATTTTATTACTGAACCTTGACTTTACAAACAGGAAGTTCTTCTCCAGGGATTAATCCCTTCTGAGAATGTCTGAAGTATATAAGACAAGGTGTCAGCATCCTAGCTTCTAAGGGACATTGTTGCTTACCTTTTTCAAATCCTACTGGCACAGGAGGAGATTGTCCCTCCTCTCTCCAGTGGAACATCTGGTGGATTCGAACCGTGTGCCTTCGGGATTGCAATGCAGCTGCTTGTCATTAGGCCACCAGAGCTCCCTTTACTTACATTTTTTCAATACAGATTTATTAATTTTCTGACAGCCTGTGTTATATTTAATATTCTTTGCCAAGAACATAATTCAAAGACATCATTTTTCTTTGATCTTCCTTATTTAATGTTCAACTTTCACATGCATTTTAGGCCATTTTGAAAATATTCTGGCTTGTGTTAATATTCAAAGTGACATATTTGCTTTTTTTGATATTTAAAGAGATCTGTGCAGCAGATCTGCCTAATGCAGTATGTCCTTTGATTTCTTGATTCTCACTACCATGGATATTGATTGTGGATCCAAGTAAGAGGAAATATTTGACAACTTCTATCTTTTCTCCATTTATCATGATGTTACTTATTGGTCTAGCTGTGAGGATTATTTTTTCTTTATGTTGAAGCTTAATCTATATTGAAGCCTGTGATCTTTGATTTTTATCAGTATATGCTTCAAGTCCTCTTTACTTTTGGCAAAGCAGTTATGCGGCCTGCATATTATAGGCTGCTAATAGCTTCCTCCAGTCCTGATGCTATATTCTTTTTCATACAGTCTAACTTCTTGGGTAATCTCTTTAGCATATAGATTGAGTACAGCAAAAGAGTACAACCCGAAAACATATCTTTCTTATTTTAAATCACTGAGTGTTCTCTTGTTCTGTTTAAATGACTGCCTCTTGCTCTATGCACAGTTTTCTCATAAGCACAATTAATTCTGGAAACTCCATTCTTCAAAATATGATTCATTATTTGTTGCCTTCGACAGATTCAAATGCCTTTGTGTAGTTAATAAAGCGTATCTAACACCAGTAAAAATATCTTTCTGGTAGTTTTTACTTCAACCAGGACGCATCTAAAATCAGCAATGATGTTTCTCATTCTATGCAGTTTTCTGAACTCTGGTTTAATTTCTGGCAATATCCTGTCTATGTACTGCTGCAACTTTTAAAATTATCTTCAGAAATTTTACTTGCTTCCAGTGTGTATTGTAACATAGAAGATCCATTGAAATAGTCTTTCTCTAACAGAGAAAAATAAAAGTGATAGGAGGAATCTCAATCCTTGGTCTCAAAACCTATTAACACAGCTATACTAACCTAAACAGTATGGTGTTGGTACAATGACAGTCATGTAGATCAATGGAGTGGAACTGAGAACCAGGAAATCAGCCCGTCTACTCTACCTACAGTGAACTGCTATTTGAAAAACAAATGAAGCCCATTAAGTGGGAAATAACAGCCTCTTTGACAAATGATGCTGACAAAACTGGACATATATCTGCAGAAAATGAGAATAAGAGCCATACCTCACAATACAACAAAAACCAACTCAAAGTGTACCTGTGACGTAGAGGTAAAAAAAACCAAAAAAACCAAACATAAAGATCATCAGAGAAAAAAAATAGACCAGAAGCCCTGGTCTACGTTACAAATAGACTAGCAAATATAACCAAAAATAAATAACCAGAAGAAGATAAAATCGACAAATAGGACCTTTCAAAAATCAAATCCTGTGTTCATCAATAAAAGTTTTCTAATAAGGTGGAAATAAAACCCCAAAGATGGAGGAAAAATATTTTGGCAACAACATTTCAGACAAGGGACACATCAATCACTAAAAGATACAGAATACTGTAGAGCCTCCACAAGACATCTGACAATCCAATTATATTTGGATGGCTAACAAACACATCAAGAAATATTCAAAGTCAATAGAAATCAGAGAGATGCAAATCAAAACAAAATGAGATACATTTCACCTGAGCAGCAATAGCTAATTTAACAATGCAGCAAATATTAAATATTTGTGAGGATACAGAGAAACTGGAATTCTCATTCCTTGCTGGTGAAATATTATGGAAAATCAGTTTGGTGCTTCCTCAAAAAGGTGAATGTAGAAATCTCATGTTGTTTGTTGTTATGTGTTATCGATTTGCTTGCGACTCACAGCAACCTTGTGTACAACAGCCCTAAACCCTGCTCTTTCCTGTGCCAAACTCACTTTCTCTGACACACCCACCCTGATTACCCCAGTCACTGAATCAATCCACCTGATAGAGGGTCTTCCCCTCCTGCGCTGTCCCTCCACTCTCCCAAGCATGACGTTTTTCTCCAAGGACTGGTCCCTCCTTGAAACATGTCCAAAGTATGACGAACTTTCAGAATCATTGCCTTCAAGGAGCAGCCTGGTTTAACCCTCTCTATGACGAACCTAAAAATAAGTGAGCTCTGCTGGCCTAGTGGCAAGAAGCTGCACTGCAATCCCAGAGGCATGCAGTTCAAATCCACCAGATGCTTTGCTGAAGAAGGTGGGGCAATCTCTTCCTGTACCAGTCAGATGCAATTAAGGATGTAATCAAGGATGCTTTGGGCAGAATATTAAATGATCCAGGAAGTATTAAAAGAAGATGGAAG
>NW_006399769.1:10995316-11006537 GCF_000299155.1 Elephantulus edwardii
GTGCGGTTGGCGCAGGATAGAGCAGGGTTTAGAGCTCTTGTGCATAGGGTCGCTATGAGTCGGAAACGACTCGATGGCACATAACAACAAACAACAACATGACGAACCTGACACTGATGTATCAAATGAGATAATGGTTACCCATGGTGAACAGTGTTTGATGGAGCTCTTCAATTAAAACAAGCTTGGAAGCAGGAATGGGTAGCACCAAGTTCCAAAATAGCTTCCCTCAGAAAATCCTATAAACCTGGAGAAAGGATGAAAGTCATAAAACATTCAGGTCTTTTGTTCATAGGGTAGCTATTAGTCGCCTATGACTTGACAGCTCTTAACAACAACAAAACAAACCTGTTTATTTTCTTAGCAGTCCATGGTATTCAATACTCTTCTCCCACACCACAGCTCAAAGGCATCAATTCTCCTTCTTTCCTCTCCAGTTATTTTCCAGCTCTCCCATGCATAGCAAGTGATTGCAAAGACAATGGCCTGTATCAGGTACACATTAGTCTCCAGAGTGACACCATTGTTTTTCAGATCTTTGGAGCTGTTCCTAACAGCAGACTTTCTCATTGCAATGTGTCTTTTAATTTCCTGACTGCTGGTGCCAAGAGTGTTGATTGTGGAGCCAAGCAAAGGAAAGCTTTTGACAATCTCATTCTCTTCATCATCATCCTGATGTTGCCGATTGGCCCAGTGGTGAGAATCTTTGTCTTCTTGATATTGAGCCTCAATCCATATTGAAGGCTGCAGTCCTTGATCTTGTGCAGCAAGTGCTTCAGATCCTCTTCAGTTTCAACAAGCAAGGTTGTCTCACCTGCGTGACATAGATTGTTGATGAATCTTCCTCCAATCATGATGCCACACTTCTCCTCACACAGCCCAACCTCCTGGATAAACTATTCTGCATACAGGTTGAAAAGATATTGAGATAGGACACATCCCTGGCATACACCGTTCCCAATTTTGAACCACGCAGTGTTTCCCTGCTCTGTTCTGACGAATGCCTTCTGGTCCAAATACTGGTTTGTTTTTTGTTTTTTTTTTTTTTTTTAGAACATAATTCACTTTATTTGTTATAGAAAATCCACTAGGTGGTGGCCACAGCTGGAGCCTGAGTCCTCTGCACGGAAACTCTGGTGTGAGTCTTTACAAGATGATCTGTGAATTCCTGGTAGGGAGACTTCGTGAACACCGTCTCTTTCCAGAGATCTGGGGTCAGATAGCTGTAGGTCTTTGAGATGGCATCAAAGGTGGCCTTAGCAAAGTTGCCCAGGGTAGCTGTGCAGCCCCTGGCTGAGGTGTAACAGTCATCAATTCCAGCCATCATCAACAGCTTCTTAGGCACAGGGGCCGAGACGATTCCAGTGCCTCGGGGTGCAGGGATCAGACGCACCAACACAGAGCCACAGTGCCCAGTCACCTTGCAGGGAACGGTGTGAGGCTTGCCAATCTTGTTCCCCCAGTAGCCACGCCGCACAGGGACAATGGAGAGCTTGGCTAGAATGATGGCCCCACGGATAGCAGTAGCCACCTCCTTGGAGCACTTGACGCCCAAGCCAACATGGCCGTTATAGTCTCCAATGGCAACAAAGGCCTTGAATCTGGTCCGCTGGCCAGCACGTGTCTGCTTCTGCACTGGCATGATATTGGTTTTGCATTAGCACGATCAAGTATTCTGGGATTCCCATTCTTCTCAGAGTCAGCCGCAGTTTGTTATGATCGACACAGTCAAACACCTTTGCATAATCAATGGAACACAGATAGACATTCCTGTGGTACTCCTTGCTTTCAGCCAAGATCCATCTAACATTAGCTACATTATCCCTAGTACCACGATCCCTTCTAAGCCTAGCCTGCACTTCTGGCAGTTCTCTGTTGATGGGCTGTTCCTGTCAATTTTGGAAAATCTGCAGCAGAATCTTGCCTGTATGTGATATGAATGATTTGTTCGATAATTTCCACACTCTGTTCGATCTCCTTTCTTCTGGAATGGGAACAAATATAGATCTCTTCCAGTCAGTTGGCCAAGTGGTTGTCCATCAAACATAAACACTTCCAATATTGATATAAACAAATAAGTGCTTTCCAAGCTACATCTTTTGTTGAGAGATTTTAATTGGCTTTATCAGAGTCTGAAGCCTGTTTTTTAACCAGTGCCTTCTGTGAGGTTTAGACTTCTTTCTTTAATACCATACCATACTGTACCATTCCATCCCATCCATTCCGATCCCATCCTATCAGATTTTTGTTATACACTATTTCCTGAAATGCCACATTTCTTCTCACAGAGCCCAGACTCCTGGATAATCTGTTCTGCATATAGATTGAAATGATATGGAGATAAGATACATCCCTGGCGTGCACCCTTCTCAGTTTTGAACTATGCAGTGTCTCCTTGCTCTGTTGTAACTACTGCCTTCTGGTCCAAGGTTTAGCTTAAGCACAACCAAGTGTGCTGGGATTCTCATTTTCTCAGAGTCAGCCATAGTTTGTTGTGATCCACAAAGTCTTTGCATAATCAATTGAATACAGATAGACATTCTTCTGGTATTTCCTGCTTTCAGCCAAGATCCATCTAACATTAGATAAAATATTTCTAATACCACAGCCTCTTCTAAACTCAGCCTGCATTTCTGGAAGTTCTCAGTTGACGTGCTGTTCCAGTCGTTTTGGATAATCAGCAGCAGAATCTCGTGTGCAAGTAATATTAATGATGTCGTTCAACAATTTCCACACTCTGTCATATCACTTTTCTTTGGAATGGGAACAAATATATATATCTCCCAGGCAGTTGGCCATGTGGCTACCCTCCAGATTTCTTGGCACAACTTGGTGAGCACATCCAGGGCAGCATGTTTATTAAAATATATCAGTTGGTGTACCATCAATTCCTGGGAACTTGTTTTTTTCCTGAAGTGCTTGCTGCAGAAGGTCAAGGACTGACATCTTCAATATGGACTGAAGCTCAATATCAAGAAAACAAAAATTCTCTCCACTGAGCCGATTGGCAGAATCATGATGAATGGTGAAGAGACTGAGATTGTTAACAGTTTTAGTTTGCTTGGCTCCACAGTCAACACTCCTGACACCAGCAGCCAGGAAATGAAAAGACATATTGGGTGGGAAAAGTCTGCTCTCAGAGACCTCTCTATAGTAGCGAAGAGCAAAGATGTCAGTCTGGAGACTAAGGTGCACCTGCTACATGCCCTGGTCTTTGAAATCACTTGCTATGTATCAGAAAGAAGAACAATAACTAGGGAGGATAGAAGGAGAATTGATGCCTTTGAGCTGTGGTATTGGAGAAGAGTGTTGAATATACCATGGACTGCTAAGAGAATGGACATGTTTGTCTTGGATGGGGTTAAACCGGGCTGCTTCTTGGAGGCAAGGATTCTGAAGCTTCTTCTAACATACTTTCAACATGTTGCAAGGAGGGACCAGTTCTTGGAGAGGGATGTATGTCATGCTCGGGAGGGTGAAGGGACAGCGCAGAAGAGGAGGAACCTCAATGAGATGGATTGATTCAGAGGGACTGGGGTAATGGGGGTAGGTGTATCAAAGAAAATGAGATCGGTACAGGATAGAGCAGAGTTTAGGGTTTTTGTACCTAGTATCACTATGAGTCACAGATGACTAGATGGCACAAAACAACAAATAACAACAATCTCCTGAAACAGTTGAGTGATCACCAGTACATAATCCTCACATTTTCTTTTGATGCTTTCTGTCTCATTCAATATTTTGCCCATGTTGTTGTTAGGTGTTGTCCACTGAGCTATGACTCATAGTTAATCTGTATAGCAGAATGAAACACTATCTGATCTTGTCTCGTCTTCACAATTGCTGCTTCATCTTCTTGAGGGTCTTTGTTTTAGATACTGACCATCTGTTTTGTCAAGAACAATGCCTTTCTCCAGAGATTGGCCTCTCTTGATAATGCCAAAGTATGTAATATGAAGTTCTTGCATAAGGAGTATTCTGACTGTCATTCTTCTAAGATACAATTTATTTGTTCTTTTGGCAGTGAAGCACATATGTAATATTCTTCTGCAACATTACAATGCAAAAGCATCAATAATTCTTAGATTTTCCATAGTCATTGCCCCTCTTTCTCAGAAATTTGAAGCAACTGAAAATATTATGAATTGAGACAGGCCCCCAGAATCCTTCATTATTGCCACTTGAGGCTTTAATTTTTTTTTCTTTAGTTCTCGAGAAATGCCAAGCATTTTTAGTTTCTTGAGATGATCTCTACATTTGAATGGGATATACTTCACTCCCATGTATTTGATTAATTGCCAAAATCTATTGTTCTTATCATAGTTTGGGAGTTCATATTCACTAGCAGTTCCTGGTGAGAGATGAACCATCTTTTCTTAAGCAATTTATGGCTCAAAAAAAAAAAACTAATGGAGGGTCAGTTATGAGTCAGTCCCTAGTTGAAAGCAAAGAGTAAGTGAGTTTGTTCCGGGGTAAACCAATTAGCCTCCATTTGCATAATAAGAGCATGACTTATACTTAATATCCTTTGAAATCACAACCAACTCTCTGTTTGCTTTAGTGGACAATATAGTGGGAACTTAACTCTGTTGTGGTTATTGGGTCATGAAAGAGGATGCGGTTGAGTTGTGCCTGGGATGCAAAGAACAGGTTTCCATTCATTAACCTCAAATCACAGCATTCTATAACCAAATATAAATGAGTTTTGGATAATTAGTTGCTTTCCTTGCCTGCCTGAGAGGTAATAGAATAAGAGATACACATGAATAGAAGATGACTTTTCTGATCACTCATACACTTTGTCATTTACTTAGTACTCACCCTTATCTTTGAGGTCTTTTTCTTCCCCGCTACTCTTCCGGGGTCTATATCAGGGTCTTTCACTTAGCATTTAGTTTTATAATAAATCCTGCTGTGTGAACCAGAAACCCAGGGGCCTGCCTTGACATCTTTGTCTCTGACCTTGGCACCAGCCTGTTTCTGTTTCACCTCCAAAACATCTCTCAGGTCTGTTCTACATCTCAACATCTTTACTACCTCTTTCCTTTTGTTCCTGTTAGCCTCATTTCTTCTGGACTATTCCACTATCTTCCAGGTAATATGCCTATATCCACTCTGTCCTTTCACTATTATCTTCTAACTCTGAAGTTAGAGTGATTTTTCCCCCCTTGTTCAACTCCCTCCCCCATGATTACCAGTTGATGCTATATAGCTAGATAACTGCTTTCAAGTTAATTTCAACACATGTGATCTTGTGCATTGACAAATACAACACAGAAGTTACCACTGAACAACAAATTGTTAGATGATGGTGGCCATTGCCTTTTGGGTGATGATAAAACTCCTGGTGTTATCTAGAAAGTTCTTTGTAGTTTACTTTTCTTTCTCCACTGCAACTCTATTGATTTGCTTTTACCTCCCTGAATTTGCTGAGAATCTTCCAATTTGTGGACCTTAGCCTATACTCTTTCTGTGTCAGTGAATTAGTGAGCAAGGAAATGGAGTGGGAAAATAAAGAAGGATTAGCACTCAGTATTTTTTAAGCTGAAGGAACTGAGAACAAATTCAAGCCATGCAATACTTAAGGATATTGTGGGAAGAACATTGAATGATCCAGGAGGTATCAAAAGGAGATGGAAAGAGTGCACAGAGTCACTATATCAGGATGAATTGTCGGACACAGAAGAATTTCATGAAACAGCACGTAACCAAGAGGTTATGGTGACGAAAGACGAAGTCCAAGATGCTGTGAAGGAATTGCCAAAAACAAGGTCTTAGGAATTGATGGCATATCAATTGACATATTTCAACAAACAGATGCAGACCTGGATGTACTCACCAGGCTGTGCCAAGAAATCTGGCCAACTGACTGGAATAGGTACATATTTATTCCCATTCAAAAAACGTTGATGCAACAGAGTATGGAAAAATTTGAATAATATCAGTACTATTACATGCAAACAAAATCTAGCTGAAGATTATCCAAAAACAAATGGAACAGTACATTGAGAGAGAACTACCAGAAGTGCAAGCTGGGTTTAGAAGAGGCTGTGGCACTAGGACAACACATAGCCACTATCAGATGAATCTTAGCTAAAAGCAGAGAATATTGAAGGAATGTCAATCTGTGTTTCATTGACTACGCAAAGGTGTTTGTGTATATCACAACAAACTGTGGCTAACCTTGAGAAGAATGAGAATTCTAGAACACTTGATTGTGCTTATACAAAACCTATACTTAGATAAGGAAGTAGTCCTCAGAATAGAGCTTAGAAACACTGCAAAGTTCAAATTCAGAAAAGGAGTGCATCAGGGATGCATTGTCTCCATATCTTTTTAATTTATATGCGGAACAGATCGTTGGACAGGCTGGACATTTTGAGGAGGTATCTGGCATCATGAATGAAGGAAGACTCATCAATCTGTGCTATGCTGATGACATAACTTTTCTTGCTGAAACTGAAAAGGACCTGAAGCTTTTGCTACAGAAGGTCAGGGAGTGCAGTTTCCAAGATAGATTGAAGCTCAACATCAAGAACAAAGATTCTCACCACTGGGCCAATCGACAACATCATGATAGATTGAGATTGTTAACAATTCCAGATTGTTCATTCTAAAATCAGCATTCTTGATCCTGATGCCAGCAGTCAGGAAATCAAAAGACAAATTGCATTGGGTAAATAAATCTGCTGTCAGGGACTTCTGTAATATGCTGAAGAGCAATATTGTCAGTCTTCAGACTAAAGTACACCTGTTCGCTATGCATCAAAGAGCTGGACAATGACTAAGGATGATAGAAGAAGAGTTGATAGCTTTGAGTAGTGGTGCCAGAGCAGAATATTCAATATACCATGGCCTGCCAACAGAACAAACAGGTCTATCCTGAAGATGATGAAACTAAGTCGATCCCTGGAGTCAAGGATTTTAAAGATCTGTCTCACATACTTTGAGAAAGTTAGCAGTAGATATCAGTCCTTGGAGAAGGACATCATTCTTAGAAGGGTGAATGGTCAGAGCAGGAGAGGAAATCTCTGGATGAGATAGTTTGACACAGTAACTAGGGCAATGGGTTAGGTGTGTCAGAGACAGTGAGATTGGCTCAAGATAGGGCAGGGTTCACAGCTGTTGTGCATGGGATTGCTATCAGTTGCAAATGACTCAATGGCACACAACAACAACAATAATGAAATAATAAATTCTTATATATTTGTTTCTAGGCCTCTATGTACAAACTCATATATTCTTCAGAACAACTCTGTGTGGTAGATACTACTGTTACTCTATCTCAGATGAATAAACATTGCACATTAACTTGTCTAAGATGGCCTTGCTCTTGAGAGGTACTGTAAGAAATCAAACATAGGCATCTGTTCACAGAATCTATGCCTTGCATCACTTTTCCCTGCTCTCTTGTTCATCCTCACAGAAGAAGCTAACAGCATGGCCTGGCTTATCACACCAAATATTGCTCTATGTTTGCATTGTTTGGTTATTTGAACTTGCATATGTCTCGCTCAAGAGATTGGAAATGCCATGAGTATGAAGTAGTGCTTTTCTTCTCCGGGTGTGTACTATCACCCATTGCTATAGAGTCAAAATTGACTTATGGCTGACCTGCCAGCAGATTTTCAGAGACCGTAAATCACACGGGAGGAAACTGTCCATTTTTCTCCTGTAGAACTGCTGGTGGATTTGAATCACCAGAGAGACATCTTTGGGTTAGTAACTTAACTACCTGTGGGCTATGACATCAAACACCTGGCTCAAGAGAAAGATGGAATGCTACTCTACTTGAATACTCAATTTGACCACTTAACCAATGATCTAAAGCATTTTAATATATTGGAATAAGTTTATAGTTTCTTTGCATTTGCTCACAAAGTGACCTGAAGGCAAAGTTTTCATTCCTTTTATCTGTAAATTTTAGAACACATCACCTTTGTGAGTCAGCTTTAATATACTAGGAGGGAGAGGAGAGAGAATATGCTTTGCTACATTGGGAGCATACATAATCATGTGGTCAAGAAGTTCAGGTTCTTATGGATTTAGATTGACATATAAACAAAACAGTACAGGACAGAGTCTCTGAAGATGTGCATAGGAAAATGCTCTCAGATCCTCGAGGAATTGAGGGTAGAGGGAGAAGATGAGGGGCTTCAGGACAGAGTCACTGGTGCTTCTGCTCTGAGCTTCCTGCTCAGACTAAGGTTCTGTCCTAAAGGAATTTAGATGCAAAGGTCAATGGGTTAAAAATATATAAATGTCTAAGTGTACACATAAACAGCTGCAGATTACAGCCAGTATCTTGAAGAGACAACCAGGTCATCATAGGTGAGTTCTGCACAGCAGAGTCTGGTGTGAATGCTAAGGATGAGCTGGGGCTGAGGGAACTGTAGTGTGGCCCCATGCAGGAGGAGCCCGTGGGGAGTGTGCAGGGAAGGTCAGGCACAGCCCCTGGGCAAAGGCCAGGAGTTAGAATTTACTCAGTGTGATGGCAGGCACTGTGAAAGTCTTCAGAGGGGAAGAACCGTAAACGGGTATGTGTATGACCCTCATGGCTGCCTTTTGTAGATCATGAAATATGACAATGGGAGGAATACTTAAGAGATTGATTCTACAGTTGAATGAGAAATAACTGTAGCTGGGGTGTGACATTTCACAGGGATTAGAACAAGTAGACACAGTTGTTTTGAAATGACCTGGTGTCAGGGTTCTCCAGAAAAACAGAACTAGTAAAATATATGTGTGTCTTTTTCTATTTGTCTTTTGATAGATTTATTTTTGAGGAAGTAACACACAATTGTGGGGGCTGGTCTTCCCCAAATCTGTAGGTCTGGTGACTGGAAATTCTTTGTGCCATGGAGAGTTCTCTCTTGAGACACTACTCGGAAGACTTAGAGGGAGGAGAGACTGAATTTCTAGGATTACTGAAATAGTCCAAGATCGTGAAGAAATGGTGTTTCTCTAGTAATTGTCTGCATCAGTAACTACCATTATCAAATGTCTGTTACATGCCAGGTACTATCTAGGAGCTCTGATGGCTTAAGTAAGGAACTGTGCTGCCAACTCAAAAGTATGCAGCTCAAATCCTCCAGGTACACATGAAAGAAAGATGGGCAATCTCCTCTCATGTGATTTACCGTCTCTAAATCTGCTTGAGGATCAGCTGAGGGCTGTTCCCAATTTGTTGGTTTACAACAATTGCAGGTACTTTGCATTGGTCACTTCCAATCTTTATAACTGGGCTCACTACCACAGCTCCCCAAAGGCAGTTTGGAGCACTGCGCTGTAGAATGCATCCAAAAGCTTCCCTTTCCTGTGTCCTGGATCCCCTTACACTGCAGGCTGGTGCTTTCTTCCCATTTTCAGAAAAAGAAACCAAAGTTCTTTGATGAAGCAGCTTCTCTAAAAATCTTTAAAAAGATTGTATCTGAACCCTAATTTCTCTGATTCCCAAATCCATTTTCTCTCCACTACATCAAACACGTCCTTACATCTCTATTAAGACCTATAATGGTTTGTAACTCTCTAATTGCCATGATTTGGAGCATTTTTTTTTTCACGTGTCTGTTCACCATTTGAATGTCTTCCTCTCTGAAAATCCTTTCCATGTCTTTTGCCCAATCCATTTCATAATTAGGTTATAAATCTTTTTTTCTTGTGGAGGCCCAGGATTGCTCTGAAAACTTTTGTTATAAGACCCTTATTTGAGATAGTATTGTCAAATGTTTGTTCCCAGTGTTCAGGTTTTATTTTCATACTGTTGGGAAAAGTTTTTGATGCACACAGGGTTTTAATCTTTAGAAGATCCCGTGCATCTATTTTATTCTCTCCAGATTGTACATTTCTGGTTGTATTTGGCAGTCTTTTTATACCTTGGACTAGCACTTTTATGTTTGATCCCAGTTTGTCTCTTATGAACATTATCCACCTTGAGTTGATTTTTGAGTGTGGTGTGAAATGTGGATCTTGTTTCAGCTTTCTCCAGGTAGCAGTCCAGTTTTACCAGTACCATTTGTTGAAGAAGTTATCATTTCCTCATTTGATAGCTTTGATTTCCTTGTCTAATATCAGTTGACCGTAGATAGCTGGGTCTATTTCTGAGTTCTCAAATATGTTCCATTGGTTTATATGCCTGTCATTGTACCAGTACCATGCTATTTTGGTTACTACTCCTGTGCAGTAGGTTTTGAGGTCAAGGAGTGCTATGCCTCCAACCTCATTTTTGTTTCTCAGAAGTGTTTTGCTTATTTGGGGTCTCTTGCCTCTCCAAATAAATTTGTTACTTTCCCTTTCAATCTCCTTGAAAAATGAATTTTATATTCTGGATCGAGATTGAACATGTAGCTTGCTTTTGGTAGGATTGCCATTTTCACAACATTGAGTCTTCCTATCCATGAATAGGACACAATTTCCCATTTCTTTAGTTTTTTTTATTATATATGAGAGAGATACAAATCAAAACCACAATGAGGTACCATCTCACTTCAGTTAACAGTCACAAAGTTTAACAGAGCAGCAAGTAATAAATGTTGGAGAGGATGTAGCAAGACAGGAACTTGTATACGTTGTTGGTGAGATTGTAAAATGGTACAATCATTCTGGAAGGCAGTTTGGTGCTTCCTCAAAAAGCTGAACATAGAAATTATGTATGACCCAGTTATTCCAATATTTGGAATATACTCTGAATATAAATGAGAACTGAGGCACAAATGGAGATTTGTACACTAATATTCATAGCAGCATTATTCACCATTGAAAGAACATGAAAATAGCCCAAATGTACAACCACAAACAAATGGATTGAGAAATTATGGTACGTTCACACAATAGAATATTATGCAGCACGCAAGAAGCAATGATTTTGTAAATTATTACCTAACTTGGGAGGGACTGGAGAGCATTATGCTGAGTGAACTAACTTAGTCCCACAAGGATAAACTAAATATTATATGAAACATTTAAAAATATTGTAGAACAAGTATAAGGATCCAAGAGGGGTGGTAGAGGTTGGAAGCAGAGGAATGAGGATGTGCAGGGGAAGGGGCACATTAATCATTGGGTTGTACAATTTGATGGGTGGGAGGTGAGGGAAATTTAAATAATTTGTCCTTGAAAACAATGTATTTGAATTTTATAAATAAACTGGTAGAAAATAGAAAGGAAGGAAGAAAGAAAGAAAAAAGAGAGAGGGAAGGAAGTAGGGAGGAAAAGAGGGAGG
>NW_006399769.1:11006637-11012111 GCF_000299155.1 Elephantulus edwardii
AGAAAGAAAGAAAGAAAGAAAGAAAGAAAGAAAGAAAGAAAGAAAGGAGTGAGGGAAGGAGGGAGGGAGAGAGGGAGGAAGGAAAGGAAAGAAGAAAAGACAGTGAGATAGAAAAGATGGTGATCTAGAATTCAATATAAAAATCCTCTCCTGTAGAATGCAAGATTCTTGGGGACAAGGAGTATGTATTATTCATTGTCACACCTCAGAATCTCAGAGTAAATATGAGCTTTCAAATAGGATGATAGTGCTATTAATGAGAATAGTTCTCCTAATGAGAATCTGAAGACCTCTTTCATTATCTGTCCACTGGAGAGCTTGGTATTTTCATATTCAGCATAGTACAGAGGAAAGGTATGTTCACCTTCCCCAAAACCATGTGCCTTCAGCCCATCATCCATCACTCTGAAACCATCTGCCTAACATTGAAAAGCTGTGGATTCCATTCATCTGAGAATTACACACACTCATCACTGCAGAGGAGGACTGCTGTAAGATAGACGATGGTTTTCAGAGTGTCTAGGGAGGGCAGGTATGGTATAGCTCTGGATGCCTCCTGAGGGATGACAATGGGCAATTTCCCTTTTCTATCACAGTTTCCATTGCCAGATGTGAGAAATCACCCAGCAAGTTAAAACTAATTGCTATAGGCGCTGTTTATTGTAGATACGCCTCTGGTGACTATGCAGCTGATTAAAATGCATACTGCATTTAACAACAACATTTTGCCGCAGTGCTAGCTAGCAGTAGGTTTTAATCATGTAATAATAAGAAAATGGAGAAGCAGCAGCTAATTAAACTCTATTTCTTGAATGATCATTAAGCCCAATAGCTAAAATCTACACATTATGAAAAACAAATATTTCAAATTAAATCATAGGGTGTTTATAGAACACTGGCTGTGCCTGAAGTACCAGCATTCCTACTGACATCTTGCTATGTCAGGTTAAGTGACATTGTCCCTGTATTGAGAATGAAGTGATGGAATCTGGCTGAGGCAGGACAAAAGGGGCTAGGAGTGAGAAACCTCGAGCTCTGGGAATGAATGATTTGACATATGGACATATTTCTGGACTCCAGCAAGGTAGAGGGGGTCTGTGCTGCTGGCTAGAGTCCTGAGGAGAAAGGGCAGCAGCTGGACTTCAACAGTAGAATGACAGCTAGTCGTTGCCTGATTCAAAGTAGAGCCCTTCTGTTGCTGCTGAGAGTCCCCATGTTGCAAAAAGAGGTGATTGTCAAAAACATCTGTGTTCTCACCATTTGTAAGTTGACTTTCAGAAGCTGTTGTGTCCAATCCAGATGTTTGTAGAGTTTAAAGCTTATAGAATTTTGGAAACTGTCTTAAAGAAAATGAAAAGTACAAAAATATGTTCTTTTTATACATTTTGAGAAAACATATGACCCTTTTAATACCTTTCTAGGTCTTAAGTCTGGTTAAGCCCATTGTCACAATTCCAACTGATAGTGACCTAAAAGAGTAGCCTGTTCATTTCTCTCCTGTGGAAAAGCTGGTGGATCCAAACAGCTGAACTTTTTGATTAGCAGCATCAAAACGTAATACACCATGCCCCCAGGAATCTCAATTATTGCATGAACCCTCCTTTATCTGTAACTCTTGGTGCCTACTGATTTGCAAGATGCATAGTGACTTGAAAACTTTCATTCATTTCAACAACAAACACATTATATGAAAGACAGACACATTAAGTAGTGTTATTAGTCAGTCTCTCACTAAACCACACACATTCGATAAAGATTTATATAAGGCAGCAGGCATTTTACTGAGTGCTTCCTGCCAGGACATTTAATACCCAGAGTGCTTTGTTGTGGTAGCACAGCCGTACATAATTATCATTTTTATCCCTTCTCAACATCATGATAATTTGTGTTTTCGAGAAATGCTTATTCTAAAAATGAAAATTTTTGATGAGAAATAACTTATATAAAAATAATTTCCCAAATTTACATGAATGTCATGATGACTCTCCTACTCCATTCTCTCCTTCCCCAGTTCCTTGGTTACCACAACTTGCTTTTTTTTCCCTCTGTAGATTTACTTAAAATCTACTAACATTAAGTCTACTTCTGACTCCTGCTGACTTTCCACGTGGTTTCTGAAGCTGTAAATCTTTATGAGAAGAAAGTGGCTGCATGTTTCCATGGAGCAGCTGATGGCTTCAAGCTGCTAACCTTTCAATTAGCAACCAAGCACATTAAAACACTGCATCATCAAATTATCTTACATACAAATTTATTCTAAGTACTTCGTGTAAGTGGGTTTATACAATATTTGTCCTTTTGTACCTGGCTTATTTAATCTAGAAATCTATTTTATAGGATTTATCTAAATTGTACCAGGTCCAAGAACTTCCTTCCTCTTTATGGCTAAATAATATTCCATTGTAAGTAGGCATGACATGTTTTTAAATTCATTCTTCGGTTGTTATTGGCTAGTATCTGACTAATATTAATAACACTACAGTGAACACAGGTATTTGTGTATCCTTTACGGTCATTGCATGAAAACATTTTGGGTTGTTACTGTTTGTTGTAGTTGTTGTTATATGCTCTCGAGTGACTTTTGACTCATAGTGACCCCATGTGCAATAACTCTGAACTCTGACCTATCCTGACCCAATTGTACTGTCTCTGACATATCTACCCTCCTTAACCCAGTCACTCTGTCAACCCATCTCATCCAGGGTTTTCCTCACCTTCCCTGTTCCTCCACATTTCCAAGCATGATGTCCTTCTCCTTCACCTCTTGACTATGTGCCCAAAGCATGGGAGACAGAACTTCAAGATCCTTCCCTTCAAGGAGCAGTTTGGTTTGAAACTCTCCAGGACAGATTCATTTGTTCTCTCGGTAGTCTAAAGTATGTTCAGTACTCTTTTCCAGCACCACAACTCAAACATATCTATTCTTCTGTCATCCTTAGTCATGGTCCAGCTCTCTGATGCATAGAAAGTAATTGTGAAAACCTGGACTGACATCCTTGAGCTTCAGCACTCTAGAGTGGTCCCTGACAACAGATTTTCCTAATGCAGTTAATTTTTTTATTTCCTAATTGCTGGTGCCAAGAATGTTGATTGTGGAACGAAGCAAGCTGAAGCTGTTAACAATCTCAATCTCTTCCTGTCTATTATAATGTTGCCAATTGGTCCAGTGGTAAGAATCTTTGTTGTCTTGATGTTGAATTTCAAACCTTATTGAAGTGTTTTTTTAGGTACTGTCAATTGGAGTACGACTCATAGCAATCCTATGGACAGCCAGCCTGAACCTTACCCTATCCTGTTCCATCATCATCTCTGATACAATGGAGCCCATTACCAAAGTCACCATGTCAATCTATCTCATTGGGAGTCTTCCTCTCCATAGCTGATCCTTTTCCAAGGAATAGCCTCACATAGCTATATGTTTAAAGTATGAAAGAAGAAACTTCACCATCTTTGCCTCCAAAAAGTACTCTTGTTTGCATTGCCAGTCCATGAAATATTCAATACTATTCTCCAGCATTGTAACTCAAAGACATCAATTCCTGTACTGTCATCTTTATTAATTGTCCAGCTCTTTGATGCATAACAAGTATCGAGAAGACCATGATATGAATGAGACATACCTTAGTCTTCAAATTAACATCATTGTTCTCCAGCATTTTGGAGAGATCTTTGACAGCATACTTGCCCAGTGCAGTACATCTCTTGATTTCTTAACTGCCAAGAGTGTTGATTGTTGATTCAGGAAAGATTAAAACATTAACAGCTTCAATCCTTTCTTCGTCTATTGTAATGTTGTGTATTGGCTCTGTGGTGAGGACCTTCTTTTTTGTTCTATTGACATGTAATCCACATTGAAGGATTTAGTCTTTTATCTTATGCAGCAGGTATTTCATATCCTCCTCACTTTCAGCAAGCAAAGATGTTTCATCTGCATAATCCAGTTTATTTAGGAATCTTCCTCCAATCCTGATGTTACATTCTTCCATTGAGTTTGGCTCTGCAAATTATTTTCTCAACATACAAATGAAATAGATATGGAGAAAGGATATTCACATCTTTCCTAATTTTAAACCACACAATATTCCCGTGCTCAATTTAGACAACAGCTTCTTGGTCTAGGTATAGATTTGGAATTAGCACAATTAAGTATTCTGGGATTTCCATTCAGCTCACTATTATCCATAATTTGTAGTAATACATACAGTCAAATACCTATGATTAGTCAACCAAACAAATATAGACATTCTTCTGGTATTCTTTGCTTTTAGCCAGGATTCATTTGACATCAGCAATGATATCCCTTTTGCCATGGTCTCTTCTAAAACAAGCTTGAACTTTCAGTAGTTTCCTATCAATGTACTGTTCTAGCTATTTTTTAATGATCTTCAACAATATTTTGCTTCCATGATATCTTAATGATATTGTTCAATATCAATGCTGATCTGTCGGATCAGCATTCTTGGGAATGGGGACAAGTATGGATCTCTTCCAGTCAATTGGCCAAGTAGCTGTCTTGCAAATTTCCAGGCGTAAACTGATGAGTAGATCCAGGGCTGTGCCTGTTAGCTGAAACATGTCAGTAAGCATTCCACCAATTCCTATAGCCTTATTTATTTATTTATTTTTGCTAATGCCTTCAACGCAGCTTGAACTTCATCATCATTATCATTGGCCTGTATTCATATGGCACTTCCTGAAATTTTTCAGTGTCAATCAATTCTTTTTGTTGCAACAATTCTGCATATTCCTTCCATAGTCTTCCCTCCTCCCCTTTTAATTAGGATAGGAATATGTCAAGGATGTGTCCTGTCTCCACTCTTTTTCTTCTTATGGTGATTTTAACAAAAGTTACAGAAAAGTTAAATTTTTCCTTTATTCATTATTGCACATTCTTCTCCTTACACCCAGTTCATCTTTGTGTTGTTGTTTGTTTTCATATTAGATTGCTTACAAACTTCATGCACATTGTGCTTCACACTATTCTTCATTCATATTGTGTTTCATATAGTCATTCCCATGCATATAAAATCAATTACCATTGGTCCTTACCCAAAATTACCCAATCTTTTCAGGTCCCTGCTAGATCTTTCACATTTCCTTCACCCTCTCCCTTCCCCCCACCAACTGTGCACCTCTGTGGTTTCACTCCTACCCATCTACTACCACCTCTTCCCCCTTTGTATCCCAAAACATGTTTTACTAGTTATCCTTCTGTTTTTACAATAAGGATCTTATGCAGTATTTTTCCCTATGAGACTGAATTAGTTCACTCAGCATAAATGACAATGAAATACCGTCTTACCCCAGTAGCAGTGGTAAAGTTTAGCAGATCAGAAAGCAATAAATGTCAGAGAGGATATGGAGAGATAGAAACTCTCATACACTGTTGGTGGGGTTTTAAAATGGTACAAGCATTCTGGAAGACAATTTGGCGTTTCCTCAAAAAGTTGAACTTAGAAATTCCATGTGACTCA
>NW_006399769.1:11016736-11017900 GCF_000299155.1 Elephantulus edwardii
ACAAGTTTGGTCAATTTAAGACTGCAGAAGTTGGTAGAATTCCTCAGTTTCTTCACTTCGAATTTATATTTGAACAACAGTTGTATTAACAGGTCTTCCTTGTATGCATATGAATACTATGTTATTACTTATAGCACTGTTCTTAAGGAGAGAATTCTATGAATTCAATACTATACTTCCTCAATTTTTAACTCCCAGCTTAGTCAATCATGCGATTGTCTGATTCAAAGTGGCCAATGCCAATTTATTTCAGTTCATGGATGCCTAGAATGTCGATTTTTATACATTCCCTTTTAGCTTTTACAACTTCCAATTTTCCTACACTCATATTCCATACAGTATATGTTCCAATTACTAAAGGCTGTTTTCAGCTGATTTTCCTTATTGTTAATATCATCCACTTTAAAGGGCTCTAACCCTAGTACTGTGACTAACAAAGTTCCCATGAATTGTTCATAGAGATAGTTCACATACACATGGACTTCACCTGGTGAAGTAGCACAGGAATAAGGTAGAATACATCTTTGGAAAGAATAATTGGAGAAATTTCAATATCAGCAGTCAAAACCAGGTCAGATCCTGATTGTGGAACATATTATTAATTACTAATGTTCAAGTTTAAATTGAAGTTAAAGAAAATGAAAACAAGTCCACACAAATCAATTACAAAATTGGTTCTATCCTACCTGAATTTAAAAAGTATAAGGTTGAGGCACAGAATACTAATAATTGAAGAACAAGTGAGTTGTGAGATGATGTGTAAGATATTTTTCATGAAGAGAGCAAAAGGTCATTAAAAATCAAAGGAGAAAGGCAAATTAAAAAAGGATGTCAGAAGAGACTCAGAATCCACGAGAGCACTGAGAAGACACACAGATATAAGATGCTTAGGTAAAAAAAGATGGACAGAAGATTTCAAAGAGCACTTTGAGAAGACAAAGTAAAGTATTATAATAGAATGTGAAAAGAGCTGAAACTGGAGAATAAAAAAGGAAAATCTTATTTGGCATTTCTCAAGTTAAAAAAATTGAAAAACCAATTCAATCTCAATTTGTGATACTGAGAGACACTATGGGCACAATTTTGAATGATCCAAAGAAGTTGGAAGGAATAACCAGAGTCATTGCACAAAAAGGAATTACTTGACACTGAAAAGTTTCATTA
>NW_006399769.1:11019880-11035420 GCF_000299155.1 Elephantulus edwardii
ATGGGTTCAACAATGTATACTGCATTGAAAAAGATGAGGGAGAAAACTGTTTAAAAGAGATATGTGATTAGGTATTTTTGTCATGACAGGAGTCCAGAGCAAAGGTTGTATAGTGGAGTGGACCTAGGGGGAAGGATTGTAAAACAATGAGAGAAATTTTCTTTTACTTTTCCGAGAGGGTAGTGTACTGGGGGTAGAGTTGGGAGGGGCGAAAAGTATAACAATGAATGGATGGAAATCCAAAGTCTCCGTACATTTTCATTGAAATTAATAATAAATTTAAAAAAAAGAAAATAAAAGAACCACTTGTATTCCTGAGAGAAAAAAAAAGGATGTCTATTTGTGCTTTGTGGACTATACAAAGGCATTTAACTGTATGGACCATAACAAATTATTACTAATACTGAGAAAGATGGGAATTCCAGAACACATATTTAGGTTTATACAAAACCTATACCTAGACAAAGAAATTGTTGTCCAATCAGAACAAGGGAACAATTAATGGTTTAAAATTAGAAAAGGTGTCTGTCAGGGCAGTATCTTTTCTCCATATCTACTTGGTCTGTATGCTGAGCAAATAATTAGAAAAATTGAACTTTATGAAGAAGAGGATGACATCAGAATTGGATGAAGAGTTGTTGGCAAGTAGCATTGTGGAGATGATGCAAATATGTTTGCTTAAAATAAGGAAAACTTGAGGGACATGCTGCAAAGAATCAAGGACTGCAGCGTTCAATATGGATTACATCTCAACATCAAGAAAATAAAAAATTTCCCACTGAGCCAATAGGCAACATCGTCTTCTTGTTGTTATGTGCCGTCGAGTCACCTGTGACTAATAGCGACCTATGTACAACAGCCCTAAATCCTGACCTATGCCCTTCCAATATTATTGTCTCTGACATGTCCATCCCCATTAACCCTAGTAATTGAATCATTCCACCTCATCGAAGGTCTTCCTTTCCTGCACTGTCCCTCTACCCTCCCAAGCATGATATCCCTCTCCAAGGACTGATCCTGCCTTGCAACATGTACGAAGCACGTCAGACAAAGCTTTAGAATCCGTGCCTCCAAGGAGCAGCCTAGCTTCACCTTCTCCAGGATGAATTTGTTTGTCCTCCTGGCAGTCCATGATATATTCAGTACTCTGCTCCAGCACTAAAGCTCAAAGTCATTAACTCTCTTTCTATCATCCCCAGGCATTGTCAAGCTATCTGATGCATAGCAAGTGATTGCAAAGACCATGGACTGTATCAGGCTCACCTTAGTCTTCAGATTGACATCGTTGCTCTTCAGTACTTTGGAGAGGTCTCTAACAGCAGATTTTCCCATCCCAATATGTATTTTAATTTCCTGGCTGCTGGTACCAAGAGTGTTGATTGTAGAGCCAAGCAATCTGAAGCTGTCAACAATCTCAATGTCTTCATCATCCGTCATGATGCTGCCAATTGGCCCAGTGGTGAGAATATTTGGTTTTTTTTATGTTGAGCTTCAATTCATATTAAGGCTGCAGTCCTTGACCAGCTGAAGTGAGGGCTTCAGGTCCTCCTATATTTCCACACAGGGTTGTGTCATCTGCATAGTGCAAATTGCTGGTGAGTCTACCTCCAATCTTGATTCAAAACTTCTCCTTATAGAGCCTAACCTGCTGGATAATCTGTTCCACATATAGATTGAAAAGATATGGATACAGGACACATCCGTGACGCACACCATTCTCAATTTTGGACCATGCAGTGTTTCCTTGCTCTGTTCTGATGACTGCCTCTTGATCCAAGTATAGGTTTCGCATAAGTAAATCAAGTGTTCTAAGATTCCCATTCTTCTCAGAGTCAGCCACAGTTTGTTGTGATCCACACAGTTAAATGTCTTTGCATAGTCAATGAAATATTGACATTCCTCTGGTACTCTTTGCTTTCAGCCAAGATCCATCTGACATTAGCTATAATATCCCTAGTGCCCTGGCCTCTTCTAAATCCAGCCTGCACTTCTGTCAGTTCTCTGTTGATGCGCTTTTTTGTATAATCTTCAGCAGAATCTTCCTTGCATGTGATATAAATGATATTGTTCGATAATTTCCACACTGTTGGGCCACCTTTTTTTGGAATGGGAACAAATATAGATCTCTTCCAGTTAGTAGGCCAGTTGGCTTTCCTCCAAATTTCTTGGCATAATTTGGTGAGCACATTCAGGGCAGCATCTGTTTGCTGAAATATGTAAATCAGTATGCCATCAATTCCTGGGGCCCCGTTTTTTGCCAATTCTTTCAGAGTAGCTTGAACTTCTTCCTTCATCACCACAGGCTCTTGTTTATATTTTGTTTCATGAAATTCTTCTTTATCCACCAATTCCTTTTGCACAACAATTCTGTATACTCTTTCTTCTTTTAATGCTTCTTGGATCATTTAAAAGTCTACTCAAAGCATCCTTAAGTATTGCTATTTGAGGTTTGAATTTGTTCTTCAGTTTCTTGAGCTTAAGAAATGTTGAGCAAGTTTGCCCACTTTGATTTTCTGACTCAGATCTTCGCACATTTCATTGCAATACTTTACTTCGCCTTCCTGCAAGGCCCTCTGGAATTTTCTGTTCAACTCCTTAATGTCTTGATTTTTTTTTCCCTTTGCTTGGGCTTCTCAGCTCTCCAGTGCAATATTTTTAGTTTCTTCTGACATCCATCTTGGTCTTCCTCCTCTTTTTTGTAATGACCTTTTGCATTTTTTCCTGGATGATATTGTTGATATCTTCCCACAGCCCATCCAGTATTCACTCATTAACTTCCAAGGCCTCAAATCTGTTCCTGAGATGGTTTTTAAATTCAGGTGCGATACACTCAAGGTAAAATTTTGGTTCCTGTGGACTTTATTTAATTTTCCTTAGCTTCAGCTTGAGATTGTATATGATTAGTTGGCCTGTTTCACAATCAGCACCTAGCCTAGTTTTCACAGCTGATATTGAGCTTTTCCAGTGAGATTGCAGAGGTAATCGATCTGATTCTTATGCATACCATCACTTGAAATTGATGTGTATAGCCTATGTTCATGTTCCTTATAAAATATATTTGCAATGAATAAGTCGTTGATTGTGCAAAATTCTATCATTCTATCTTAGGCTTCATTTCTGTAACCAATCCATGTTTTCCAACTGCTGTTCCTTCATCTCTATTCCCAACTTTTGCATTCCAGTTACCAATTATTATTAACATACCTTGATTGCATGTTCGATCAATCTCTGACTGTAAATATTGGTAGAAATCTTCTGTTTTCTCCTCTTTCAGCTGATTCTTGGTGCATATAGTTGAATGATGTTGGTATTCACTGGACTTTCTTGTATGCATATGAATATTATCCTGTCACTCACATTATTGTATATCAAGACATATCTAGAAATGACTTTTTTGATTATGAAAGTAACCTCAGTTTTCCTCACCTTTTCATCTTCAGCATAGTAGATCTGATTCAAAATGTCCCATGCTAATCCATTTCATTTCGCCAGTATCTAGTGTTTCAATATTTATGCATTCCATTTCCTTCTTAACAATGTGCTCAACTTTCCTACATTCGTGGTTCTGACATGCCATGTTCCAATCACTAGTGTCTGCTTACAACTGTTCCTCCTATTTGTTTCTATATTTGAGTGCTCAGCCTCAGTTGCCATATCTACTAATCTAAGTGTGCTCTGTTGTACAAAGGGTTTTCAAAGGCCTGCTGTTTCAGAAATGGATGGTCAATCCTTCTTTCTAGTCTGTTTTACTTTGATTGCTCAGATTTAGAATGTTATCTGACAGATAAGCATTTTACAGAAAAGAGGAGATTAAAGATATTTCCCAGTAGTAGGAAAAAAAAATAGATTCTGTTTTGTCCCCAACCTTGCCAGGTGTGTTTTGAGCCACCCCCTTTCCCTGCTGAACCAGCGTTTACATCTACTCCCACCTACGCCTTTCAACAACAATCTATCTGGGCTCCTGTGATTCCTAACACCTCAAGCTGCTGGCAGTTTTTCCTTTGAAGGCAGTATCTCTCCATTTCAGGAGTTTAAAGCTTCTGTTCCAGGATTAACTTCTTTCTTGTCCTTAAGGGCATCTTTTCCTCATGCTACATGAGTTTTTCAGGGGAGGTTGATAAGTCCTACAGATTTGATATATACTGCTGTATTTAAAAGTGGCCTTGACCCACGGGCTTCTGGGGATCGTAATTATTCATACTTACATGGTCTGGGAACCACTGAGTGACTTTCTTCCACATGCTCTGTGCCTTCTGGCTTCTCCCTTCTGTCCCTGCACTGCCCTCTGAACCAACTATTTCCATCTTACTCGGATCCACAATCAACACTCTTGGTACATGGAATCAAGAAATCTGGTGACATACATCTGTGGGAACATCTACTCCAGGAATCTGTCCAAATTCCTAAAGAGCAATGATACAAGTTTAAAGACTAAGGTGCATTTCATTTAAGTCATAATCTTTCCAATAACTTGGAATACATTTGAAAGCTGGAATACATCTGAAACATCAAATATTTTGATTCTTAATAAAGATGACAGGAAAAGAATAAAAAACTTCGAGTTGTGATAGTGGAGACTAGTGCTGAATATTCCATGGGCTGCCGAAAACAAATAGATATGTCCTGGAGAGGGCTCGTTGGAGGCAAATATGGTGAAATTTCATCTTATATACTCTGGACATGTTGTTAGGACAGGCTATTTCTTGAAGAGGGATATCATGCTTGGAAAGGCAAAGGGTCAATGGAAGACAAGAAGATCTTCAACAAGATGAGATTGATACAATGTCTGGGCAATGGGCTCAAGAGTGTTGGAGATGATAAGCATTATGCAGCATAGGACAGTTTTCAGATCTGTTGTTCATAGGGTTGCTGTGTGTCACAGTTGACACAAAGGCCCTTAACAGCAATAACAATAACTGAGCATGAATGAGGTCTTTTTTCAGGTATTGACTTTTTTTTGAGATAAAACTTTAGTTGCTACTTGCATATAAAATATATTGTACATCAAGCAATAAAAAGGTAGATACTCTACCAAAGACTAATGTGTAATTTATATAGAACACAACTTCCAGAAATTGATCTTTTTAGTAGTATAATTTATGCCTGAATGGATGTGACAAATTCTGCTTAGTGTTGTGATTTTTAAATGCTTGATTTCAAAATACTGTACAATTTAATAAATAAGCCAAACAAAGCCTCAGTATAGATCTGTCACTATAGTTAATATCCAGTATGCCTGCAGATGAGAATTTATCAAGTGTATTCCAGTGGTCTGCAGAGTTTCCTCTGCACAGAGCATTTTAAAAACACATTAATGCTTCCAAAACTATGAGATAAATTCTTGCCATTCTTCCTCTACTGGTTTCACTGAAAAGAAAGCAGATAATGAAAATGAAATAATTGTCTTTATTGTTTGCCAGCCACCATGCTAAATGCCTTATACATGTTTTTTATTTATGTTACCTACATATCGTGATGGAATAATAAAACGGTTTGTATGTCTCCTTTATAAAATGCAATATAGTCTCAGAGATGTTAATCAAGTCTCAAAATCATATGGCTAGTAAATAATGGTTCTAGATTTGAACGTAGTGGCAAGAAATATATCACAGTCCATATTCTTTCAAAAGACCAAAATATTACTTTAATCCTGGAGAAGCTATAATGTACAAATGTGAACTTAGATGGATAACTCAGGATATTTTCCTGATTTCAATGGAAGCCCCCTGAAAAAGGTATTATATTTAAGGGTATTGGGACTGCCTTGGTGATCAAAGGAAGACTTGGAGGCTTATGGAGTATGACCACACCCTTAGACATAGGACATCATGGAGCTCCTTTTCTCCATTGTGCCTTTGTTTTTATAAGAGGGAAGCAGCAATAACAGAGAAGCAGCTATGAACTGTGAACTATGAACTATGCTGATGTGTGCTGACCCTGTTGGTGGGCAGAATGGAGTTTCCCAGGGTTTAATTTATGAAAACAATTTAATCCTTGTGCTTTGACAGCACATATACTAAAATTGGAACAATACAGATAGCATGGCCCCTGCACAAGGATGATATGCAAATTCATAAAGCATTTCATATTTTTAAGCCCCTTGTTTGGAGTTACAGGACCTTGTGGAGGGCTTTTATATGTAAAAGTAAGTTGTTACTATATTTTAGAGGAACATTCATCTAAGTGGCACAGCACTCTTCTGTCAATTTGCTGTACTCAGATAACCTGTGGTGGCAGTGATGCTGGAATTTGTGCTACTGGAGTGTTAAATGCCATAACGGTTACCCATGCTGGGCAGTGTTTGGTGGAGTTCCCAGTTTAAGACAGGTTTGGAAGCAGGAGTGACATCCACTTTTTAAACAACATGCCTCTAGAAACTATGAACTTTGAGGAATGATGATAGATATAGAAAGGCTACAGGTCTTTTGTTCATAGGGTCGCTATGAGCAGGACTTGGCTTGATAGCAATCAACAACAACCACCACTGTATTGGTTTTATATTGCTGCCATGACAAATTGGCATACATTTTAGCAGTTTAAAACATTGCTCACTTATTTTAGTGATCTGTGGGTCAGAAGCTGAGGCAGCGTGGTAGTTGGATCCCTACTCAGACCCCATGAGGCTGTCATTAAGGTATTGGCTACACTGGACTCTCATCTAGAAGTTCTGGGGAAGGCTCTGACTCCAAGCCTTGTCAGGTTGTTGGCCAAATTACATTTCTGTGGTTGTTGGACTGAAGGCTCTATTTTCTTGACAAATGACCATTTTCCTTTTCAAGTAAAGAATGACTCATGAAGTTTTCAATCCTTTAAATCCTTCTTTTGCCACCAGCCTGAGGAAGACCTTTTCTTTCAGGGCTTGTGTGATTAAATTAATCCCACTTCTCCTCAATAATCTTTATTGCATCTGAAAAACATCTTTTACCTTGTAATTATGACACAATGCAGAGACTACATTTATTAGAGTAATACCAGAGGGTACAAGTTATGGAGCCTAAATTCTGCATTCCACAGTGACCTTGGGTAATATTTTATAGATTTAGTGTAAACCCTCAAAAACTCCCAGTCATCTACTAGCAATCCTTCTATTTTTACATTAATGATTTCAAGAAGTATATGCCTTTTGTGGCTTAGTTAATTCATTCAACGTAGTGATTTCTAGCCTCTCCCAGGTTATTTAGTACTTTTCCAAATCCTTGCTCTAGTAAGATATGTACAAAAGTCCAAAGGGGATAGGGGAAGGAGGAGTGGACCTTAGGATGGGGAGTGGGGTAAATCACAAGGTCCCAGAGTTTGGTGGGAGAAGAGGGAGGTGAAGGAATTAGAAAATATTGAGTGAGGACCTGAAAATACAGTATAATGGTAGACATGGATTAAAGGTGATTGATTTCTTAAAACATAATATGTGGAATTAACATATGAAACACAATGGGACTAGAGGAATGTGTGAAATACAATGTATATAAATGAAATACAATGTAAACAAATTTTAAATGCAAATCAATATTTAATTAAAATAATTAAATTTTAAAAAAAGTTAAATTAAAAAAGCTCAATCAATTGATATATGATGGTTGAAGAAACAAAAATTTTTACTTTGTTGTTACAAAAGGTAGTATGTATTAGTCTGAAAATCTAGATTCTATTCAAATGCAACATATATTTTCCAACTGACAACTTGAAAGGTAAGAATGAGCTAAAATAATTCTTACGAAAAATCCAGAAACAGCATGAATTGTTTTTTCTTCCCCGCCCCCACCCACCTTTCCACCTCCTCTGTCATCTGTCAGTGTGAAAGTTTTCTAAAATCTCTTTGATTAAATACTGGAATGTAAAGCTAATGGACACTATTAGACATGTGATAATACCAGATTACAATTTAATGCTGGGTTTTTTTCGTTGCAGAAAGCCCACCTCTAAGCATTGCATTTAAAAAGACTATTTGAACCAATAGCTAATTTAAAGAAAATGAGTACTTAAGAAATAACATAGATACCTTATAATTTTCCAGTCAAAAACTGTCAAACAGAACTTCTCCCATACTGCTATTTTTTCCAGAGTAATTTAGACAAAAGTACTTCTCTTTTCCACTGTGCCCTTTGAGAAAGCTTGTTGAGGTTCCCTCTTTTCTGCAACTTATGGGAGATGGATGTAGTCTCTCATCCTGTGTACTCTTCAAAGAACATTTTGGCATTGAATGATGACAATAAGGCTGGGAAAATGAGAAATTAATCCTAGTTTCTAAGATCTAAATGCAACATTTAAAAAAGTTGGCAACCCTCATAGGTAGGCAGTTTTCTTATTATACAAAGAGAACAAAGAAAAACCTTAATTTTTTCTGAACATTCAATTAACTATGGAAAAAACTATTCTAAATTAGTGCAGACAGATATGATTGATTATTGGATACATGCTGCATATTTTATTTGCTTTATTTTACCAGATACACAGGGATAAATGACCTTGGATTTAACATAACAGATGAGACTTACAATCAATATCTATAAGAACAATGAAAATGATTTGAAAATTCCCCTAATCAAGATAATACATAGTGTCACACGCTGGACTGTTTTGTCTAGGGTCAAGAAGATCACTACAATCATGGTGTCACATATACATGGTGGTTCTTCGTACACAGCTGCCTATTTTCAAGAGAATAAAAAATATTTATGCTCATATGTGGTCATTTTTTTTAAAATTAGAAAACATGGATAAACAAAAAGGTGAAAAATAACAATTCTATAACTCACGGATGTCAACTGGGTGGTTTTTTATTTTGAGGGGCAGAGAGATGTATATAGATATATGTATAGATATAGATAGGTATCTCTATCTCTATCTCTATCTCTATCTCTATCTATCTATATCATCCCTATCTCTATATCTTTGGATATTTTGAATGCAGATGTAACTTAAGCTTTACAGAATGATCTCCTGGCTCCAGTTAGTAAGTACCTCTTCCGTTCACAGTCTCTTGTGGCAATGTTTACAATGATTACTGGTAATCATTCCAATGACAAAAATACTTGGTCTTTGGTTGTGACTATTCAAGTGTAGTGCTTCAGCAATCCTTGTACTTATGCAGCATTTCAATATATACCCCAATGGAGCTAAGAGTGTAGAGAATGGATGAGGAGTTAAAAAGGAGATCTAATGATTAGCTTTTGATATTATTTTTGGATTTTCCCATTCAGATCTTTGGATTTGTCTCCTGCTACAGCTGGATTTCATAGAGTTTGATAAGGCACTTCACGCAAGTCCTGTAATCTTCAGAGCTTGATAAGAATCACTGATGGAAAAGTGGATAGAGACTGCATAAGTCACTGAATCACTTGTTGAAGTGATTCAGCTAAGACTACAATCTCCTTAACTTCAAATTCACAGTTCCCCTTATTCATGCCAGCACTCTGCCCCAGGAAAGGGACAATTGTACAAATCTTCTCTTGCTTAACAGGATCAAGAAGTTCTGCTCTGAAGTGAATAAAACAAAACCAAACCAAACCAAACCCCAAAAACATTCCCTCCCGATTCTTCTATCAATTCCTAATGAAAAAATGGAATGCTACCTGCCATGAATAACACTGGAACATTTTTTGAAAACAAACTTTCTAAAAAATTCTATACAATGTAAACTTAAAATATCTTGGCCAAATCTCTTTAAAGTTTCTGAAAAAAGATATTTTTATATAATTTGTTGTTGTTGTTTGCCGTTGAATGGCCTGCGACTCATAGCAACCCTATGTACATTAGCTCTGAAACCTGCCCTGTCCTGTGTCAATCTCATCATCTCTGACTGACCCATTGCTCTAGTCACTGAATCAATACATCTGATTCAGAGTCTTTCTTTCCTGTGCTGTACCTTCATCCTTCCAAACATGATGTCCCTCGCCAAAGACTTTCTACAAATGTGTATATGAGTTATATATATATATATAACAGATTATCCAAGAGAGTGGGCTCTATGAGGATAAGTGTGGCATCAGGATTGAAGGAAGATCCATCAATAATTTGTGTTATGCAGACGACACAACCCTGCTTGCTGAAACTGAGGTGCACCTGAAGCGCTTGCTGTAGAAGGTCAAAAACTTGAACCTTCAATATTGATTGAGACTCCATATCACAAAAACAAAGATTCTGACCACTGGGCCAACTGGCAGCATCATGATAGATGGTGAAGAGATTGAGACTGTTAACAGCTTTAGTTTGCTTGGGTCCACAGTCATCATTCTTGGCATCAGCAGCCAGGAAATTAAGATGTAACACAATGGGAAAGTCTGCTATTAGAGACCTCTCCAAAGTACTGAAGAGCAAAGATGCCAGTCCTGAGACTAAGGTGGACCTGATACAGGTCATGGTCTTTGCAGTGACTTGCTATGCGTCGGAGAGCTGGACAATGGCTAGGGATGATAGGAGGAGAATTGATGCCTTTGAGCTGTGGTGTTGGAGAAGAGCATCAAATATACCACAGACTTAAAAGAACAAACGGGTTCATCCTGGAGAGCGTTAAACCAGGCTGTTCTTTGAAAGCAAGGATTCTGAAGCTTTGTCTGACATACTTTGGACATGTTGCAAGGAGGGAGCATTCCTTGGAGAAAGATATCATTCTTAGGAGGGTGAGGGGATAGTGCAGGAGAGGAAGACCCTCTATGAGATGGATTGATTCAGTGACTGGTGTAATGGGGGTAGGTGTGTCAGAGACAGTGAGATTGGCCCAGGACAGAGCAGGGTTTAAAGCTGTTGTACATAGAGTCGCTATGAGTTGCGGGAAACTCAAGGGTACATAACAACAACATGACTTATGCACACAAGATAATTTTATACAATGCATACAAGAGTCCTTCATATTTTAAATAAGAGGATTTAGTTGATTTTAGAGGATTTTTGTTCATTTGCCATGAAACAATCTATTTTTGTTGCTGGGAAGCTCTGGTAGTTTCATGGGGAAAGAGACATGTTGCTAATCTAAAGGTGAGTGATCCAAGTCTACCATGTGTCTTGGGGAGAGAGATAGGTCTTCTCCAGTTTGATTTATAGCCTCTGAAAACACAGGTATGAGTCAATTCTTACCTGGTAGCAATGAGAGAGAATGATAAAACGATTGCCTTAACTAATTTTCAAATTCCTAATATTTATAGGATTGAATTATTGTGTAAACTAGCAAATTACTTCAATTGCCCCATAGACTATTTCATTTTCTTTGTGTTTCCTTTGTCCTAGCATTACTATATCAAAATGCTACAGCAGGGATGGCTTTAAAGCACAGAACATAATTTCTCACAGTTCTAGGAACTAGAAATCTGAATTCAAGACTGGCCAACCTAAGTGAAAACAGAGGGTCAGCAAAAGAAAGGAAGACATTCAATTAGATAGACGGGCATTGTGGTTGCAATAGTAGGCTTAAGAACAACAGTGATAATGAAGACGGCATGGGATTAGATACGGTTTCATTCTGTTGTACTGTGATCACTGTGAGTTGAAACTGACTTGACTGCACCTAACAACAACAACAGCAACAATAGGTACTCTCTCTGAGAGTCTTTCCCTGTGTCTCATTGTTGTGATCTAAGTGAAGGTTCACAGAACAAATCAGTTTTCCATACAACAGGTCCTATACATTTTGTTTTGTGCTGTTGGTTGCATTCCTCATCATATACCGTTACTTATGCCACTTTCTCCCTTGTGTCTGTCTGTTCCTTAGTTTTAATTGGTTGACTGCTTATCTCTCTAATATACCTGTTGCTGTTGTTAAATGTTGTTGATTCGTAGGCAACTCATAGCAACCCTGTGAACGAAAGACCTGAACACTTGTATAACTTTCATCCTTTCTCCAAGTTCATAGGGTTTCTGGAGGGAGGCAAGCTATTTGAGAAGTGGATGCCACTCCTGTTTCCAAGCTTGTTTAATCAGGGAGCTCCACCAAACACTGTCCATCATGGGTAACCATTATCACATTTGATACATCAGTGTCACAGTGTTCAGCATCACAGCCACCACAAGTAACCTCTGTGCAATAAATGGCCAGACCCGTGCTATACCACTTAGAAGAAGGTTTGACCAAAAACAATTAAAACCAGGCCTGAGGATCGTAGATTAAAATCACTCACCTTTGGCTTGGTAGCATTGCTTTCTGTCCACTAGGCCAACTGAGCTCTCCCTATGTTGTTGTTGTTGCTGAGTGTCGTCGAGTCATGGAGGACTCATAGCGAACCTATGAATGGAAGACCTGTTATACACTTGTATAACTTTCATCATTTCTCCAAGTTCATGGGTTTCCAGAAGCAAGCTATTTCAGAAGTGGATGCCACTCCTGAAAATCATTTTCAATTTTGACAGAAAAGTGACCTTTTGTTTTTTTTCTCTTGCCCCTTTCAGTTTCTACTAGCCTTAATAACATCTTGGGGTTCCTTGGTTTGTAGATGGATTCTCACAAGCTGTCTTTCTCATATTTGTGTCCTTGTTTTATTTTTTTTTTCTTTTATAATTTCACTAAGTAAGTAATATGATTAAGACTCTACTCCAGGCAGATGTTGATGACATCTGCAAAGACGAACTTTACATCCCTAAACAAGTCTGCTATCACTAGCACAGAAGTTAGGGATTCAAAATTTTTTTTTCCGGTTATACAATTCAAATCATTACACTGGTGTTTTATCAAAACTAAATATATTATCAAAATTTAAGAATTATTATATTTGACTCTGAAAACTTTCTAAAAATCTAACCAAAGGAGAATGACGATTCCATGTTGCTAAATCTTTATCACTGAAATTATTCAATAAAGTGCATCACTGACCTTGAAAATAAATTCTAGAAGAAAAGATCCAAACATATTCTGAGCAAATGTAGCATTTCCTGTGACTGTTAACTCGCTACTTTGAAGGGGATAAAAAAATTATTTAGTTGTTGAGTTCTTACTGCTTAAACCAGGAGTTGTGCTTCCTTGTATGCTTATCCAGGATGCAAGATTTCTTTATTATTTGTAACAACTCTCATGTTTTTCACCCATTAAACCAATGATTATTTCATTGCCAGTAGGAAAATGTAAGTTGCTGTTCTTTTGAAAAAAGTATAAGGCTTGAATAATTGAAGAGCAGACATGTAATTGGAATAATATTATTCCTTTGGTGTTTGGTTATATTTGTTTCTAAAGGATCTTATTTTTGTAATTATTAAACATTTATAAGCTAAGAATAGCTAGGGAGCCAAATGTCAATCTGTGTTTAATGTATCTGGTCACTGTTGATAGACTTGCAATTTCAGAAGACCAGGAAGAGAGTCAGAGACAGAGGAAACAGAGTGGGACACAATTGAACAGAATGGAAGAGCAGGACAATAAGTGGTGTTCTCTTTCCACCTTACACAGCACCAAACATTTGATGATATTTTTGAACGAGATCCCGTTTCTCTTTGGGTTTAGACAAGAGCATGGACCAAAGTCTGATGAGAGGAAAATGTCATTTTAATTCATTCACTCACTGCTGTTAAGTAGGAAATGACTTATCCGTGACCCTCCAGTGATTTATCAGAGGCTGTAAATCATACAGGAGAATATTGTCCATTTTCTCCTGTGGAGCAGATGGTGGATTCAAATTGCTTGTCTTTGAGTTGGCAGTGCATTTCCTTACTCACCAGGCCACCAAAGTTCCTTGATGTCAGCAGAGTAAATTCCTCTGGAAAAACATTTGCTGTTCTTATTAAAAGAAAATGTAAGTATGCCAATAAGATATACCAATAGGGAAAAATCTAAGTATACTTCAATGTCTACTTCCAATGATAAGGAGATTTGTATTTATTTTTATGCTGATTAGTGAAGGCTGAAGATAACAAATTAAAAACATTAAAACCTTAAACTTTTGGAGACTATATTAATATAAAAATAATAGTTTTACCACAATACTTGGTTGTTGCTATTAGGTGCTGACAAGTACAATTCGAAGTGACCCTGTGAACAATGAATCTGAACCTTGCCCTATCCTGTGCCATCCTTATCATCTCTGAAGCAATTGAGCTCACTGTTACAGTGTCTGTGTCTATTAATGTTGTTGAACATCTTCCTCTTTCTCCGACCCTCCACTTTGTGGAACATGATGCCTTTTTCCAAGGACTAGCACTGCCTAACGACATGCCTAAAATATGTGAGACAAAACTTCATCATCCTTGCCTCTAAGGAGCACATTTTCTTCAAGACATATTTGTTCATTTGGCAGTCTATGGGATATTCAGTACTTTAACCAATACCACAGCTCAAAGACATTGATTCTTCTTCTGTCATCGTTAGTCATTGCCCAACTTTCAGATGCATTGCAAGTAATTGAAAACATTGTTAGGTCAAGCTCATCTTCATCTTTACCCTAACATGGTTAATATTTACCACTTTGGAGAGGTCCTTGACAACAGATTTTCCCAAATATCATCCTAAAAAGAAAAGACATGAATTGGAATGTGGTTTGTTTATTTGATATTGATATAAACTGATACAGTAAAATGCACTAAAATGGGTTGGCTTGTAAAGCAACTCTTTATTACATGTATCACATATATTTATACAAGAACACATATGTTTATTGATATACATTTATGTAGATGTCATATGTGCATGTGATATATATTAAATCTTTCTAATTTATTTTGTAAAAACAGCATGGAGGACTCTACTTCATAGGGTCGCTATGTGTCGCCTGCAACTCAACGACACTTAACAACAACACCAACAATGCATCCTTGATTTTGGATCCAAGTAAAATGAAGCTATTGACAGATTCAATATCCTCTCCAATCATCGTGACACTGCGTATTTGTACTGTGGTAAGAATCTTTGTTTCTTGATATTGAGATGGATTCAATCCATATTGAAGGCTACATCCCTTGATCTTCTGCAACAAGTGCCTCAAATCCTCCTCACTTTCAGCAAGTAAGGTTGTGTCATCAACATAATGCAGGTTATTAATGAGTCTCCCTCCAATCCGGAAGCCACATTCCTCTTCATAGAATCCAGCTTCTCAGTTTATTTGCCCAGCATATAGATTGAACAGGTAAGGAGATAGAACACATCCCTGACACACTCCCTTTCTAATTTCAAACTATGCAGTGTTCCCCTGCTCCATTCACACAACAGCCACCTGATCCAGTTATAGGTTCCATATGAGCACAATCAAATGCTCTGGAATTCCCATTCTTCTCAATGTCAGCCACAGCTTGTCATTATCCACACAGTCAAATACCTTTGCATAGTCAATAAAGCACAAATAGACTTTCTTTTGATATTCCTTACTTTCAGGTAAAGTCCATCTGACATCAGTAGTGATGTTATCACTGGTGCCACAGCCTCTTCTAAATCCACTTGAACTTCTGGAAATTCCCTATCTATGTTCTGTTCCAGCCATTTGAAATGATCTTCAGCAGTATTTTGCTTACACGTCATATCAATGATATTGTTCAATAATTTCCACATTCAGTTGTCTCACCCTTATTGGAAATGGGAACAAATATGGACCTCTTCCAATCCATTGGCCAGACAGCTGTCCTCCAAATTTCCTG
>NW_006399769.1:11035741-11038462 GCF_000299155.1 Elephantulus edwardii
CTATCTATCTATCTATCTATCTATCTATCTATCTATCTATCTATCTATCTATCTATCTAATATATTACTCATCATTACCCAATCTTTTCAGATACTAGCTGGATCATTCCCATTTCCTTCACCCCCTCCCTCCACCCACTAAACAGTGCAACCTAGTGGTTTCACCCTTACCCATCCTCCTCTTATGTTCCCATATATGTTTTACTAGTTATCCTCCTATTTTTATAATAATGGTCTTATGCAATGTTTGTCCTTATGAGACTGAGTTCAATCAGCATAATGCTTTCCAGTCTCTCCCAACTTATGTAGTATTTTTCAAAATCGTTGCTTCTGAGTACTTCATAGTATTCCATTGTGTGACAAAAATTTCTCAATCCATTCAGTTGCAGTTTATAGTTGAACATTTGGGCTGTTTCTACGTTTTGCAATAACACCACTTTGAACATTGATTTATGGATCTTTGTTTGCATCTCAGTTCTAATTTCCTTGGAGTATATTCCTATATATATAATAACTGGGTCATACAGAGTTTCTATGTTTGACTTTTTGAAGTAATACTAAACTGTCTTCCAGAGTGGCTGTACCATTTTACAATCTCACCAACAGTGCATGAGAGTTCCCACTTCTCCACATTCTCTCCAATATTTATTGCGTTCTGTCCTGCTTGCCACTGCTACTGGGGTAAGATGGTATCTCATTGTAGTTTTTATTTGCTTCTGTCTTAGTACCAGTGATTTAGAGTGTTTCTTCATGTGTCTGTTGACGGCCATCGAAATATCTTCCTGTGTGAAATGGTTTTTTTTGTTTTTTTTGTTGTTTCTTTAAGGGGAAAGCATGAATGCAGTTTTCCACTACCACAAATTATGCAGTTGTGTTTCTCAAATTTGGGAAAATCACAGAGATCAGCACATCTGAACTGCAAGGGATAGGCCTTGTTCTGGGAGAACCACCTTCATGATTATGATATCTTTCCTGCCAGATAAGGATCTCTTTTGCCCATTTTGTAATTGGGTTATTAGACTTTTTCTTATGGTAGCTCAGGAGTATTCTTGTAGGCTTCTGTTTTGAGAACCTTGTCTGTGATGGTATTGCCAAATGTTTCTTTCCCAGTCAGTAAGTTTTCTTTTCACCCTGTTGAAAAAAGTTTTTGATGAACATAGAAATTTAATCTTTAGAAGGTTCCACTTGTCAATTTTATCCTGCAATTTTATTGTGCATTTCCCGCTGTTTTTGGCAGTATCTTTAAACCATAGACTAGGCTTTCCTAGCTCGATTCCATTTTGTCTCTGATGAACTTTAGGTTTGGGGCTTTACTACCAGATCTCTGTTTCACCTTGAGTTGATTTTTTTTTTATTATGGTGTGGGATGTGGATCCTGTTTTAGCTTTCTGCATGTAGCACTCCAGTTTTGCCAGCACCTTTTGTTGAAAAGCTTGTCATTTCCCCATTTCACAGTTTTTATTTACTTGTGGAATATCAGTTGACCATAGACATCTGGGTTCATTTCTGGATTCTCAGTTCTGTTCTATTGATCTATGTGCCTATCATAATACCAGTACCATGTTATTTTGGTTACTATCACTGTGTAATAGGCTTTGAGGTCAGGGAGTCCTATGCCTCTCACTTCGTTTTTGTTTTTCAGAAAGGCTTTGCTTATACTCGATCTCTTGCCTCTCTAAATTAATTTGACAATTTTCCTTTCAATCTTCTTGAAAAATTAATTTGATATCTGGATAGGGATTACATTGTACATGTAGATTGCTTTTGATCGGATTGTCATTTTTACAGTACTGAATCTTCCTATCCATTAACAGGGCACATTTCCCCACTTATTGAGGTCTAGTATTGTGTCTCACAAAAATGTTCTGTAGTTTTCTTTATAGAGGTCTCTTGTGTCTCTACTTATGTTCACTCCCAAGTATCTTAATTTGTAGTTGGCTATTATAAATGGTATTGCTTTCTTGATTTCCTTCTCTGAGTTCTCTTTGTTACTGTAGAGGAATCCCACTGAATTTTGGATATTGATCTTGTATCCTGCCACTCTCCGTAATTGGTCTACTAGCACTTACCGTGTTTGTGTTGAATCCTTGGAGTTTTCTGTGTACATTATCATATCATCTACATAAAGCAATAGTTTAACCATTTCTTTGTTGATCTGGATGCCTTTTATTTCCTTCTTTTGTCGAATTGTCCTAGCAAATGCTTCCAATATTATGTTGAATAGAAGTGGTAATAGTGGGCATCCTCTCTTAGTCCCTGTTTACAAGGAAAATGCTTTTAGACTTTTCCCATTGATAATAACATTGGCCCTAGGATTTGCATATATACTTTTCAATATGTTGAGGAAATCCCCTTCTATTTCAATTTTGCTGAATTAATTTTGTCAAATGCCTTTTCTTCATCAATTTCTAGGATCATATGGTTCTTGTTATTTGCTTTGTCTATGTGGTGAATTACAATGTTTGTTTTTCTTATGTTGAGCCATCCTTGCATATCTGTTACAAATCTCACTTGTTCATGATGCATTTTTTTAAATCTACTTCTGGATTCCAATTCCTTTCGCTACAGTGACTCAGTATATTTTTTCCATCTTCTTTTAATACTTCCGGGATCATTTAACATTCTGCCGAAAGCATCCTTGATTATGGCAACTCGAGGTTTGAATTTGTTCTTCAGTTCCTTGAGCTTAAGATATGCTGAGCGAGTTCGGCCCTTTTCATT
>NW_006399769.1:11039852-11058320 GCF_000299155.1 Elephantulus edwardii
GACCAAGGAGGATAGAAGGAGAATTGATGCCTTTGAGCTGTGGTGCTGGAGAAGAGTATTGAGAATACCATGGACTGCTAGGAAAACAAACAGATGTGTCCTGGAAAGGGTAAACCGGGTGGCTCCTTGGAGGCAAGGATTCTGAGGCTCCGTCTAACATACTTTGGACATGTTGTTAGGCGAGACCAGTCCTTGGAGAGGGACATCATGCTTGGGAGGGTGGGGGGACAGCGCAGGTGAGGAAGCCCCTCTATGAGGTGGATTGATTCAGTGACTGGGATAATTGGGTTGGGAGTGTCAGAGACAGTGTGATTGGCACCGGACAGAGCGGAATTTAGGGCTGTTGTACATAGGGTCACTATGAGTCGCAGGCGACTCGATGGCACATAATAACAACAACACTTCTGGATTCTATTGGCTAGGATTTTGTTAAGCATTTTTGCCTGACATTAATGAAAGATATTCGTCTGTAGTTTTCTTTGTTGGTAATATCTTCTCCTGGTTTGGGTGTTAGGGTTATGCTTGCTTCATAGAATATCTCTGGGGGATGTGTCTTCTCTTTCTATGTTTTGAAATATTTAAAGTTGAATTGGCAATAAATCTCCTTTGAACATTTGGTAGAATTCAGCTGTGAAGCCATCTGGTCCAGTTCTTTTTTTTTTTTTTTTTTATGTGGGAGACTTGCTAAATTTCTTGTTTTGTGATGGGTCTGTTCGAGTGTTGTACATCTGCCTCGGTCAACCTGGGCAGGGCATGAGTTTCAAGGAGTTTGTCCATTTCTTCCAAGTTTTTAAATTTATCAGAGTATAGTTTTTCATAATATTCTGACATTATAAATTTAGTTTCCTCTGGTTCTTTTGTGGTATCACCTCTATTATTCCTTAATCGAGTTATTTGTGTTTTCTCCTTTTTTTCCCTGTTAAGTTTGACAGGCCAGATTTTATCATTGTCGTTTTGCTATTTTTCTTTTTTTGTTGTATCTTGGTCCACTACTCTCCTTTGGTGTCTCTGTGTGAAGGACTTCCCTTAAAAGTTCTTGCAGATTTGGTCTTTTTTTCACGAATTGTATAAATTCTTTCTTTTCTGCAAAGGATGTGATTTCTCCTTTATGCTTGATAGAGAGTTTTGCTGGATACAGGATCCTTTGTTTACAATTGTTTTTTTCCAACTTTTTGTATATGCCATTGATTGCATCGTCTTTTTCCTTGCGTGGGTTCTGCTGAAAAGTCAGACATTAATCTTATTGCTTTTCCTTTGTATGTGACTCTTTGGTTTTCTTGTACTGCTTCTAGTATTCTCTTTTTTAGTATTATCTTAATTTTGGAAAATTTGACTATACTATGTCTTCATGTTTTTCTTTTTGGGTCTAGTCTATCTGGTGTTCGCTGAGGTAATTGAAGGTCAATTTCTTCATTCTTCACAATACCTGGAAAGTTTTCTTCTAGTACCTCTTTCACAATTTTTTTGAGTGATTTCTCTTTCCCTCCTGTATCTTGGAATTCCAGTCATATGTATGTTGTTCCTTTTGATGTCATCCCACATGATTCTAATATTTTCTTAATTTTGTTTCTCTTCCAAGTCACTGACTTCTTGTTGCATCTCTTCAGTTCTATTTTTTTTGTCCCTCCAGCATATTGGACACTTCTGCCATTTTGATCTTAATGTTCTGGATTGAGTTTTAATTTATTTGGTAGTTTCCAGTGCTGTTTTGACTATATCTTCTCTATCTTGTCATGATTTTTGAAGTTCTTGTACCTCTTTTATCTATAGTTTTAATTCTTTCTTCTATCTTTTGCATTTTCTTCTGTATTTGTGTAAATTCCTCATCATCATTATATTTCTTCTGGCTCCACATCTCTGGAGTGTTTGTTTTCTTAATGATTTTCATTGTTTTTTCCATTATTTGCACCTTTTTCTGTAGCTGTTCAAATAAACACATCAATATTTTTCTTCTTTTTCTTTATCTCTAGGATATTCCCTTTCTTTGTGACTTCCGCTGTTTCTTCCTCATTTGTATTTTCTTTCATAGCTGTTCAAATGTCTCTACATCAACATATATCATCTGCCGTCTTGACTTGGGGGTACTCACTGTGTTTGCAATATTCTCTGCTTTTATGGAGAAGTCTTAATTTGTTTTCTCACAGTGTTTGAAGCTGCCTGCTGTTTTGTTGACACTATGTGAAGTTTTTCTTGATAAGTGTTAGGCCATTTCTTTTGTGTCAGCATGAGTTGTTGGTAATTTTTATCTTTATGATGTTATTGATTAGTTGCCTAGTTAAAATGTTCAATATAAGAAGTGAGCCACTCACTCTACTAAAAGTCCTTTCTGGGAAAATCTGTCTTTTCTAAAATCTTTTAGGTTTTTTCTTTTCTGCAGTGCCACCCTCCAGGAATCTTGCCTTAGGTCCCTCTCCCAAGCTCTATTGTCCTTCACCTATGGGGTGGCCGAGTGGTATGAGACCAGGTGATCCATTGCAGCAATTTCTGTCTAGAAGGGTTTCAAGTCAGCTCTTTTTTTTGCAGTTCAATGTGCCAGTTTAGAAACCTGTGAAAGTCTTTCCTCTGCTTGTGGCTCTGTTACCCAAACTCTGTTTGGTCACTGGGATGGCTGTGCAGCCACTGAGGCAGGGATCTCCAAATGGAGGGGCCTATCCTCAGGGAAGTTTCAGTCCCATCTACCCACAAGCACCCTAATGGGCTTGCTGGGTAGCAGTGTCCCATCTCTTGTGCTTTCTCTCTTGAAGCTTAATATATTCCTTTGTCTCTGGAGTGCTGTGAGATTAGGGCTGTCAACCTAACATAGTTTATATGCGGGGTGAGGGTGAGGTGTCTCAAGTCAGCATTCCCTGACTATGGGGGCACATGGAGAAGAAGCAGGCACCAACACTTACTTTTAGAATTTGCACAGCATTCTTCAGATTATTATTATAATTTATTATTAGGCTTTGTAGCCTTTGGGGATTTGTCTTTCTGGCTAGCTCAATTGTGCATTTACCATTAAGTTTGCTTGATTTTATTTAATATATAGATATTCCATGGCAGTCATGCTTTTTGGAATTTCTAGTCTGACAAAGTGAACATCCTTAAATCAATCTCCCCCTACAATCAAAGGGAAATTTTCCTTGTATGATCTGATTTTGTCTTCATCTACCATTACGTTAATGCCTAGCATTGTTCAATTGTTCCACCAGGTCCTGAGTGAGCTGTAGAATTCTCTCTCCTTACCTTTTACCACTCTTTTCCCCGTTCTTAATTGTGTTCAACTTGTACTTTCTTTATTTCCTGGAAGTCAGTTTTTCCCCAGCCTCAAAGCTTTCAATTATGCTTTGTTTTCCTGCTGTTATTGATACTGATGACGGAAACTGTAATGCTGATATGTTTATTGCTATGCAAATAGCAATTTTGCAGGCCCAAGTTCCGCAAATAATTGTTGAATTGTAGGCATCATTCAATGAAAGACTATCAATGAAATGAACTCCTCAATGTTCTTTTCACGCTTGTTTCTCTTTCTGTTTTTCTTTTCCATTGAATAATACTAGAGATATAGAATTTCAGGCTAGATATCAGGAGACACATTTGTTTTCTCGTTCACATGCTATGCTAAACCCCTAAGTAAATCATAATTTCTTTTCAGTCATTCCTATTGTATCTTTATTTCTTGTTTGGATTATCACAGGGACACTCTAATAGATGTCTGCTTTAGTTTGGCTTTCAATAGCTGTAAATGACTCCCTGTTAAAACCTTAGTTTCTTATGTAAGTTTCTTGTAATCTCTCTCCCTTCCTTTTCCCCATATGCACTCCAAATTCTGACTAAATTGAACAAACATTCATAAAACACCCAACATGCTTCAGGTGCTTAGGTACTTTTGCATATACAATCTCAGTTAATTACTATAAATAGTGCTCAATTCTTCTTTTTTCATATAGATATTTCATGGCAATCAGAGATATAAGAGGGAGAAGTGACATCTCCAAGTTCATGTGGCTCTTTTGTGGTAACAAATCCTGGTCTTCTGATCCCAAGAATTTGGCAGTGTGTTACTGTGAAAAGACTTGGAAACCTTCCTAGGAAAAGAAATCTACAACTGACTAATTGTTTGTCATCAAGAAAAAGATAAAATGATAGTGATCATTGAATAAAACAATCTGAGTTCATGTAACCACTCTTGATACTTTTCATCAGAGACATTGTGAGATTGGGTTATCTTGTATGAGTGTCTATTGGACAGTTTTCTCTCCAAGCCAAGAATCCCCACTATCACCACTTCTATTCCAATATTGTTTTGGAAGTACTTGCTATAGCAGTATGACAAGAGAAGGATATAAATGACATTCAAATTGGAAAAGACGTGGTAAAACTATGTCTATATGCAGATGTATTGATAGTATACTTGGAAAGCCCTAAAGAATCTGCAAGCAAACTGTTGGACATAGCCAGTCAATTTGGCAAAGTAGCAGGATAGAAGATAAACATACAAAAATCAGTCTCTCCACAGTAGCAAAGAAAAACAGAAAAAGGAATAAGAAAAACAATATAAACTACAATAGCCAACTACAAAATGAAATGACTAGGAACAAACCTAACAAGGAATACAGAAGACTTATCAAATTATACTTAATAATATAATATTATAATATTATTTTATTATAGAAATATATTATCTATTAGTTTATATTATATAATATATTATTATATAATATATTATTATATATTATATTGTATTGTACATTATTATATATTATATTAAATAATTATATTATCAATGACAACAAAAAAATTTGTGTTCTAGTACTGTTAATAATTGTTACTTAATAATAGAACATATTTGATACGGTACAGACATTGTTTCAAGGGCTTTACAACCTATTAATTCATTTAGCCCTCACAACGAAATAAGAAAAACAATATGAATTATAATAACCAACTACAAAAGGAAATGACTAGGAACAAACCTAACAAGAAATACAGAAGACTTATTAAAAAAACAAAACTAGAAAACAAATCGTGTATTATCAATGACAACAAAAAATTTGTGGTCTAATAATGTTAATAACTGTCACTTAGTAATATGGCATATTTATTACTGTACAGACATTGTTTCAAGGGTTTTACAACCCATTAATTCATCCAGTCCTCACAACAATGTGATCAGGTTGGTACTGTGAGTAAAATGAGCCCTAGTCAGGCAATCGTGAAGCACTTGGCTACTATTTCAAAGCTTGACAGTATTTACCCACTCACTAACTTGGTTAGGTGTAGACACAAATACATAGCAACCCTACTACGAATAGATCACACAATCCTGTATCATCCTAATAATTTGCACCATGTTCATGTCTATTTTTGAAGCCAGTGTGTCAATCCATCTTGATGGTATTCCTGTCATTCTCCGACCCTCTGCCTTTCTCAGCATTATGTCTATTTCTGAGGACTGACCCCTTCTGAAAACATGCCCAAAGTATGTGAGATGAAGTTTCATTATCATAAGGATCATTCTGGTTGGACTTTCTCTAAGCCAGATTTGTTTATTCTTTTGGCAGCTCACGATATTATCAGAAGAAGATGGAAGAAATAAAAAGAGGCACTCTACCGCCCCCTCAAAAAATAAAAGGTGAACACTGAATCATTTAAGGAAGAAGCATATGATCAAGAACAAGTGATAATGGAGGAAGAAATTCAAGCTACACTGGAAAAATTAGCAAAAAAAAATTAGGCCTCAGAAATTGATGGAATACTAATTGACATGTTTCAATAAACGATGTAACCTAGAATATGCTCATTACCCTATGCAAACAAATTAAGAAGGTAGCAACTTGGACAACAGACTGGAAAAAAATCCTTATTTGTTCCCATTCTTAAAGAGAGAAAAAAAAAGACAATTCAACAGAGTGTTGAAATTTTCTAGTATCTCATTACTATCACATGCAATTAAAATCTTTATGAAAATTATATTATACATCTCTATACCTGTTTTCATCGTTGTGTACTGTCAAATCAGAACCAACACATAGCTGACCCGGCTTGCAGGTTTTCAGAGGCAGTTTATCCTCTCCCATCCTTCTCCTGCAGAGCATCTGGTGGCCTCGAACTATGTGCCTTTGGTATTGCAGTGCAGCATCTTGCCACTAGGCCACCAGAACTCTTGCTGCAAAAGATCAAGGGCTGTAGTCTTCAATATGGATTGAACCTTAACATCAAGAAGACAAAGAATCACAAGACTGAGACAATTGGCCGCACCATAACTGATGGAGAAGAGACTGAGGTTGTTCGCAATTACAGCTTGTTCAGATCCACAATCAACACTCTTAACAATAACAGTCAGGAAATCAAAAGATGAATTACATTGGGAAAATCTGCTGTCATGGGCTTCTCTCCAGAGTGATGAAGAGCAATGATGTAAGTCTAGATACAAAGGTGCACCTAATACAGGTTGTGGTCTTCTCAAATACTTCTTATGCTTCATAGAGTTTGACAATGACCAAAGATGACAGAAGAAGAATAGATGCCTTTGAATTGTGGTGCTAGAGAAGAGTCTTGAAATACCATGGACTGCATAGAAAACAAATCTGTCTGTCTTAGAGAGGGTAAAACCAAGTCTCCTCTAGGAAGTTAGAATTTTGAAGCTGCACCTCATTTACATCATGCTCAGAAGGATGGAGGGATAGCACAGGAGAGGAAGACTCTGGCTGAGATGGATTGATACAATGACTGGGGCAATGAGGGTTGATGTGTCAGAATTAGTAAGACTGGCTCAGGACAGGGAAGGCTTCAAAGCTGCGTATATAGGGTTGCTATGCATCACAGGTGAATTACCAGTAACATTCCATTACAGGTTTGGAAGCAAAAGTGGCATCTACTTTCTAAACAACAGGCCTCCGGAAACTCTATGAACTTGGATAAATGTACATCGTTGTTGAGGGGCTTCAGGCCTTTTTTTTGTACGGTTGCTATGAGTTGTGCTCAACTCGAAGGCAATCAACAACAACAATAATACCTTTCTAGATATTTATCTGGTTAGAGATAGAAATGTAGAATTTGAGACCTGGACTAGATCAAGAACTTATTCAAGGCAATAAAGTTACTTAGTTTAAAGAGGCAAGATTAGAACCCAAGCAACATATTCTTATTGTACAAGATCTTCTAAAATGATTGCCAATGAAGAAAATTTTTACTCTGTTAGCAGTGAAAGTAAAGTTGTATTAAGAAATAGTACAACAATGACTAAGGATGATAGAAGGAGAAGTGATGCCTTTGAGCTGTGGTGCTGGAGAAGAGCACTGAATATACTATCGATTGTTAAGAAAATGAACTGTTTCATTCTAGAGAGGGTTAAACCAGGCTGCTCCTTGAAGGCAAGGATTCTGAAGCTTCGTCTGACATACTTTGGACATGTTGCAAGGAGGGACCAGTGCTTGGAGAGGGATGTCAGGCTTGGGACGATGGAGGGACAGCACAGGAGAGGAAGACCCTCTTTGAGATGGATTGATTCAATGACTAGGGGTAATGGGGGTAGGTGTGTCAGAGACAGTGAGATTGGCACAGAATAGAGCAGGGTTTAGGGATGTTGAACATATGCTATGAGTCGAAGGTGACTCCACAGCACATAACAAGAACAACAACTCCTCCTGATCATTGCTAAGTGAAAATAAAGCTCTCTCCATCTTTCAAAGAAGCCATATGTAGACATAGAAAAAGTAAGGGCCCTTCACTGATAATAGATAAAATCAGCTCAACTTGAAGCCCTTCGAAATGTAAATGTTAGCCAGTAGACTCGATAACACTGAATTACTACTCTCCAAGAGACTGGCAGCAGCTTTTTCAGTTTTATGCAAAACTTAGATACACATTATTGTTGTCTTGAGAAAATTTTTCTGGAAACATATTTCCAAATGTTTACAAGCTAACCTTTTGTTTCCTGGGGATGCATGTTGGCCGCACAATTCTAGCATCTGGAACAAGTGCCTTCAGTTTGATACTTTTAAGGATTAACCAGGCCCAACCCCCTGCCATTGAATATTTTGACTGTTATTGTTATTTTTGTTAGTTGCCCCCGAGTATGACTCATAGCAACCCTATGAACAGTGGATCTGAACCATGTCCTATCCTGTACCATCTCACACTTCCTAACACACTAGAGCCTACTTGACAGTCACCTTGTCAGTCCATCTCGTCGAGGGTCTTTCTTTCCTTTGTTGATCTTCTTCCCTTCCAAGCATTATGCCCCTCTCCAAGGAATAGCACCTTCTAGCAACATACCCAAAGCATGAAAGATGAAGCCTCATCTTCCTTACTTCCAAAGCACTCTGGCTGCACCCCCTCCAAGAGATTTTTTTTCTTCCTTTTGGCAGTCCATGGGATGTTCAGTGTTCTTCTCCAACAGGAAAACTCAAAGGCATCAATTCTTCTTCTGTCATACATATTTCAGATGCATAGCAAATGATCAGAAAAAACATGGTCTGGATAAGATGCACCTTAGTCCTCATACTGACATCTTTACTCTTCAATAATTTGGAGAAGTCTCAATCTACAGACAACCAGTACAATACATCTTCTTATTTCCTGACTGCTAGTATCAAGGATGTTAATTGTAGATCCAACCAAGATGAAGTTATTGACAATTTTAATCTCTTCTCCACCCACCATGATGTTGCCTATTAGTACAGTAGTAAGAATCTTGGTTTTCTGACATTGATATGCAATCCATACTGAAGGCTGCATTCCTTGCTCTTCTGCAACAAGTGCATCATGTCATTTTTATTTTCAGCAAGCAAAGCTGTGTCATCTGCATGATACAGATTTTTGATGAATCTCCCTCCGATCCTGATGCCGTGTTTTTCTTCACAGAATCCAGCTTCTCAATTAATTTGCTCAGCATACAGATTAAATAGGTAGGTTGAGAGACTACCATCTTGACACATTTCCTTCTTAATTTTAAATCATGCTGTGTTTCCCTTTGCTGTTTGCACAACATTCTGACTGTAAAAAAGGCTTTGTAAATGATGCTTAGTTCTTTCTAAAATGAGGCCAGTGTCAGCATCTTTTTCTGAGTTTAAAATCCACTATTTGTTTCAATGGCAAGAGACATCTCAGTGTTTTGTTTAACACTGACTGCAGCAAATCTGGTGAAACATGAGAAGCATGGCAGGACAGGCAGCCTACCGTACACTAAGAGTTGGCTCAGATGTCAAATAGCTGCCACCTGTCACAAGGGACACAGGATGGGAATAAGCAGACTTTAGTGTTCTCCCTCCAGCCAGTGGTGAAGGTACCCAGAACCAGCACTCTATCATAAATTGTAAGGTTATGAAATTATGTACTATTGAGTTTGCTTTCCTTGCAAATTAAAAAGCCTTTTCTTTTCCTCCTTTAAAATTGTTTTCATTTACAATTCTCCTGGGCATTGTGAGTATGTTATGTATTCATGAACTATTTCACGTAAACTCAAGAAATTCCCCTAGTAATATTGTCTCAATATTTTAATGAGAGTTAATGAAACAACTATAAAGTTCAAACAACTTTAGCACAAAAACCAATACATTAGAGTTTGGCCTACTCATAAATACACAAACACTATTACTATATAAACAGTACTGGTATGTAAACAAATCTGTATTTTTTTTTATAATGGCACAGAGTAGAGCACAGGGGAAGAGTGTTAAGATTTGGACAGATATTCCTAAAGTTAAAGAAAGGAAATGAGAAACAAATTAGGAGAATCTTCCAAATGCATAAGAAAATTAACAATGGTGACTTGTAACCAAAACAGATAAAGAAATAATACAGAGTCACAGTAACAATCAAATGCCCCTTGTCACAAAATTGCTTGTTAAACATAAAATAGCTCAAGGTTGATCTTATACCAAGAAAAAAAATTTTCCTTTGTTCCCTAGGAGGTATGGCTTGTTATAGTATGATTTTCTTCCCTAAGTCATCTTATGTAGCATTGTCAAGTGTTTTGTGGCCTTTTTAACCTCATGTTCAGAGTTTGCACAAATAAACAAGGAAACACGTCATGGTTCAAAATCAGGAAAGGAGTGCATCAGGGATGAATCCAGTCTCCATACCTTTTCAATTTATATACAGAACAGATCTTTTGGGAAGCTGGACTTTATAAAGATAAATGCGGCTTCAGAATTAGAGGAAGACTCATCCACAACCAATGTTATGCAGATGACACAACCTTGCTTGCTGAAACTGAGGAGGACCTGACACACTTGCTACAGAAGATCAAGGATTTTAGTTTTCAATATGGCTTAAAGCTCAACATCAAGAAGATAAGGATTCTCACCACTGGGCAGATTGGCAGCACCATGATAGACGGTGAAGAGACTGAGGTTGTTAACAATTATAGGTTGCTCAGATCTGCAGTCAACACTCTTGTAACCAGCAGTCAGGAAATCAAAAGATGAATTGCATTGGGAAAATCAGCTCTCAGGTATCTCTCCAGAGTACTGAAAAGCAACAATGACAGTCTAAAGACTAAGATGTGCCTAATACAAGCAATGGTCTTCACCATTACTTGCTATGCATCAGAAAGCTGGACAATGACTAAAGTTGACAGAAGAATCGATCCCTTTGGTTTGTGATGCTGCAAAAGAGTCTTGAACATACCATGACCACCAAGAAAACAAAAGTTTGCTTTGGAGAGGGTGAAACCAAGTTTCTCCTTAGAGGCTAGGATTTTGAAGGTCTGTCTCACATACTTTGGGTAGGAGGCCAGGAAGGACGAGTTTTGGGAGAAGGACATCATGCTTTGAAGGGTGGAAGGACGGCGTAGGAGAGGAAGATCCCAGAAGAGATGGATTGATACAGTAACTGGGGAAGTGGGGTTAGATGTGTTGGAGTCAGTGATACTGACTCAGGACAGGGCAGGTTCAGAGCTGCTGTACATAGGGTCGCTATGGGTCACAAATGACTTGAAGGTATATAACAACAACAAAAGCATGCTACGCCAGAAGTTGATGTTATATTTTATGTTTACTCCTTAAAATCTCATTGTAGCTGGCTTCAGTAGCTGGCTTCTTGTAGCTGTCTTCCTATTTTTCTGAATAGATTTCCCCCCCCCTTTATACATATAGTTAATTTGCTTATATAAATTTTATTTACATCTTTTGTATGCTTCAGTTATTCTGACAATATTCACTCATACCATCACCATTGAGTTAATTTTATAGAGGCCCTCCATCAAGTTTCCAAGACTGTAAATCTTTATACAGAAAGAGACAGGCCATTCTTTTACAGAGCAGTTGGTGTACTCACACTGTTGACCAGACTGTTAGCAGAATAGTATACCAGAGCTCCTTATGTTCTCAATAGAAATAAAAGCTATTAAATTGATATTATCCTATTCTTTTATCCTAGTGTTATTTAGTTGGAATTTACCCAATAGCAATGATTATTTGCTTGCTAGACTGAAGAAGAAAATCTCACATTAACACATAGTCTAGTGTGACCATTTTGCATGTTTATTGTCTGTCATTGAATATTTGCTATTAGATTGAGATAAAATTTTAAACAATGTTGGGTTTTTTTAAAAAAAAATCATAGAATGTTTTAAAATACATTACTTATATTTACATATTAATGTTCAATTTAGAAATCAGATTTCTGGTAACCTGAACCACGGATGTATTTGTGTCAGTCTTAGCCAAAGAGGCTATTGAGTGTCCTTTGTTCTATATTTGATATATGTCCCTCTAGAGACATTCTTGGTGGTAGAAACATGGAGTGCTGAAAGCTAGTGTCCTAAAAACTAACAGAAGGAAAGGACAACAAATGTAAAATCTGGCAGTGATGAATCACATTGGATAGGTATCAACAACCTTAACAGCTTTTAAGGACGTAACAACAGTAAAATATATAACATTCATAAAGATGCTATAAGTAAAATAATCTAGGAATCATTAGGAGAAGGTGGACGGAGTATACAGTCACTGTACCAAAAACAATTAGTTGATATAGAGGAATTTAATGAAACAACATATTATCAAGAGGCAATGGTCATGAAAGAGGACATTCAAGCTTCTCAGAAGGAATTGGCAAAAACCAAGGTCCAAGGAATTGATGAAATACCAATTGACATATTTCAACAAATAGATGCTGCTTTGAACATGCTCACCAGGTGGTCCAAAAATATTTGAAGACAACTACTTGGCCAACTGACTGGAAGAGATCCAGATTTATTCCCATCCCCCCAAAATGGTGAAATTATCAAACAATATCACTAATTCCACACACAAGCAAAATTCTACTAAATAATATCCAAAAGAGATTGAAAAAGTACATTGACAGAGAAGTACCAGAAATACAAGCTGCGTTTAAAAGAGATAGTGGCATTAGAAACATTATCACCAATATCAGATGTATCTTGGCCGAAAGCAAAGAGTACCAGAGGAATATCTATCTATGTTTCATTGACTATGCAATGGCATTTGACTGTATGGATCACAACAAAATGTGACTAATCTTGAGAAGAATGAGATTATCAGAACACTTGATTGTGCTAATGCATAAACCTATATTTGGACGAGGAAGTAGTCATCAGAACAGAGTAAAGAAACATTGTATTGTTCAAAATCAGGAAAGGAGTGAGTGCATCAGGGACACATCCTGCCTCCATGCCTTTTCAATTTGTGTGCGGAACAGATCATCCAGGAGACTGGATTTATAAGGAGGAATGTGGTATCAAGACTGGAAGAAGATTAATCAACAACTTGTGTTATGCAGATGACACAAACTTGTTTGCTGAAACTGAGGAGGACCTGAAGCATTTGAAGTTCAACATCAAGAAGACAAAGACTCTCATTATTGGGCCCATTGGCAGCACCATGATGGATGGAGAAGTGATTGAAGTTGTTAACAATTTCAGCTTGCTTGGCTCCACAATCAACACTCTTGGTACCAGCAGTCAGGAAATCAAAAGACAAATTGCACTGGGGAAGTCTGCTGTCAGGGACCTTTCTAAAATGCTAAAATAGCAATGATGTCAGTCTAGAGACTAAGGTGCACCTAATCTAGGCCATAGTCTTCACAATGACTTATGTGTTGGAGAAATGGGCAATGACTAAGGTTGACAGAAGAGTCAATTCCTTTGTGGTATGGTATTAAAGAAGAGTATTGAATACACCATGGACTGCCAGGAGAACAAACAGGACTGTCATGGCAAGGGTGAAAGCAAGTTTCCCTTGAAGGCTAGGATTTTGAAGCTCAGTAAAATATTTTTTGGGTATGTTGCCAGGAGGGACCTGTCCTTGGAGAACGAAAACATGCTTGGAAACATAGAGGGACAGTGCAAGAGAGGAAGACCCCAGAGGAGATGAATTAATATGGGAATTTGGACACTAGAATTAAATGTATCAGATTCGGTGCAGCCATCCCGGGATAGGGCAGGCATAAGAGCTATTGTGCATAGAGTCACTATGAGTTGTTGGTGACTTGATGGCAAGAAACAACAACAATGATACCACCAGAACATCCTTAAATAATTAGGTTAAACTCATTATTTATTATTTCCTAAAGCAAAGGTGTTACTATTTTTGTTAGGATAATTGGAAACCTTAAAAATAAAACAATAAATCAGGGTTGACTTGAATGCTGTTGGTTTACTGAGATAGCAGACCCAACAATGGAGGAAAATGTAAATTTCTAAGTTATTGATGAGTGTGCAGCTAAGGTGCATTACTGTCATACCAATACCATCTGTGTCAACCTGCCTGGCTTATATTGCTGTGACTGCATACCGGGATATATCAGTGTCGATGACTTCTCTTCTCTTGTATAGGTGGTGCAAATGATGTTCTAGTGCATACTGTAAAGTTGATAGCTTGAATCCACCAATAAGCTCTTTGGAAGTCTAGCTCTTTTGTTTCCAGAAAAGTAAAGTTGAGGAAGCTGAAACAGTGCTTCCTGTGCTGTTTCCACAGTTATTTTGGGGGGAGGACTGCTTTCTGGCATGATCACGTGGGACCCCTTAACTCTGGCAACAGGGAGGTCCTGGGCACCTCAAGAGAGGTGAGAAGCCAATTTCAGAAGGGAACAACAGGCCATTCAGGTACTTTGGGGAAAAACTGTTGTCAGACCTGAGGCCTGGAAAGGAGTAAAAATAAATAGGTGATTTTCAAAACATTGTAGTGGACCATAGTGGACATTTGAGAGCCATGGGAGCAGTGAGCATCAACAGGGTGCAGTGAGACTTGGGAGGGTGTAGTAAGCTTCAGTGGGGAGCAGCAAGCCGTGGAGGGGAACAGTGAGCCACAGTGGGACCCACCGACCAGGAGCAAGCAGGACAGCAGGAATTTGAGTGAGGTACTTAGGGGGATCACGAATGATTGATGAACCAATTGTGGGACCCCATCACCTAAAGTAGGAGGGAATGAGACAACTGGAGCTTTACTGGGCTGGCAGACACAGTTCTAGAGGGGAAAACCAAGGCTTTCTGGTTTTTCATTCATGTCCCCCCTGCACACCCCTACCCCACATGTGTCTGTGTGGGTGTCTCTCCCATCCCACTCCAGCATGTGTCTATGTGTGCACACACCCTACATGCATCTGTGCATTTGCCTGCCCAACTTCTTCTGGAGCAGTGACGTCAAATCAAGAACCAGCTATCACCTCAGGCAGGAAAAAGCTCTACCACAGCAATGTCCCGCAAGAAGCAGGCTACTTACTCCCCACACCAGCCCAAAGCAAACTATCACTCCCCAAAAGTGACACAGTAGCAATGGATTTCCTGAAGCCAGAAAGTCTGGTGGAACTTTTTGATACAGAATTAAAAAGAATAATGATTGAATCTTTTCAATGGGTGCAAAACAAACATGAAGAATTATAGGACACTTCAAGCAAAAATTGGGAGAAGCTGAAAAACACACAACCAAACTAATCCAAAACAATGCAGATAAAACAAATGAGGCATTAGAGGCATTCAACAAAATATAATTAGAGGGAAATTTCTTCAGCATACTAAAAGGTATATACACAAACCTGAGTGCCAACATTGTTCTCAATGGAGAGAGATTTAAAAAATTCCTTTTTTTTTGAAATTAATTTTAATGGACATTTATAGAGATTTTTTATTTTCATTCATTCATTGTTGCACTTTTCTCCCTGCACATCTCACCCTGCCCCCCAGTTTGTTCTTGCTCTTCTCTTTGAAAAGTAAAAGAAAAAATTCCTTCATTGGTATACAATCTACCCCCAACCCTGGAGCCCCTCCTTGAGTACACTCAACTAGGCAACCTTCATTCTGGACTCTTGTGATAACCATTTGAGAGCAGGAACTAGGCTAGGATGCCCAATATCACCTCTCTTACCCAATATTGTATTGGAAGTCTTGTTGTTAACAATGAGGTTGACAAAATTGGAAAACTGTGTACAAAATCTCTTATAAATGTAGAGGATTGATGTTAATTATAGAACAGAGTTCATATCTTTTGTGTAAAGCTTACTCTGAATCATATTCAACTCAACAAAAGTTAACCACTGCTAAATGAGACTAGTGCTATTATATCTGGAGGAATATTCTTCCACTTTACACATCACTCTTTGCCAATGTGCTGTATGACGTGGCCTGGGTTTGTTTTGATGCTGAACCTTGTGCCATAAGGATATCTAATACCACAATAGTTTCACACTGTGGTCAGTGTTTGGTGGAGCTCCAAGTTGTAAAATAGGTTGGGAAGCGGGAGTGGTATCCACTTCCTAAACCACGTCTCTGGAAAAACTGTGAACTTGGAGAAACAACAATAGCTATGAAAAGGCATTAGGTCTTTTGTTCATAGAGCCACTATGAGTTGACCTCGACTGGACGGCAATCAACAACAACATATGTACAAAACTCAAGCAAGATCCACACTTCATTCCATATAAAAAACCCAACTCAAAGTGGATCAAAGACCTAGAACTAAAACCAAAGACTATAAACTTCATTAGAGAAAAGCTTGGAAGAACTGTAGAAGCCCTAATCCACAACATGAAGAGTCTTCCAGGCATCCTGAAAAACCTACAACCAGAAGAGAATAAATTAGATGAATGGGAGCTTTTAAGAATCAAATCCCTTTGCACATCCAAAAACTTCTCCAACAGGGTAAAAAGGGAAGCCACAGACTGGGAAAAAGTATTTGGCAATGATGTGTCTGATAAGGGACTTAAACCTAGAGTTTATAGAATACTTGAGCATCACAACAAAATAAAGGTAAATGACCTAATTGAAAAAATGGCCACTGGATATGAACAGACACTCACCAAAGAAGACATTCAGAAGGATAACAAATATATGAAGAAGTGTTCCAAATCCCTAGCTCTAAGAGAAATGCAAATCAAAACAACTATGAGATATCATCTTACCCCAGTAAGAATAGCAAACTTCAATAAAGCAGCAAACAGCAAATGCTGGCAAGGTTGTGGAGAAACTGGAACCCTTATTCATTGTTGGTTGTGAGTGTAAAAGTGTGTAACCATTCTGGAAGGCAGTATGGTGCTTTCTCAAAAAGCTGAAAATAGAAATACCATTTGAAACAGCAATTCCACTACTGGGAATATACCCTAAAGAAACCATAACTGCCACCCAAGCAGATAAATGCACACCCATGTTTATTGCTGCTTTGTTCACAGTAGCAAAAGAGTTGGAAACAACCTGCACGCCCATCAACAAACAAATGGATAGAGAAACTGTGTTATATTCACACAATGTAATACTCCTGAAATATTACACAAAATGTGTGACTCTGGAGGACTTTATGTTGGTGAAATATCTCAGTCACAAAAGGATAAATACTGTGTAGTGCCAGTGTTTTAAAATGGGACTGACTTCAGGGTTGGGAGGAATCTAAGGCAAAAGGGGATAAATTATGTATACTTCTTTGAAACAGATGATGGAGAGAACTGTTTAAAAGAAAAATAGGATTAGGTGTTCTTTTCATGACAAGATTACAGAAGAAGAAATGCATAGTCAAGTGGATTGGGGGGATTGTATAACAATGAAATGATTTTTTCCTTTACAAAGAGAAAAACAAACTGGAGGGAGGGGTACATAGAGAGGAAAATGTGCAACAGTGAATGAAGGGGAAAATTAAATGGAAAGAATATGCTGTAACATATATTATAAATTATTTGTATTGTATTGTTATTATATTATCTTATGATATGCTATATTATGTTTTATTATTGTTGTTGTTATGTGCCATCGAGTCACTTGAAACTTCACAGCAACTCTGTGTACAAGAGCCCTAAACGATGTCCTATCTTGTGTTAACCTACCTGTCTCAAACACACTCAGTCCCACCACTCTACTCACAGAATCGATCCATCTCGTAGAGGGTCTTCCTCTCCTGTGCTGTCCCTGCACTCTCCCAAACATGATGATGTACCTCTCCAAGGACCAGTCCCTCCTTGTAATATGCTCAAAGTATGTCAGACAAAACTTCAAATTACTTGACTCCAAGGAGCATTCTGGCTTCACCCTCTCCAGGACAAACCTATTTGTTCTCCTAGCAGTCCATGGTATATTCAACACTGTTCTCCAACACCACAGCTCAAAGGCATGAATTCCTTTTCTATCATCCCTATTCACTGCTCAACTCTTCGATGCATAGCACATAATTGTGAAGACTATAGACCGATTCAGGTGCACCTTAGTCTCCAGCCTGATGTCATTGCTCTTCAGTACTCTTAGAGATCCCTGACAGCTGACTTTCCCAGTGCAATTCGTCTCCTGATTTCCTGGCTGCCGTTACCAAGAGTGTTGACTGTGGAACCAAGTAAACTAAAACTGTTATCTCAATCTCTTCACCATCCATACTAATGCTGCCAATAAGCCCAGTAGTAAGAATCTTTGTTTTGTTGATGTTGAGCTTCAATCCATAGTGAAGACTGCAGTCATTGACCTTCTGCAGCAAGGACTTCAGGTCATCCTCAGTTGCAGGTTGTTGATGATTCTTCCACCAATCCTGCTACCACATTCCTCCCCATACAGCCCAGTGTCTCAAATGATCTTTTCTGCATACAGTTTGAAAAGGTATGGAGACAAAAGACATCCCTGATTGACCTCTTTCTTGATTTTGAATCATCCAGTGTCTCCCTGTTCTGTTCTGACGACTACCTCTTAGTCCAAGTATAGGTTTCACATTAGCACAATCAAATGTTCTGGGATTACCATTCTTCTCAGAGTCAGTGATGTTGTTGTTGTTGTTGTGTGCCCTCGAGTCACTTCCGACTCATAGCGACCCTATGTACCACAGCCCTAAACTCTGCTCTGTCCTGTGCCAATCGCACTGTCTCTTATACACCCATTCTGATTACACCAGTCACTGAATCAATCCACCTCATAGAGGGCCTTTCCCTCCTGCGCTGTCCCTCTACCCTACCAAGCATGATGTTCCTCTCCAAGGACTGGTCCCTCCTTACAACATGTCCAAAATATGTCAGACGAAGCCTCAGAATCCTTGCCTCCAAGGAGCCACCCAGTTTAAC
>NW_006399769.1:11064048-11073555 GCF_000299155.1 Elephantulus edwardii
ATAATATAATATAATATAATATAATATAATATAATATAATATAATAGAAATATCTTGTTGTTATGTGCCATTGAGTCGCTTGTGACTCATAGCGACCTTATGTACAACAGCCCTAAACTCTGCTCTGTTCTGTGCCAATTGCACTGTCTCTGACACTCCCATCCCTATTTCCCCAGTCACTGAATTAATCCACCTCAGAGAGGGCCTTTCCCTCCTGTGCTCACCCTCCACCCTCCCAAGGATTATGTCCTTCTCCAAGGACCAGTCTTTCCCTTACAACCTGTCCAAAGTATGTTAGATGGAGCCTCAGAATCCTTGCCTTCAAGGGGCAGCCCGGTTTAACCTTTTCCAAGATGATTCTGTTTGTTTTCCTAGCAGTCCATGGTACTCTGAATACTCTTCTCCAGCACAAAGGCATCAATTCTCCTTTATCATCCTTGGTTATAATATACTAATATATACTATACTATATTAATTCTATATAATGTGATATATATTAATGTGATGAGATATATATATATATAATGTGATATATATGTAATTAAAAAATCATTAATAAAACTAACCCCAAAACGCAAAACCAATAGAGAAGCTTCAAAATGTCAGTTAAGTCCATATTGACTGTTTTTCCTAAGATACTAAACAAAAGATAATTTTTTTCCTGATATTAGATAAGTTGAGTTCTGATTTCTACCACTTACTTTGAGTAGAACCTGTGACTGCCAGATTATTTTAATTGTCACCTGTTATAAGTTTAATAAAACATATCTTCCCTACTGAGTCGGACATAAGGATTAAGAGATTTATGCTTTACAAATTCTTGGCCAGTGTATGGTGGGTAACTAAGGCCTACCAGTTGGACATCCACAGCCAAAATATGAACAAACACTGGAAAAGTGTTAATAAGTCATCTCACATTGCACAACTAGAATCAGAGGAAATTCCATTAGTCCAGTATTCACATTGGGCATGGTCATTTTTAAGGGCTTTAATGTCTACCAATCTTGTAGTGAAATTGGAAAAATGTTTTGAGAAATTTATCTATTACTATAGGATAGATAATAGATGAAGTGGCTGACAGTTTAGAGAAATAATAGCAATCTCTAGCCAAAATCACACTCAATAATTGATTAGCCTTAAATTTTTTACTTGCCTAGTAAGGTGAAATTTTTGTTACAGTAAATATCTCCTTTTGTGTTTGGATAAATCACACAGTAGAAGCTGAGCAAGATACACAAAATATTAAACAGTGGGCCATCTGACTTCATCTAGTATGTGACATCTGTTCACACAACAGACCTACTCAGTTCATTACCTAATAATTTGTTGAATGTTGGCTAGGTACCTCCTGCAAGGAATTGAAATATTTATAGTTAGTGTACTACGAATAGTAGGCATTGTAGAATTCCGTTTTTATGCCTTATGTATGAAACAGATAAAAAAAATCCCACAACTGATTAGGCTTAAATGTATTTTTCTCACTTCATTCTATTAGAAACACCAAAAAAAGAGCAAGGTCCAAAAAGTAAGTGAAATTTTTGGTGAAGAAATTGAAGAATTCATCCAATATCTGGATAAATGCAGTGATTTTAAAGTGTCCGCCTATGGCTGCTGCACAGAATCCTCTTAAGGCCAGGTTTCAATACAATAATGATTATTGATGTGAATTATTCACTATCTGATCAAGAGGGAGAAATGTTCTATTGTAAAGTTGTTATATATGAGCCTAGCAGAAAACCATTAACGCTGATTCTGAAATCTTATGGTCAATTAAAAAGAATCTCCATGCTGTCTATTCTAAGTTTCACCTATTTGGTTTGCAGACTTCCTTTATTATGCACATATAGCATAAATATCTTAAAAGCATAATAGCCTCTAAAAACTAAGTTCAAGTTCTATATTTCCATCTCCCACCATCCTGAATCAAATGAATTCACCTGATTCTGTTTCCTTTTTGTATAACCTATTGCACATTTCCTTTTTTATTTCCATAATTATCACCCTTCATATAAACAATCAGGAGATCAAGAGACATGGTGCCTTGGGCAAGTCAACGGTCAGGGATCTCTCCAAAGTACTGAGAAGCAATGATAACAGTTTAAAGACTAACGTGTGCTTGATTCAGGCTGTGATCTTCTCAATCACTTGCTGTGCATCTTAAAGCTAGAAAATAAATAAGGATGACAGAAGAATAATTGATGCCTTTGTGTTGTGGTGTTGGAGAAGAACATTTGGTATTCCATGAACTGCCAAAAAATAAACAGATATATTTTCGAAAAAGTGCAACCAAAGTGCACCTTAACAGCAAGGATGATGAAACATTGTGCCACTTATTGGGCATGTTGCTCTGAGAAGCTATTCCTTGCAAAGGGATAACATGGTGGGAAGGTGGAGAATCAGTAGAGGAGAAGAACCTCAACAAGATGGAATGACCCAGTGAGTGCAAGAATAGGTTAGAGTGTGTCAGAGATGATGAGAATGGCACAGGTTAGGGCAATATTCAGATCTGTTGTTCATAGCGTTGCTATGAGTTGTACTTGAGTTGACAACACCTAACAACAACAACAACATGTTATACAAATATCCTGAATATTTTGGTCTCTGGTAATTGAAGATATGAGGTTGTTACCCATAACAAAAGATCTCTCTTTTCTAAGAAACCAGAAGACCAAATCTATGATTATCTCTTTTCTTTTCACCTTGATGTTAACGAATCTTCAATATTGTTGTTGTTATGTGCTTCCCAGTTACCTGTGACTCATAGTGAACCTATGTACAACAGACCTATACTCTGCTCTATCCTCTGCCAATCTTATTGTCTCTGACACACCTACACACATTACCCTAGTCATTGAATTAATCCATCTCATTGAGGGTGTTCCTCTTTTGCCCTGTCTCTTCACCATCCCAAGCAAGACATTTCTCCCCAAAGAGTGGTCCCTCCTTGCAACATGTCCAAAGTAGGTCAGCTAAAGCTTTAGAATCTTTGCATCCAAGTTGCAGCCTGGTCTCACCCTCTCCAGGATGAAACTGTTTGTTCTCCTAGCAGTCCATAGTATAATCAATACTCTTCTCCAACACCGCAGCTCAAAGGCATCAGTTCTCCTATCATCTCTACTCATTGTCTAGCTTTCTGATGAATAGCAGTTGTAAAGAGTATGGCCTGAATTAGGTACACATTATTCTCCAGACTGACATCGATGCTCTTCAGTACTTTGGAGAGATCTCCGACAGCAGACTTTCCCAATGCAATTTGTCTTTTAATTTCTTGGCTGTTGGTACCAAGAGTGTTGATTGTGGGGTGAGTGATTTAGTGAGATTAATTGATTGCATATAGATTGATTGATTGTGGAGTCAAGCAAATTAACATCTGTAAATTGTATCCTTCAGGAGTCTTGGGACAGGTCTATTAGCTGTCCAATTATCATATACTTCACTTTTCTATCTTTTTCCTATTCTACAGCATGCTGGTTCAAACCACCTTTCCATAGTTCTACTATTTTATTGGCACTGTAAGAGAGTTGAAACCTCAGCAGAACTTTTCCCAACATTTGTTGCTTTTTGTCCTGCTGAGCTTTGCATCCTCTTTGAGTTGTGGTACTGGAGCAGAGTACAGATTATCCCATGGACTGCCAAAAGAACAAGCAGGTATGTCTTAGAAAAAGTACAGCTAGAGTGCTCCTTGAAGGCAAAAGATGATAAAGCTCTGTCACTCATAATTTGGACATGAGATGTCTTTTGAGGGATGTGGAATTTGGTTTAAAAAAATTGTGAACATTCACTTTTTTCTGTTCTATTCTGTTGTGTAGTGTATGAGATACTCAGTGGTAAAACAGGAGGTTGTCATTGTTGTTAGGTGCCGTCTAGTCGTAGACGACTCATAGCGACCCTATGAATGAAAGGCCTGAGCACTGTACGTACATAGAGTTTCCGGAAGCAAGCCATTTCGGAAGTGGATGCCGCTCCTGCTTCCAGGAGGAGATTGTTTAAAATACATAGTAAAAAAATGTCACTACACTTCATGTAATGTTTTTCTGAATATCAGGTTTAGATTTTCTGACATCAGATTTTCTGACCCTTGGAAAACATCAGGCATTTCTGCTTTAAAAGACAAATCTTTGTTACTCTTACAATTTGCACAATATTTCTTTCGTTGTACTTTATATCTTGCTTACAATAAAGAATTTCCATATATATATAAAGGGACATCATGCTTGGAAAGACAGAGGGTCAGTAAAAGAGAGGAAGATCCTCAAAGAGATAAATTGAGACAGTGACTGCATCAATTGGCTTAAGTCTGTCAGAGTTGATTACAATGGTACAAGATAGGGCAGGGTTCAGATACATTATTCATAAGGTTGCCGTGTATCATACTTGACACAAGGGTGCCTAACAATAACAACAACATCAACAATAGCTAGTGATTTTGTGTGTTTCTTCTTATGTCTGTTGACCATCTGAATGCCCTCAGTGTTGAAAAGTTTTTTTTATCTCCTCCTGGACAATTTAAAGCCTCAGAAATCCAGTGGAGAATCATCTGAGTATGAGTCAGTTCCAACTCAAGGGCAATGAATTTGAGTTATATTGCTTCATGTTTTCTTCACAACACTAACTGCTGTTTGTATTTCTTTCTTTGTTGTTTCTGTCTCTCCCATCGGAATGAAAATTTCAATAAGAATCTTTAGTCACTGATAAAATTCTGGCGGTTCCAAGAGTCAGAAAAAGCTATAAAACTGAGATACTGGATGAATGAATAAACAATCAAGAAATGACAAATGGATGAATGGATGTTTCCCTGATGCACATTATATTTTCAGTAATGAATAATTCTTTCATTTCAAGATATTTCACTCTCATTACAAATTAGAACACATTTGCCCTTTGTCTTGTTGGGTTCTTTATCTCAGAGGTGAATTTTCCAGTCTAAAATTATTCCAAATAGAATATTCTTCCAAACAGTGTATCTCATAGGGGATTATGCTGCACTGTAATCCTGAAGGCATGCAGTTTGAGGCCACTAGTTGCTCCACAGGAGATAGATGATCAAAATCCTCATGTGCGATCAACTACCTTCGAAAATCTACTGGAGGGTCAGCTATGGGTTGGTTCCGATTCTACAGTACTCAACAACAGCAACGCATTCACCAACATTGCTTCAAATCTTTCCTTCATGCTAATAATTTTATTTTAAGCTTTATAAGTTTTGTTGCTTGCATTTGGGAGTTTGCTTATTATCTGTAATGGAACTGTCAGCACAATTCTGAAGTCATTCTTTCCTTTTTATTCTTTTGTTATAACATAATACGTTAGGGTTTTTATTTTATTAAGTTCTTACTAGATTTTTTCAGAGCATGAAGAACAGTTGGAAAATAGTATTATTTTCCATGAGTTTTATTAAATTTCAGATTTGTTTCAGCTGTTTTCTGCTCTTTTTGTGGAGCTTGTTATTGTTCTTAGTTATCCTGCCATTTCTTTTCCTGTCAAAACCCCTCACCACTGAACCAACAGGCAAGGTTATGGTTATATGGAGAAAAGATCAAAATGTCAATAATTTCAGTTGACTTGGATTCACAATCAACAGCAATGGTGGTAACAGCCAAGAAATTATATGTTGCAGTAAGAAAAGCTGCTATCAAGGATCTTTCAGGAGTGCTAAAGAGCAATAATTTTAATTTATAAAATAAAGCGTCCCTGATCCAAACTATGATCATTTCAGTTGTTTCCTGTGCATCTGTAAATGTATCTGACAATGACTTAGGAAGACAAAAGAAGAATTAATGCCTTTCAATGTGGTGATAGAGAAGAGTATTGAATAGTCCAGAGGCTGCCAAAAATATGCGCAAATCTGTCTTGGACGAAGTCCAACCAGTTGCTGGGTAGAAGCAAAGATTGTGAAATTTCATCTCACATATTGTGAGCATTTTACGAAAGACTAGCCTTTGGAAAAAAACATCATGCTGAGAAAGACAGAGGGTCAGAGAAAGAGAGGAAGATCCTTAAATGGTGTCTATAACAATGGACTTCAGTAAGGAAGATCTTGAAGATAGTACAATATCAAACAAGGTTCAGGTCCCTTGTTTCATAGGTTCACTATGAGTTGTAGTCAACTTGACAGTACCTAACAACAACAACAACAGCAATAAACCATCAATTTCAATACTTCCTCTCCTATAATTCAGAGTCAGAACCTGGGAATAGATGTCATGCTTATTAAAGTAAAGGATTAGTGAGATAGGATGATTCTTCAGAAGCTGGACTGACACTGAGGCTGCAACAAAGGGCTCAAGTACAGCATCTACTGTGAGAGTAGGTAAGATCAGGTGCTATTTCTTCCACTGTCCATAGGTTTCCTATGAGTAGAGAATGGCTCAATAGCACCAACAATCAAATATTTGGGGTAGAAATCTCTTTAACACCCACCCCATTATCTGTCTGTATATGAGCATGTCAGTGCCACTGAATTGGAATTGACTCATAGCTGACCCTTCCAGGTTTTCAGAGGCTATAATATCTCACAGGAATAGATTGCTTATATTTCTTCCATAGCAGGTTTGAACCATATGCCTTTGGAATGGCAGCTCAACTCCTTAACCACCAGAGCTCCCTCTCATCATCTCTAGACACAGTTATTTTCCACTCTCCAAGTGGAAAATTGAACAAACATTCATAAAACACTCAACATGCTTCAAATGATAGCAGCTAGATTTTTTTTTTTAAAAATTGGGGGATGTGTGTGTGTTTGTTTTTTTTTTTTTTTTTAAATTGAAAGAGCAGGAACTGTAGAGTGGAAAAGTGAAGTCCTACCAAATACGGTCAAGAATGGAAGTCAATTATAAGTTCTTAGGAATTTCAGAACTAGCAGCTCATTCTGCTTTCAAGTGTTTCTGTCACTGTTCTCAAGGGAAGAGCCTTTAATCCTTCTCCACTGAGGAGTAAATTCCCTTAAATGTATTAAGGAAATTTCCCTCTCTTCTTATTTTGTTGAGTGTGTTATCAGGAAACTGTGTTGGATTTTGTCAAAAGCCATTTCTGCATCAACTGAGATAATAAAGTGTTTCTTATCTTTTATTTTGTTGACATGATGCATTGAACTTACTTTCTTTTTATGTTTAACCATCCTTGTATGCCTGTCATTACTCTCACTTGTTCATGATGTATTATTCTTTTGATATGTATGTTTTTGGTTTCTATCAGCTTTTTGCATCTATGTTCATGACAGAGATTGCTTTGGTATTAAAGTTTTATTTGTTTCATAGAAAGCGTTGACTATTATTCAATAGTTTGCAATTTTCTGAAATACTTTTTGTAGGAGTGTGACCCTGATGTGCCAAATGTGGTATTGGTCACCCATGACAGACTGTGTTTGGTTGAGCTCCCTGATTAAAACATGTTTTGAAGCAAGAGTGGCATCCAATTCTGAAATAGCTTGCCTCTGGAAACCCTATGAACTTGGAGAAACTAAGAAAGTTATACAAATGTTCAGGTCTTTCATTCGTAGAGTTGCTATGAGTTGCCTATGACTCGACAGCATTTAACAACAACAACAGGGCTGGTAACAGTTCTTTCTGAATAATATTTGCTAAAATTCAGTGGTAAAGCCATGTTGTCCAGGCCTCTTTTTTTGGTTGGGACCTTTTCCATGTTATTGTTATTATGTGCCATTGAGTTGCCTGTGACTCATAGTGACCCTTTGTACAACAGCCGTAATCCTGTGCCAATCTTATTTTCTCTCACAACCTAATTTCCCCAGTCACTGAATCAATCCATCCTACTGAGGGTCTTCTTCTAATGTGGCGTTCCGCCAATCTCCCAAGCATGATGTCCCTCTCCAAGAACTGATCATTCCTTGGAACATGTCCAAAATATGTCAGACAAAGCCTCAGAATCTTTACCTCCAAAGAGCAGCCTGGTCTTACCATCTCTAAGATGAACTTGTTTGTTCTCTTAGCAGTCCATGGTATATTCAATACTCTTCTCCAACACCACAACTCAAAGGCATCAATTCTCCTATCATTTCTAGTCATTGTCAAGCCTTCTGATGTATAGCAAGTAATTGCAAAGACTATGGCCTGAATCAGATGCACCTTAGTCTCCATATTGATATCATTGCTCTTCTGTACTTTGGAGAGGTCTCTAGAGCAGACCTTCCCAATACAATTTATCTTTTAATTTCCTGTCTGCTGATACCAAGAGTGTTGACTGTGGAGCCAAGCAAATTAACAATCTCAATCTCTTCACCATCTGTCACAATGCTGCTAATTGACCAAGTGGTGAGAATCTTTGTTTTCTTTATGTTGAGCTTCAATCCATATTGAAGGCTTCAGTCCTTGACTTTCTGCAGTAAGCACTTCAGGTCCTCCCCAGTTTCCATAGGGTTGTATCATTTGCATAATGCAGATTATTGATGAATCTATCTCCAATGCTGATGCCACATTTCTCCTCATAGATCCCAACTTCTCGGACAATCTGTTTTGCATATAGATTGAAAAGTTACTTAGATAGGACACATCTCTGGCATACACCCTTCCCAATTTTGAACCATTCAGTGTTTTCTTGTTCTGTTCTGACCACTTTCTCCTGGTCCAAGTATAGGCTTCACAATAAGCATAATCAAGTGTTCTGGGAATCTCATTCTTCTCTGAGTCTGCTACTGTTTGTTGTGATCAATGTTATGACTTATTTAAGTTTTCATTTTGTGATGGATCTGTTTAGGTGGTCCTTAAGTTTTTTCAATTTGGTTGGGCAGGTTTTACTTTGGATAAGATTTAATATTATGGTAATTCCAATTTTACAGAAAACAATCCACAGGTTCAGTGCATCCCAATACAGACACCAATTCCATTCTTCAATAAGGTGAACTTCCAGTTTTGTCTGGAAGGGGAAGTGGGTAAGTAAAGCATTACTGAAAAATAAAAACAAGGTATGAGGCATGACGCTCCCTAATTTCAAATTGTACTACACAGCCATGCTAAATCAGAAACATTATATGGATACAGCCACAGACACATAGACCAATGAAATAGAATTGAGAACTCAGAAATCAACCCATCTACCTATGGTCAATATATCTTTGACAAGGTGATTGGTGTCAGAAGGAGTGGGATTTGTTGGTCCAGAATCGTAGAAACATGGTATGGTTTTATCAATGTGGGCTTGGCAAGATGTACAATGAAAATTGTATTTGTTTGTTTCTACAAAGACAAGGGGCAGAAGTAAAAGGCTACTTTTGATGCTACTAAGATGGAAAGAAAAGTTCAGATGTTGTCTGATGGCCAAAGAATGGAAAAGTGAAGCCAAGATTCTCTTAATTCTTTACGATAAAATGTGTTAAATTTTATTTGTTTTATTGAATGTATTTGATGGATAATATTTTCTTTTCCTATGTCATAATGATAGATTCTACTGAAGATCATCCAAAAACGATTAGTACAGCACATCAGCAGAGAACTGCCGGAAGTCCAGGCTGGGTTTAGAAGGGGTCGTGGTACTAGGGATATTGTTGCTGAT
>NW_006399769.1:11073655-11075055 GCF_000299155.1 Elephantulus edwardii
GTTTAACCCTCTCCAGGATGAATCTGTTTGTTTTTCTAGCAGTCCATGGTCCCCTCAATACCCTTCTCCAACACCACAGCTCAAAGGCATCAATTCTCCTTCTGTCCTCCTTGGTCATTGTCCAACTCTCTGATGCATAACAAGTTATAGCAAAGACAATGGCCTGTATCACATGCACCTTAGTTTCCAGAGAGACACCATTGCTCTTCAATACTTTGGAGAGGTCCCTAACAGCAGACTTTCCCATTGCACGCAGTATGTCTTTTAATTTCCTGGCTACTGGTGACAAGAGCGTTGACTGTGGAGGCAAGCAAACTAAATCTCAATCTCTTCACTATCCATCCTGATGCTGCCAATTGGTCCAGTGGTGAGAATCTTTGTCTTCTTGACATTGAGCCTCAATCCATATTGAAGCCTGCAGTCCTTGAACCTCTGCAGCAAGCACTTCAGGTCCTCTCAGTTTCAGCAAGCAGGGTTGTGTCATCTGCATAATGCAGATTGTTAATAGATCGTCCTCCAATCCTGACCCCACATTTCTCCTCACAGAGCCCAGCCTCCTGGATAATCTGTTCTGCATACAGATTGAAAATGTATGGAGACAGGACACATCCCTGGTGTAAGCCCTTTTCAGATTTGAACCATGCAGTATTTCCTTGCTCTGTTCTGACAACTGCCTCTTGGTCCAAGTCTAGGTTTCACATTAGCATGATCAAGTGTTCTGGGATTCCCATTCTTCTCAGAGTCAGCCACAGTTTGTTATGATCCAAATAGTCAAATGCCTTTGCATAGTCAATGAAACACAGATATACATTCCTCTGCTATTCCCTGCTTTCAGCTAAGATCCAACGAACATTAGCTACAATATCCCTAGTACCAGGACCCCTTTTAAACCCAGTCTGGACTTCTGGCAATTCTCTGCTGATGTGCTATTCCAGTTGTTGTTATTGGATAATCTTCAGTAGAATCTTGCCTGCATGTGAAATTAATGATATTGTTCTATAGTTTCCGCACTCAGTTAAGTCACCCTTCTTTGGGATGGAATAGATCTCTTCCAGTCAGTTGGCCAATTGATTGTTCTTCATATTTCTTGGCACAACTTGGTGAGCACATCCAGGGCAGCATTTGTTAGCTGAAATACATAAATTGGTATACCATCTATTCCTATGGCCTTATTTTTTTCCGTTTCCTTCAAAGCAGCCTGAACTTCTTCCTTCATCACCGTAGGCTCTTGCTCATAGTTTGTTTCATGACATTTTTCTGTGTCTGCTAATTCCTTTCAATACGGTGACTCAGTATATTCTTTCTATCTTCTTTTAATACCTCCTGGATCACTTAATATTCTTCCTAAAGCATTATAGCAACTCAAGGTTTGAATTCTTTCTTCATTTCCTTGAGCTTAA
>NW_006399769.1:11078875-11104099 GCF_000299155.1 Elephantulus edwardii
AACCAAGCTACTCCTTGGAGACAAGGATTCTGGGGCTACGTCTGACGTACTTTGGACGTGTTGCCAGGAGGGACGGGTCCTTGGAGAGGGACATTATGCTTGGGAGGGTGGAGGGACAGCGCAGGAGGGGAAGACCCTCTATGAGATGGATTGATTCAGTGACTGGGGTAATCGGGATGGGTGAGTCAGAGGCGGTGCGGTTGGCGCAGTATAGAGCAGGGTTTAGGGCTGTTGTGCATAGGGTCGCTATGAGTCGCAAACAACTCGACGGCACATAACAACAACAACAACATGTAATAATGCTAAAATATATTATATAAAATGGATATACAATGCTAATATTGTAAAAATGATTAAGGTTTGTGTGATTTAAACTATACTGGATTTTGTTATACTGAAACATGTAGATTGTGGGAAGTATGAGACATATTGTAAATTAAATAAAAAATGTAAACCAGTTGCATATTAATTGGATATTCAAAGAGGGGAAATTTGTCCTTAAATAATGCTTGTAGTAATAAAGATTAAGCCACTCCTCCTAGTACCCTAAAGAGAATGACATGTGAAAGAAGACTAGATGAAAAAAAATTGACTTTGTTGATGAAATCAAGGCAAGGTAATGCTTATATCATGGTGACCACCTGGGTCCAGTTGATGAGTAGGAAAGCAAAACATCAAAACTCCCTTTTCAGGATTTCATGTTAAAGGAATCTGGTAAGTATGCTCAATTCATGGTGACCACCTGGGTAACAATAGTGATGAGACAAGCTGACTTTGGACTTGTTCCCTCAGCACTGTCCACCTAACATGATGAATGGATAAATGAGGAAGAATAACTGGCGTATGGAGCAAGGAGTCCTAATGACCTCTGATGTGCTGACTTAAAGTTGAGTGAAAGGAACAATTGGTCTGAAACACAGGAAGAAATGTGGACTACCAAGTTTGTGGCTGATTCCTCTTTAGACCTAGCTACAATGACATATCTAATAAAAGACTCACATGTAAAATTTATAAAATGATCCAGCCATCTCAACAAGTAAAAGGCAAAAAACCCACTCACAAAATTGACACAAGATATGAATGGATTCCTCACGAGAAAAGAAGAAATTCAGATGGTCAACAAACACATGAAGAAATGTTCAAAATACCTCTTTATTAGAGAAATGCAAGTCAAAACAACAGTGAGATATCAACTCGGCGAAGCAACAATAGTAAAGTTCAACAGGACAGTAAACAGCAAATGCTGGTAAGGATATGGAGAAACTTAAACTCTCATTCACTGCTGGCAAAAATGAAAAATGGTGCAACTACCATGGAAGGCAATTTGATGTAGCCTCAAAAAGTTGGAAATAGACATACCATTTGATCCACATATCACACTATTAGGAATATACCGTAAAGAAACTAGTGTTGTAACACAAACCAATGTACGCATATCCATGTTTATTGTAGCATTGTTTAAATGTAACAAAGAGATGAAAGCATCCCAAGTACCCAACAACAATCAAATGGATAGAAAAACTGTGGTACATTCCCACAATGGAATATTATGCAACATTGAAAAACATGGAACTTGTATAACACTACACAACACAGATGACTTTGGAAGATACTATATTGAGTGAAATATCTCAGTCACATGACTGGATAAAGAACAGGAGAGTGGATAGATAATTAACACTCCACTAGAAGAGGTGAAGGAAAGAACTATCTAAGAAAATAATGGATTATTAGGCAATTAACAAGCTGGACCAAGAAGTGTATTGCAAAATGAATTAGAGGAGGGGAAGAGATGAAAATGGTAATAAAAAAATGAATGAAAACTCTTCTGTAGAAAGATAAGAGACATAAAAGGGTAGAAAAAGGAAAATAAAGAGATTGACAATACAACTCTTAAAACAGCTTTAGATCAAGATACTTAAATTAGTTGTCTGTATTTGGAGAAAATAAACATACATAGATAATTATTTAAAAACCTGATTTTCATGACAAAATAACAGTCATGAAACATCATCTCTGTCTATACAATCAATAATATAGTACTCAAAACCTCTATTTAAACTCATTGCTGTTGAGTAGAAACTGATTCATCACTGGTTTTCTGGGTCTGTAAATCATGAGGAGAAATATGGTACTCTATCTTCAGACCAGCCGTTGGTGGATTCAAATTGCCAGTGATGAGTGTGACCTTTGGATTCACAGCTCAAGGCACTGTAGACCTGTAGATTAACTGAAAATTTGGTCAATCTTTGTTTAATAGTCACCTGATTGTACAAATGGCTTGCCAAAGTGTTGACTGTTTGCAATCACTCCAAGGCATCGTGGAATCAAAGCCTAGTGATCTACATCTGTTAAATCAGCTATTGAAAACCATGTGAACACAGTTTGCCCTTCCCCACAGAGTTGTTGTAAAGGGATAAGTGGTTTCATGGTTATTTCTACCACAACCATCATTGCTATCCCTACATAAATATTCTGTTTCCTCACTGTACTTTAGAATTCTTTACCCCACAAGCACTGAACCTTGGCACCATTATGCATTTTACTTGTTATATTTTTATTTATTATCTTTCCTTCCTTTACCATGTAAGTTCCATGAAGATAGAAGTTTTTATTTGGTTTGTCCATGTACCTCAACAACCTAAAGTAGTAGTTACTTGATAGTATGTTGTTGTTATGTGCCGTCGAGTCATTTCCGACTCATAGCGACCTTATGCACAACAGCCCTAAACCCTGCTCTATCCTGCACCAAACACACCGCCTCTGACACACCCATCCTGATTACCCCAGTCACTGAATCAATCCATCTCATAGAGGGTCTTCCCCTCCTGCACTGTCCCTCCACCCTCCCAAGCATGATGTCCCTCTCCAAGGACCCGTCCCTCCTGGCAACATGTCCAAAGTATGTCAGACGAAGCCCTAGAATCCTTGCCTCCAAGGAGTAGCTTGGTTTAATCCTCTCCAAGATGAATCTGTTTGTTTTCCTGGCAGTCCATGGTATATTCAGTACCCTTCTCCAGCACCACAGCTCAAAATCATCCACTCTCCTTCTGTCCTCCCTAGTCATTGTCCAACTCTTTGATGCATAACAAGTGATTGCAAAGACCATGGCCTGTATCAGACACACTTTAGCCTCTATAGAGACACTGTTGCTCCTGAGTACCTTTGAGAGGTCCCTAACAGCAGACTTCCCCATCGCGATACGCTTTTTGATTTCCTGACTGCTGGTACTAAGAGTGTTGACTGTGGAGCAGAGCAAACTGAAGCTGTGAACAATCTCAATCTCTTCGCCATCCATCCTGACGCTGTCAATTGGTCCAGTGGTGAGAATCTTTGTCTTCTTGACATTGAGCCTCAGTCCATACTGAAGGCTGCAGTCCTTGACCCTCTGCAGCAAGTGCGTCAGGTCCTCCTCAGTTTCAGCAAGCAGGGTTGTGTCAACTGCATAACGCAGATTGTTAATAGATCTTCCACCAATCCTGATGCCACAATTCTCCTCATAGAGCCCGGCTTCTCGGATAATCTGCTCTGCATACATGTTGAAAAAGTATGGAGACAGGATGCATCCCTGCCGTACATCCTTCCCAATTTTGAACCATGCAGTGTTACCCTGCTCTGTTCTGACTACTGCCTCTTGATCCAAGTAGAGGTTTCGCATTAGCACAATTAAATGTTCTGGGATTCCCATTCTTCTCAGAGTCAGCCACAGTTTGTTATGATCCACACAGTCAAATGCCTTTGCATAATCAATGAAACACAGATAGACATTCTTCTGGTATTCTCTGCTTTCAGCCAAGATCCATCTAACATCAGCGACTTAATGAATAAATGAATGAAGTGACACCACATGCTGCTCAGTACCTCACTTTAAGTTTGAAGACAAAGATTTTTTTTGCTTGTGCTTCAATAAAACTTTAATTTCCATTTGCCACTAAATGTTTCTTATTTTAAATAATTTTCAACCATTTAAACATACAGAAAGTTATTCTAAGTATTTTTCAATTTTATTATTTTTTAAGTATTTTTTCCTTTTTTATTACTATTAATTTTTTTATTATTATCAATTTTGAAGTATAAGTCTTGCATTAGCACTGCATGGTTGAAAATTGGGAAGGGTGTATTCCAGGGATGTGTCCTTTCTCCATACCTTTTCAACCTATATGCAGAACAGATTATCCGGAAGGCTGGGCTCTGTGAGGAGAAATGTGCGGTCAAGATTGGCTGAAGATCTATCAACAATCTGTGTTATGCAGATGACACAACCCTGCTTGCTGAAAGTGAGAAGGACCTGAAGCGCTTGCTGCTCAGGGTCAGGGACTGCAGCCTTCAATATGGATTGAGGCTCAATGTCAAGAAGACAAAGATTCTCACCATTGGACCAATTGGCAGCATCAGGATGGATGGTGAAGAGATTGAGATTATTCATAGCTTTAGTCTGCTTGGCTCCACAATCAACACTCCTGGCACCAGCAGCCAGGAAATTAAAAGACATATTGCCGTGGGAAAGTCTGCTGTTACGGACCTCTCTAAAGTACTGAAGAGCAACGGTGTGTCTCTGGAGACGAAGGTGCGTCTGGTACAGGCTATGGTCTTTGCAATCACCTGTCATGTGTCAGAGAGCTGGACAATGACCAGGGAGGATAGGAGAATTGATTTTGAGCTTTGGTGTTGGAGAAGAGTGATGAGAGTGCCATGGACTGCTAAGAAAACAAAAAGATACATCCTGGAGAGGGTTAAACTGGGCTGCTCCTTGGAGGCAAGGATTCTGAGGCTTCGTCTGACATACTTTGGACACGTTGTAAGGAGGGACCGGTCCTTGGAGAGGGACATCATGGTCGGGAGGGTGGAGGGCAGGCGCAGGAGGGTAGGGCCCTCTGGGAGATGGATTGATTGGGCGACTGGGACAATTGGGATGAGTGTTTCAGAGTGTTCAATGAGTGTTCAATGAGATTGGCACAGGACAGAGCAGAGTTTAGACCTGTTGTACATAAGGTCACTGTGAGTTGCAAGCGAATCGACGGCACATAACAATAACAACAACATTATTCATTTTCATGAAACTTTACAGAGACTTTGAATTTCCATTCATTCATTGTTTCATTTTTCTCCCTGCCCATCCCTCCCCTCCAGTTTGCTCTTCTCTTTGAAAAATAAAAGAAAAATTCTTTCATTGATATACAATTACTGTCCAACCCCCAAGTCAGCTTCACTATGCAGCCTTCATTCTGGATGACAAAGAAGGAATTTTTTTTTTAATATCCTTTTGTTGTTCTACTATTTTCTGCTCCCAATTATCACTCACTTCCAGTAACGTTATTCTGAGATTATAACTGCCTCATTAAATGTGAAATTATATGGTGACAAGAGTGGATCCCCAAAGTAATCATAAATATTAAAAGAGCATTGGAACGTATGTTATATAAAGAGACAACATTCCAATCCCAAGCATTTTATATCAATAACAAATACAGAATTTTCCTCTCTGTGAGAAGCCTTATACAGAACCTATCCACTTCTGATGTGGTGACTCGCCTGTGTAAGACACTTAGAAAGCATCCTGACTGTTCCCAAACTGGACCATATAAACATACTTGCGTAATAAACATAGCTTTCAATCTAGGGCACATCTGACCTTTGTGAGCTGAGCATTAAAAAGAAAATTTTAAGAAATGAAGCTCAATTGAATTCCCTTTTACACTATTTAAATGAATGCTGCTCACTGATAAGATGGTTATGCTTTTTTCCCTTTTAAACTTCTTCAAATTAAATGTCTCAAAGTGTTTTAAATAGGTAATGTCTTCTCTAAATGTCAATGGTGAATTTCGTTTTCAAAAGAGATTCTAATGAGCTATCCAGTTTGCCATCCTCTCGTTGCATAAATATCACAGTATTTTGGAGCCTTCTCTGTATTCACTTAACTGAAGAAAGATTATATTTTGCTTCTATTTGCAGGCATTTTATTCTGCTAATGCCGTTATTGTTTAAGAAACAAAGCAATGAGAGAGGTTTATAATTTTGTCTAGTGGTTTTCAACATTGTAAATGCACAAGTCTGTTATTTTAAAAAAGTTGACAAGCTAATACCTTTTGCTTTGTTACTATCTCATTGATCATCTATTAATATTTTAAATAAAAGACTTTAAAAAATAACTTTCACAAACTTGTTTGATACTGTTCAAATGTATTCCAGTTTCTGAGAAAGGAGATACTATTAACTTCACTATTCTATGACACAGAAGGATACTCTCAAGGTCAAACTTTGGTTCTTCTGAATTTGATCTCATTTTCTCTAGCTTCAGTTTGAAAGTGCATATGTGTAGTTGATGGCCTATTTCAAAACAAACATAGCCCCTCTTTTTGTTTCTGGTGCCCTGAAGGAGTTGAGACAACTGCAAGCTTAGTCTAGAAAGTTTTGACTCTTTGCTTGGGGTCAATACTTGGTTATCATATGATATTGGGTCTGGAGACTCAGACTAACATTGTTAATGCAAGGAAGAAGAATAGATTGTGTTCTCAGCATCTGAAGACCATAGGGGAATTGACCACAAAAACTCATAAGTGTGAGAAACATGATGACCAAGTACATGGCTTTTAAAATGCCATTTTACCTCTAAAATGGGTTAAAATACTCAGAAAAAGAAATCAAGAGGGATCATAACTCTTCATTATTTTTGTGTGTGTACCATCAAATCAGATCAGACTGGTACAGGAGGAGATTGTCCCTCCTTCTCCAGCAAAGCATCTGGTGCATTCGAACTGCTCATCTCTGGGATTGCAGTACAGCTTCTTTGCCACTAGGCCACCAGAGCTCTCGCCACAGATCGTAACTCTTCAAAGGAAAAAGGAAGTTGTTTCAATTAATAACTAACGTTGTTTAACTTTCAGAATAGAAGTAGTATGCTTTATTTTTTTTTAAAGGAAGGAATAACTTTTTCTCTCTTCTTCTCTCTTCTCTCCTCTCTCTCTGTGTATTTGTCCCACATCCTCCCATCTTTATCTCTTTATGAACATGGTGGATATATCTTTCTTCCACAGTGGCTGCTGGGTTTGAACCATTAACTTTTCAGGTAATAGTTGCATGCTTAAACACTGTGTTAAAAAGACTCTTTAGCAAATGGATAAAAACAAAATTTAAGCTCAATTCCATCCATTGGTTCTGATTCAGGATATACTACTAACTTCACTACTCTATGGCAATATATGGTTTTCTTAGGCTTGAACTTCTAATAGAAGATGACTCCACTTCTTCCTTAGGATATGTTGGTGGATTTGATCATCCAGAGACTTATAGACTTTGGGATAGTTGTCGTTGTTATGTACTGTTGAGTAAGAGCTGACCTATCACTCACCCTGTAGTGAGTTTTTAGAGGCAGTAAATCATGGAAAGAGATCTTTTCCCCATCTAGTGTATTTTAATACCTTTGTGTTGGCAGTTCAAATTTCTCACCACTGAGGCACTATAGCTCCCTCTTGGGATAGTAGTGCAACTCATTACAACCTATGCTACCAGGGCTTTCCTGACAGAGGCTTGGAACTGTGTACTCCTTTTTATTTCACAAAGTCAAATGGTTATTATGTGGTGAACTTGCTCTTCTAGCAGAGGCTCCTGCCATTACAAAGAACAAGCTTTTAACCATTATCCTTATCTTCATAATAGTTTTTTAAATCACCATCCAAATTAGGCTTAGAGTAAGAGTTCATGAGGACCTGGACAACCCCACTCTCTTAAAGGTGGAATTAACTTCTATCCAATGGCCACAGTCACCTTTACTGGGCTGTATTCATTTTTCCACAACCTCTCTCAGTGTTCAGAATGACAAATCTTTAAAAATAGTATCAAATTAATTCTTAGCAACAGAGCCTTTTCACCACCAAGAACCTTAAAAGTGCTTTTAAAAAAATTATGTTGGTTTGTATACAAAAGTCACATTCATTGTGTTTGGTTTATATACATGGTGTTTAAAGTGCTTTTGGAATACAGAAAAATATACCTTCCAAGTACACCATGGGGCTTATCTTTCTCTTGCTAAGAAAGTTGGGGTCTTTTGTACGATTTTAATTTCTCAAGAGGTCATGATGAAATTTTCTGTCTGAATCCAGGATGCTTAATAGACTCTGTGCTTGTGTGTATATGCATGTGCATGTCCATGTGTATGTTTATGTGCATGTGTATTTGCGTGTGTATGTGTATGTTTATGTGCATGTGTATGTGTGTATATGAGCATGTGTATGTGCATGTGTGTGCATATGTATGTATGTGCATGTACATGTGTATGTGCATATGTATGTGTATGTGCATGCGTGTGTAATGGCATGTGTATTTGAGAGAAAGAAAGAGATAGGAAGATAGGAAGGGGCGGGGGAAGGAGAAAAAGGAAGGGAGAGAGAGAGAGAGAGAAAAGGAGAGAGAACACACACAGCTAGAAGTAGGGAGGGGTGAGTATATAAATGGGCCAAATTTCAAAGGAATAGAAAGGAGTCAGGGTTGAAATGGGCCAAACTTCAAGTTTTAGACATACTTCTTATAAGAAAGGGTATAGTTGAGCTTCCTAGTATCTTGTATTGTGTCTTTAGATTTTACCCTTAACTAGATTGTGCAGCTTGGAAACAGAATAAATTTTATCCACTCTATTTTTTTTAGTTATCATGTTACTAATTTTATACCAGCTTGGGAAAGAAATTTTTTTAGCCACACTATAAAAACTAAACATTATTAAGTATTTTAGTTTCTCCTCTCTTATACTTCTTTTCTTATGCCTCCTAAACACTTCCTATAGAGTAAACATATTATCTCATAGAATGTAGTCTGTATGTGTCTTTCAGTTTCATGACAAGCTCAAGACAATTCATAATAAAGGATTATGTGCAATAGTTTACATTAACAATAAAATATTGTTCACATGTTGCTTATTAGAAATTTTAATGTAAAATTTTGGTAAAACTGCTATGTCCCTTTAAAAGTAAGCAGTACTGCACCAAAACATGATTTCCCTAGATACCCTGTCTCTGAAAAGACTGTCCAAACAATTCTCTTGTAATCAGCCAAACACGAAAGAAAAACACACTTTTCATTCCAGAGGTTATAGAAAAAACAATGTTCATCCATCAAAAGAAAATATTTCATCTTTATATGTAACATTTAGAGCAAATGTGTTTTTATTAAGCTCAAATTTTAAATGAAAAAGTGAATGATTCTCTTAATTTTGATGAATGTTTTCCCTTGTTTGTCATAATTGCAATCATGATGTAGAACATTTCTGTAATCCTGGAAAGTTCTTTTAGGTTGTTTTCAAGCTCATAGAAACCACTAGTCTAAATTCATACATTGATTTTTATTTTCTGTTTTGATCAGACAAAATGGGATTACATGATGCACACTCTTTCATCCCTGACTTCTTTTGCTAAATATAACATTTTCAACATTAAATCACATTGTTATGCTTTTATCAATAGACAATTTTATCAATAAACAATTATCAATAGATAATTGTTTATTCTTGAACTATATTTCATTTATTAGCATTTGCTAATCCAGTAACTTGTTGATATAAATGTTAGTTGTTTCCGATTCTTGGTTACTGTGTATGATGATAAGGAGCTTTGATGGAAGAATGTATCATTTATTACACTGTCAACTGTTCGAATTCATGAGCTACTCCTAGGGAGAAAGATAGACTGTATCCTCCTGTAAAGATTTACAGCTGTGGGCAGCCTCTTTGAGTTGGAATCTTTTTGACAGCAATGGTCGTTTTGGGTTTTGGTTGTTTTTTTTTGTTTTGTTTTTTGTTAATAAAAAATATACTATAACGTGAGCTGCTTTTTTTGGTTGTTGGGTTCACTGAGTCAGTTTGTCCTATCCTGCACCATCCCTATGATCTCTGGCATGCTCCAGCCACTTGTTATTGAGTTACTAGAAATATAAAAGGTGCTTGAACAAGTGTTTTTCCTGGACAAAGGGTTTGTCTATATGTTTTAATTTCTTATGGGAAATGCAATAAGTTTGATCTGAAGAAGATCTACGAGTATCTTATCTATGAATATCTGTTAGGTATGGTCTGAGAAAGTGACATATACCCAGGAAAATCAGAAGCCAAATAGAATTTAACACACAGGCCCCAGAGATGAAGCTAAAGCATGGCTTGACTCAGTTCCACACGGAGTCCTTCACTCTTAGACAACGCAACAACAAAATAGAACTGTAGGATAAAATTGCTTTATGACCATTGATATAGAACCAATACTATGTGCGCAACGATCCAGTCATGTTTCATTTTGTTGTATGTAGAATTCTTGTGAGTCTGTTGATGACACTAAGACAACAATATTACTAATGAAAGAATATCAATGGTTCAGTGACTATGCATTCAACTGCTCACAAAAGATTGTTCAAACTCACCATTCTCTCTGTAGATGAAAGCTGAGTAGCCTTCTTTCTGTAAAGCTTCACAGCCTTGAAAAGTATAAAGCAGTTATATATTCTGTCTTGTAAAGTTGCTATGAGTAGAAACTGACTCCATAGTAATAGGTTGGGGGTTTTGTTTTTCAAATTGCTAATTAAAGTGGTAAAAGTAGTTTGGGAATGAATGCTAAGGATGGCAGTTTGAACTCACCTAGAGTTACCACAAAAGGAAACACTGCAATTTCTGTCAAAATTAAAGCTAAGAAAACCCTATGTTGTTTTTATTGTTGCCATCAATCCATTTGCAACTCATAGTGACCTTGCTTTAACTGGAGCCAATCTCATTGTCTCTGACACACCTACCCTCATTACCCCAGTCACTGAATCAATCCATCTTATCCAGGCTCTTCCTCCCCTGTGCTGTCTCTCCACCCTTCCAATCAGGACATCCCTCTCCAAGAACTGGCCCTTCCTTGCAACATGCTCAAACTATGCCAGACTCAGCTTCAGAATCCTAGCCTCCAAAGAACAGCCTGATTTCACACTCTCCAGGATAAACCTGTTTGTTCTCCTAGCAGTCCATAGCATAGTGAATATTCTTCTCCAGCACCACAGCTGAAACGCATCAATTCTCCTTCTATCATCCTTAGTCAAAGTCCAGCTTTCTGATGTATAGTAAATATTTTTAATGACCATGGTCTGGATCAGGGACACCTTAGTCTCCAGATTGACATCATTGCTCTTCAGTACTCCTGGAGAGATCCTTGACAGCAGATTTTCCTAATGGAATGTCTTTTGATTTTTTGGCCTTTGGTACCAAGAATACTGATTGTGGAGCCAAGTAAACGGAAGATGTTAACAATCTCAACCTCTTTACCATCTATCATGAAGCTGCCAATTGGTCCAGGGGAGACAATATTTGTTTTCTTGATGTTGAGCTTCAATCCATATTGAAGGCTGCAGTCCTTGATCTTCTATAGCAAATGCTTCAGACCCTCCTCAGTATCAGCATGCAGGGTTGTCTCATCTGCACAACACAGGTTGGTGATGAGTCTTCCTCCAATTCTGATGCCACATTTTTCCTCATAGGGCCCATTATCCCAGATGATCTGTTCCGTGTATAGATTGAAAAGGTATGGATACAGGACACATCCCTGATGCATACCTTTCTTGATTTTGAACAATGTAGTGTTTCTTGACTTTGTTCTGACAACTTCCTCCTGGTCCAAGTACAGGTTTCATATAAACACAATCTGGAAACAAATTCTGGAATTTCCATTCTTCTCAGAGTTAGCCAGTTTGTTGTGATCCAGGCAGTCAAATGCCTTTGCATAGTCAATGAAACACAGATTGACATTCCTCTGGTATTCTCTGCTTTCAGCCAAGATCCATCTAACATTAGCTATGATGTCTCTAGTGGCACAGCCTCTTCTAAACCCATTCTGCACATTTGGCAGTTCTCTGTTGATGTACTGTTTCAGTCGTTTTTGGATAATTTTCAGCAGGATCTTGCTTATATGTGATATTATTCGATATTTCTGAACTCTGTTGGGTCACCTTTTTTGGAAATGGGAACAAATATGGATCTCTTCCAGTTAGTTGGCTGGGTGGCTGTCATCCAGATTTCTTGATAGAACTTCGTGAGTACATCCAGGGACACATCTGTTGAATTGTCAATTGGTATGCTGCCAATATCTGGGGACTTAGTTTTCGTCAGTTCCTTCATGAAGAGCAGCTTTAACTTCCTTCATTATCACAGGCACTTGATCATAACGTTGTTTCATAAAATTCTTTTTGTCAGCCAATTCTTTTTGGTACAATGACTCTTTCTACTCTTTTCATCTTCTTTGAATGCTTCCTGGATTATATAATATTTTTCCCACAGCACCTTTAAGTATTATAACTCAAAGCTTGAATTTGTTCTCCAGTTCCTTCAGCTTGAAAAATGCTAATCAAGTTCAGTCCTTTTGGTTTTTTACTCCAGCTCTTTGTGCATTTCATTATAATATTTTTCTTTGTCTTCTCTCACTGCCCTTTGAAATCTTCTGCTTAGCTCCTTAACGTCTAGATTTCTTCTCTTTGGTTTGGCTTTAGAACACTCTAGTGCAATATTCAGAATCTCTTCTGACATCCAACTTGTTCTTTTCTTCCTCTTCTGTCTTTTTTATGACCTTTTGCGTTCTTCCTGGATAATATTCTTCCATGGTTCATCTGGTTTTTGCTCATTAGAGTCCAAGGCCTCAAATCTGTTCCTGAGATGATTTTTAAATTTAGGTGGGATAGACTCAAGATCAAATTTTGATTCCTGTATGTTCTATTTAACCTTCTTTAGCTTTAGTTTGAACTTGCATGTGAGTAGTCGGTGGTCTTTTTCACAATCAGCACTTGACCTCTTTTTCACAGCTGATGTTGAGCTTCTCCAGTGGTTCTTTCCACAGATGTAATCAATATGATGCCTGTGCAGACCATAGTGTGTAGTTTGTGTTTATGTTTCTTTTAAAAGACAGAATTTTAAAATTCTATTATTCTGTCTCCAATTTCATTTCTGCCACCAACTCCAACTTTTCTGATTACTGATCCTTCTTCCCTATTCCTAATTTTTATGTTCCAACCACTCATTATTAATGTATCTTGATTGCATGTTCAATCTATTTCTGACTACATAGTATGTAAAAATCTTCTATTTTCTCCTCTTTAGCTCTGGTTGTTGGTGCATGTACTTCTTTATATGCATAGAGATATTATCCTGTCACCGACAATGTCGTATTTTAAGATAGAAATGATGTTTTTGACTGTGAAAGCACCCCAATTTTCCCTCATCTTTTAATTTCTGGCATAGTAGATCTTGTGATTGTCTGATTCACAATGTCCCATACCAATCCATCTCATTTTGCCAATACCTAGTATTTCAATATTTATCCATTCCGTTTCTTTCTTAACAATGCCCATTTTTCCTCGATTCATTCTTCTCACATTCCATGTTCCAATCACTATTGTCTGCTTACAACTGTTCCTTCTCCTTTGTGTTTCCATGTTTGAAGGCTCAGCTTCAGTTGCTATATCTACTAGTCTACTCTCAGTGTGCTATATTGTACATAGGGCTTTTGAAGGCCTGTTATTTCAGATATGCACAGGGATTCCTTTTTCCTAGTATGCCTTAATTTGAAAGTTCAGTTTTAGAACAGTAACTGACAAACACTTTACAAAAAGGAACAGATGAAGGCTTTTTCCCAATTACTGAAGTAACCAATGTATTCAATATTGCTCCCCCAACATTGGCACATGAGTCTTGACCCATCATTTTCCTCACACCACCAGCATGCCTTCTATTCCCACCTACCCCATTCAAAATCTCTCTCCCTCTATCCAGCCCTTGTAACACATGCCATTGAATTGAGTCAGAATACCCTCAAAGACAATTAAAAACTGAAACAACAGCCATGAATGAGAGTAGAGGTCTTCTTCACGTTTTACCACTTGCACTTCCGTTTCTGTGGTGTTTTTCTCCTCTACCCCTCATGCTTTCTAATGGAAAGTTTTTATATTTCTTTTTACAAGTTTATTCTTCTTACTTTTATTTGTAATTTTTCTTTTTTAAACATATTTTATTGTTTTTCATATAAGCACTCATACACATGATGTTTCATTCAAGTACACCGTCTTTTATATAATCATTCAATTACATTGTGCTTCATTCATACACTTTGTATTTTGTATAATTACTATTCTATGCCTAGTATCAGCAGTCAACAACAACAGTGTCAAATATCAGCAACCAAGTATATTAACCATTTGACCCACAGAAGGACTAAAAGCTGGGAGCTCCAGTGGCCTACTGGTAAAGAATTATGCTGCCAACATGAGTCAAGAACTTTAAATTCCCTGGACCTTAGAATGACCTCTCACATCTTTCTGAGGGACATATATAGAATGCTTGGGGCTCTAATGGCTTTCTTTTCATCCCAAGTGTGTGTCAGCAGAGGGGACTTGTCCGATGAATTGGGGGTCTCCGACCCAGAGTCTGTCAGCATTTAGGCATGCCTGAATGTTAAAATATTGAAATGCTTGGCCACACCTGCAGGCTGGGACTAGTGTGTTGTGAATCTCAGTTCAAGCTGGACCTTAGGACGGCCTCTCTTTTTGCTCTACGGAATTAATATAAAGTTGCTGTGATGAGGACAACTGGGTGATAGGTGTGTCAAACACCATAATTGGCTACCTATCCTGGGCAGTGTTTGTTGGAGCTCCCAGATTGACTCAGGTTTGGAAGCAGTACTGGCATCCATTTCCTAAACTACATGCCTACGGAAAGTCTAAAAACTTGGAGAAATGATGATAGTTATAGAAAGGCTACAGTCCTTTGTTCATTTTCTGTGTATATATGTATCCTTCCCTCATGTGTACTCAGTCTATATAGTAGAAAAATCATTAAAGAAGTAAGACTCTATGAAGAAACATGTGGCATCAGAATAGAAGCATATTGAAGAAGCAGCATATTGCTCCCAGATGGGTGCTTTTGGGTGGTGAGAGCCAAAGAGAATGTGTGATTATGGAGGAGTTTTGAATGAAGGAGCTCATGGAGTTTGAACCATGCTCTGGTTCTGAAATTTGGTAGGGCCCTCAGCCCTATTTTTAATTGTTTTTGGTTAAACATTCTTCTAGGTGGTATAGCCCTGGTGTGTCTACTTTCTGTACAGAAATAACTCATGGTTGCTGTGATGCTAAACACTGTGACACTGATATGTCTAATGTGATAATGGTTATTCATTATGGATAGTATTTGGTGGAGCTCCCCAGTTAAAACAAGCTTGGAAGCAAGAGTGGCATCCTCTTTGCAAATAGCTTGCTCTGCAAACCCTATGAACTTGGAGAAAGGATTAAAATTATCCAAGTGTTTAGGTCTTTCATTCATAACTTTGTTATGACTTGCCTGCAACTTGATGGCACTTAACAACAACAACAACATACCCATTAACATCCCATATATTTTCTATTCCTTCACCACCACCCCCAATCCACCCACTATCCTCTGCTATCCTAGTAATTTACCTTTGTTTTTACTATTTGTTCTGCTAAGAGTATTAGTAGGCCAGTTATAAGAAGACTTGAGTTAACATGATTCAAAATGCTTAACGTTCTATATAAGTCCATGATTTCTGACATAAAATAGTTCCATCTGTGTCTCAGTTCACCAGATCCTCCAAGCTCCTTTGTCTGAGGGTTCACTGAAAGGTCTTCTAGAGACTCCGACTCATCAGTGAAATGATTCATGTGACTTTAGGTATGCAGGCTGGTTTTACAGAAACTGGTGAGCAACGGGCCAGGCTGGACGCAACTGGATGCCTTTTCCACAGTATGTAATTTCTTAGTCCAGACAACTCCCAGAAAGCTTGGCAAAGTCAACAAATCATGTTATTGCTCCTGTGTTGGTGTTTTCACACACATCCACATTGTGGAAAGCACTCTTATACTGATTCCACAGCTGTAGGTGATTTACTAGACTATGCAATCACAGTTAAGGCATCTAGAGGCTATTCTCCTAGCAGGACCTAGGAAAACCAATTACCTATCAAAATTTCTGACACCACAACCCTTTTCCTCTTTTTTCCACAACCTTCTTCCCTTATTCTTTCCCTTTAGAACTTTTATATATCTGGTTTAGTTATTCTATTGTTTTCACAATAATGATCTTATGCAGCATTTGTCTTTATAAGACTATTTTACTCAGAATAATTCTTATTAGTTTCTCTCATGTTATATAGTATTTTATGAAATCCTTGTTCCTTAATGCTGCATAGTGTTGCATTATGTGAATGTACCAATTTCTCAATCCATTCGTTCACTGATGGACTTCTGGACTGTTTCCATATTCTTACTTGTGACAAGGCTGCTATGAACATAAGTGTACATATTTCTCTTGGTGTTTAGGTTCTGATTTCCTGGAGTATATTCATCATATGGAATTTCTATGTTCGTCTTTTCTGAGTAAACACTAAACTGCTTTCCAGAATGGTTGTACTATTTTATATGCCATGAGCAGTGCATAATAGTTCCAATCTTTCAACTTCTTATAGAATATTTGTTGCTTACTGCTCTATTAAACTTTCCTGCTGCTACTGGAGTGATATGGTATCTCATTGTTGTTTTGATTTTTCATCTTTCTGATTGCCAGTGATTTTGAACATTTCTATATGTATTTATTTGTTGGTCACCCAAATGTCCTCTACTGTGAAGAGTCTTTTCAAGTCTTTTGGCCATTTTGTTACTGGGCTATGAGTCTCTCTCTCTCTTTTTTTATTATTTTTTTAGACTCTATAACAGTCTATAAATTTTAGTTATGAGACCCTTTTGTTAAATACCGTTGCCAAAAGCTTTTTGTAAGTCTATTGGATTTCTTTTAATCCTGTTGGGAAAAGCTTATTGTGAACTAGGATTTAATTTTTGGAGGGTACCAATCTTTGATTTTGTCATCTTCTGGTTCCGCATTTTTTGCAAGCCTTTTTATGCCATTTACTAAGACTTCTAAGTTTGGTCCCATTTTGTCTCTTATGACTATGGTTTTGGGTTTTGCCCCTAGGTCTCTAATCCACACTGAGTTTATTTTTGTGTATGGTGAGAGATGTGGATCCTGCTCCAGTGCAGATAGATCAGTTTTCCCAGTACCATTTGTTGAAGAGATTGCCATTTCTGCATTTGCTGGGTGTTGTTTCCTTGTCAAATATCTATTTACCATAGGTAGATAAATGGATTTCTGGGTCCTAGATTCTATTCCATTCATCTATTTCTCTGTCATTTTACCATTTGTTGTATTGGTTTCTATGACTATGTAGTAAGTTTTAAAATCAGAGAGTGCATTGCTTCCCACTTTATTTTTATATTTCAAAAGAGCTTTACATATTTTTTCCTTTCCAAGTAAAGCTTTAAATTGTCTTTTCTATCTCTTTGAAGAATGAGTTTGGTATTTATATTGGGATTGCATAGAACACACAGGTAGTTATTGGTAATATTGTAATTTTAACAAGGTTGAGTGTTTGAATTTATTAACTGGGAATACTTTTCTATTTAGTTAGATATTATTGTTTCTTATGCTAAATAGTGTTTTGTAGTTAATCATGTAAAGGTCTTTTTCAGTCTGCAGTTGGGTTTATGCCTAAGTATTTAATCTTGTGGTTGGCCATTGTAAACGATATTGCTTTCTTAGTTTTCTTTTTCATGTTTTCTTTGTTGCTGTAGAGAAATCAATTAATTTTTGTAAATTGATCTTGTATCCTTCTGCTCTAAAGATACTAAATCAGGTTCCTAGATCTAAAAGCTTTTTCATTGAATCATTGGGGTAATCTCTGTTCACACTGTCATATTGTATGCATATAGATTGTTTTACCGCCTTTTTTGCCAATTTGGATGCCACTTATTTCCTTCTCTTGTCTTATTGTCCTAGCAAGTATTCCCATGATAGTATTGAAGAGTTGTAGTGATAGTGAGCATCAAATATCACTTTACTGAGAATGATATTGACACTTGGTTTTACATATATACTTTTTCCTATGTGAGAAAATTTTTCTCTACTCATATTTTGTTGAGTGCCCTAATCAGGAAGGGATAGTAGATATTGGTAGCCTTTCCTTCTTCAGTTGATAAGATCATGTTGTTTTTGTTCTTTGCCTTGTGAATGTGATGAATTAAGTTTATTGCATTTCTTATGTTGAACCATCCCTGTTATGAATCCTACCTGGTCATGATGAATTTTTTTACATGCACTGGTGGATTCTATTGGTCAGGATTTTATTAAGGATTTTCCATCTATTTTCATATGTTCATAAGTGATATTACTTTAGTTTTTGTTTTTAGAGATGCCTTTGTATGGTTCTGGTATTAGGGCTATGCTTGTCTCATAGAATGACTAGGGGAGTGTTCCTTCCTCTCCCCATTTTAAAAGATAATTTAAGTAGAATTAGTGATAGTGCATCGCTGAATGCTTGGTAGAATATACCCATGAAGCAATCTGTGCTAGAATTTTTTAAGAGGGTCTTTTATGAACTGCTCAGTTTATTCTTTTATGTGATGAGTCAGTTCCAGTGTTCTACTTCTGTCTCTGTCAGTTTGACAAAAGGGTGATGAGTTTCCATGAATTTGTACATTTCTTCTAGGTTTTCAAAAGCACTGGCAATAAGAGAGATGCAAATCAAAACTACAATGTGATACATGTCACCCCAATAGCAGTGGCAAAGTTTAACAGGACAACAAGTAATAAATGTTGGAGAGCATGTAGAAAGATAAGAAAATTTTTATACATAATTGGTGGAATTGTAAAATCGTACAACCCATCTGGAAGACAGTTTGGCGTTTCCTCAAAAAACTGAACATAGATATTCCATATGACCCAGCTATTCCCGCTTGCAATTAATCTTGAGAAAATTAGAATTGAAACACTAACAGAGATTTGTATACCAATGTTCATAGCAGCGTTATTAATCATTGCAAGAACGTGAAAACAGCCCCAATGTCCAACCACAATTGAATGAATTGAGAAATTAAAGTACATTCATATGGTATAATACTATGCAGCTCACAGGAGCAATGATTATGAAAATTACTACCTAACTTGGGAGAGTCTGGAGAGCATAAGCTAAGAGAACTAACTCAGTCTCATAAGAACAAATAAGGTATAAGGCCATTATTTTAGAAAGGGGAACATAATTAGTAAAAACGTATGAAAATCCAAAGGGGGAAGAAGGTAGAGTTGCAAACCGGATGCAGAAAGAAAGCAGGGACACGAGGAAGTGAATTCTGAAAAAGAGGGAAGGCTGAGGCAGAGGTCTTCTCACAGCTTAACACTGTGAAAAGGTGCCTTTCTTAGGCTCCCTATGGTTTTTATTTACTTTTAGCCAATAATCCTAAAAAAGTTCAGTCTCCCGGAGACTATATTTTCCTTATAATTAAGTGTTGCCAACATAACCATGGGTAAGCTTACTTTTTAAACTAAGACCAAAGTTCAGACACGGCATCCCCTCAGGTGGGAGGCTGGGCAGAAGTCTCTGTTTGCAGAGGGTGCTCAGTCCTGTCTGGACTCTGATCTCAGCTGTGGTCCAGCTGTCACTATGCCGGCAAATCCACAAGGTAGGAGCAAAGTTCTGAGGATGGGCAGAGAGATAATCACAGGGTTGCACAATTTGATAGGTAGAATTAGGGGTGGGTAAAGGAAATAGGAATGGTCCATGTGAAGAACAATGTATACAAATTTTGCGAGAAAATCAGTATAAAATAAAAATTTTATTTAAAAAAAAAAGGATTGGTGTTAGGACAAGTAGAAAAAAGTATGGGAGCATTGGGGACATGAGATTGATTCATAAGATTGATTTTGTGTTGATGTTTTGACAGGGACAGTTCCGCTTTGTGAAGTTGTTAAACATCAAATATGGCCATCCCCATAACAGGCTTTGCTCTTTTTACCATTGTTGTTGTTGTTATGTACCACTGAGTTGCCTGTGATTCATAGCGACTCTATGTACAAAAGCCTAAACTCTGCTCTATTCCTTGCCAATTTTATTGTCTCTGACACACCTATCCCCATTACCCTGGTGACTGAATCAATCCATCTCATTGAGGTTCTTCCACTCTGGCACTGTTCCTACAACCTCTCAAGCATGACATCCCTCTCCAGGGATTGTTCCACCTTGTACCATGTCCAAAGTATGCCAGACAAAGCTTCAGAATCCTTGCCTTCAAGGAGCAGCCTGGCTTCATCCTCTCCAGGATGAACTCGTTTGTTCTCCTAGCCATCCATGGTATATTCGTAACTCTTCTGCAGCACCACAGCTCAAAGGCATCAACTCTTCTTCTAGCATCCCTAGTCATTGTCCAGCTCTCTGATGCATAGCAAGTAATTGCAAAGACCATGGCCTGTATAAGGCACATCTTAGTCTCCAGACTGACATCATTGCTCTTCAGTTCTTTGGAGAGGTCTCTGACAGCAGACTTTCCCAATGCAATTTGTCTTTTAATTTCCTGGCTGCTGGTACCGTGAGTGTTGATTGTAGAGTCAAGCAAACTGAGACTGTCAACAATCTCAATCTCTTCACCATCCATTATGATGCTACTAAATGGCCTAGTGCTGAGAATATTTGTTTTCTTGATGTTGAGCTTCAATCCACATTGAAGGCTGCAGTTCTTGACCTTCTGCAGCATGTGCTTCAAGTCCTTCTCAGTTTCAGCAAGCAGGGTGTGTCATCTGCATAATGCAGATTATTTATGAGTCTACCTCTAATCCTGATGTCACATGTTTCTTCACAGAGCCCAGCTTCCCAGATAATTTACTCAGCATATAGATTGAAAGATATGGAGATAAACACATTCTTGACGCATACCCTTCCCAATTTTGAACCATGCCATGTTTCCTTGCTGGGTTCTGATGACTGCCTCCAGGTTCAAGTATAGGTTATGCATAAACACAATAAATTGTCCTGGATTTCCCATTCTTCTCAGAGTCAGCAACAGTTTGTTGTGGTCCACACAGTCAAATTTCTTTGCATAGTCAATGAAACACAGATTGACATTCCTCTGGTACTCTCTGCTTTCAGCCAAGATCCATCTAACATTAGCTACAATGTCCCTAGTACCATGGCCTCTTCTAAACCCAGCCTGCACTTCTGGCAATTCTCTGCTGATATGCTGTTCCCATCATTTTTTGATAATTTTCAGTAGAATCTTGCTTGCATGTGATATTTATGATGTTGTTTAATAATTTCCATACTCTGTGGAAACATCTTTCTTTGGAATGGGAACAAATATAATCTCTTCCAGTCAGTTAGTTAGGTGGTTGTCCTCCAGATTTCTTGGCACCACTTGGTGAACACATCAGCACAGTATTTGTTTGTTGAAATATGTCAATTGCTATGCTGCCAGTTTATGGGGATTTGTTTTTTTGCCATTTCTTTCAGAGCAGCTTAAACTTCTTCCTTCATCATCACAGGTTCTTGATAGTATGCTGTTTCATAAAATTCTTCTGTGTCAGTTAACTCGTTTTGGTATATTAACTCTCTATACTCTTTCCATCTTCTCTTAATGCTTCCTGGATCATTTAATATTCTGCTCAAAGCATCCTTAAGTATAGAAATTATTTCATGTTAAGATGTATGATTTAAATGATAACTGTTGTTATTAGGTCCATTTTAGTCACCTGTGACTGATAGTGGCCATATGTACAACAGCTTTAAACTCTGCCCTGTACTAAGCCAATCTCACCATCATCTATAGACCCAATCCCACTTCTCTAGCTACTGAGTCAATCCACCTCATCCTGGATCTTCCTGTCCTGTGCTGTCCCTCCATCCTTTCAAGCATAATGTTCTTCTCTAAGGACTAGTCCATCCTGGCCACGAGACCAAAATCTATGAGACATAGCTTCAAATCTTTGCCTCCAGGTAGCAGCTTGGTTTCACCATCTCCTGAACAGATTTGTTTGTTCTCTTGGAAGTCCATGATACGTTCAACACTATTCTCCATCACCACAATTCAAAGGCATCAATTCTTCTTCTATAATCTTTAGCCATTGTCTAGCTCTCTCACACATATCAATTAATTGCAGAAATCATGGCCTGGATCAGGTGCACTATAATCTCCAATCTGACATTGTTGCTCTTCAGTCCTCTAGAGAGATCCCCCACAGCACATTTTCCCAATGCAAGTCATCTTTGATTTCCTGTCTGCCAGTGCAAAGAGTGTTGATTGTGGAAGCAAACAAGTGGAAGTTATTAACAATCTTAATCTTTTCTCCATCTGTCATGAAGCTGCCAATTGGCCCACTGGTGAGAATCTTTGTTTTCTTGATATTGAGCTTCAATCCATGTTGCAGACTTTAACCTTCTGAAACAAGAGCCTCATCTCCTCAGTTTAAGCAAGCAAGATTGTGTCATCTGCATTATGTAAGTCATTCATTAAGTCTTCCTCCGATCCTGATGCCATATTCTTCCTCTTAAAGTCCAGCCTCTTGAATGATCTGTTCTGTAAATATATTGAAAAGGTATGGAGATAAGATGCATTCTTGACACAATCTTTTCCTGATCCTGAACCATAAAGTGTTTCCCTGATCTGTTCTGACTACTGCTTCTTGGTCCAAGAATAGGTTTTACATGAACACAATGAAGTGTTTTTGGATTCCCATTCTCTTCAAGGTTAGCCATAATTTGCTATTATATATACATTCACATGCCTTCACATAGTCTATGAAACACAAATAGACATTCTTCTGGTATTCTCTGCTTTCGGCCAAGATCCATATAACATTGGCTATGATGTCCCTTGTGCCAGGGCCTCTTCTAAACCCAGTCTGCACATCTGGCAGTTCTCTGCTAATGTACTGTTCCAGTTCTTTTTGGATAATCTTCTTCAGGGTCTTGCTTGAGTGTGATATTATTGATATTGTTCAATAACTTCCACATTCTGTCAGGTCACATTTCTTTTTTTTTTGAATGGAAATAAATATCTCTTCCAGTCAGCTGGTCAGGTAATTGTCCTACAGATTTCTTGGCTTTACCTGATGAATGTATCCAGGACAACATCTTTTTGCTCAAATATGCTAATTGGTGTTCCATCAATTCCTGGGGTTTTGGTTTTTGCCATTTTCTTCAGAACAGCTTGAACTTCCTCTTTCATTACCATAAGCTCTTCCCTCCACCCCCCCCCATAAGCTCTTTTGTTGCTGTTGTTGTTTACTGTAGAATCAGATCTGACTAGCACAGAAGGAGATTGCCCCTCCTTCTCCAGTGGAGTATCTGGTGGATTGCAGCACACCTTCTTGCCACTAGGCCACCAGAGATCCCTCCACCATAGGCTCTTTTTCATATGTTGTTTCACTAAATTCTTCTGTGTCAGCCAGTACTTTTTGGTACTCTCTGTACTTCTTCCATTTTCTTTTGATGCTTCCTGGGTCATTCACTATTCTGTCCTCATCTGTAAGTATTGCAATTTGAGGCTTAAACTTGTTCTTCAGTTCTCTCAGCCTATAAAATGCTGAACAAGTTAATCCCTATTGATTTTCAACTCCAGCCCCTTGAAGTATCATTATAATATTTTTTAAAACCAAAATATGATCCTGTATATTGGGCTTTTTAAAAGCACTGGTTTATTTTTTAAAATTGAATACATTCTTTTCTAGAACAGATTCTTCCAATTTCCCTCACTCCCCTCACCAATCAAATTGTTCAACTTCATTATATTACTTTATCTTCCCATTCTGCCTTTTGAAATCTTTTGTTCAGCTTCTTAACTTGATATCTTCCCTTTGTTTTTGGGCTCTTGACATTGTAGTGCAATATTCAGAGTATCTCCTGACATCTTGCTCTTTTTTTTGTCTTTGTAATGACTACATTTTCAAATCTTCAAAGAGTATAGTCAGAAAAAGAGAGGGAGAGAGAGAAAAGAGACTTTGACCTTTTAAAACTAAAATAAGCAGTTTGGCTTCTGAAGCAAGGTAAAGTTGGTTCTCATCATAGATTCATGGAGAAGTGTAAAAGTGTTGTTGGCTTGAGGAGTGGAAAATCGTGAGGACCTTTGGCTTGTTGAGTTGGCTGCATATGGGGGATAAGACTGACTGAAAGGACTAATTGATGTATAACACAGGAAATATTGTAGTCTCCTGATTTTGCAGCTGATTCCCATTTGAACTTAGCCAGGGATGACTGGAAATGAGTTAACCCAAACCTAAGTAGAAGAATATAAAATGTTTCATGCTGTGAGCTAGTATTGATTGCTTCAACCTGATGGCATGTTTTTGACTGAACTTTGTTTATAGATGCAGATGCTAAATGCACTAACTGGAAAAGAAAAAAAATTCTTCAGAGAAAGTAACATTCTTATTTATTCAGAGTACTGGTTTGATAGGAATGTGCCAATCAGAAATTGGTTGTATAAAGTTGGAGAGAATAAGGTATGGAGCAAGAAGTTGCTGGCTTACACTATTTTATGAATGTAGTTATTGTATTTTATAAATGTATTGTTAATTCTATAATTTTGAAGACTAATGGTTGGAAAGTCTGAGAGCGGTTTGTGGTGTGATGAGTTTCGTGTTCAAAATGACTTTCCTACCCATTGAATTTTATTTTGTCTTTTGGATGGGTGGGCATGTGTGAATAGGGTGTTTTAATCTATCCACAAGGAATTGGCTGATCTCACCAATTCAAAAGAATTGGATAGTCTTGCCAAGAGTAGATCCAGCAGCAGGAGAGTTTTACCACCAGAAGAGGAGAAATAGGCGTTTGGTGAGTGCCCTTCAGGACCAGAGATTTTTGCACTAGCTAGATTTACAGTGTGGATCATAACAAACTGTGGTTGACTCTAAGAAGAATGAGAATCTCAGAACACTTGATGGTGCTAATGCAAATACTTGGACCAGGAGGCAGTCATCAGAACAGAGCAAGGAAACACTGCATCATTCAAAATTGGGAAGGGTTTACACCACGGACGTGTACTGTCTCTATACCTTGTCAGCTTGTATGCAGAACAGATTATCTGGGAGGCTGGGTTCTATGAAGAGAAATGTGGTGTTAGGTTTGGTCGAAGGTCTATCAACAATCTGTGTCATGCAGATGACACAACCCTACTTGCTGAAACTCAGGAGGACCTGAAGCACTTGTTGAAGAGGGTCAAGGACTACAGCCTTCAATATGGACTGAGGCTAAATATCAAGAAGACAAAGATTCTCACCACTGGACCAATTGGCAGCATCAGGGTGGATGGTGAAGAGATTGAGATTATTCATAGCTTTAGTTTGCTTGGCTCCACAGTCAACACTCTTGGCACTAGCTGCCAGGTAATTAAAAGGTATATTGC
>NW_006399769.1:11104516-11105141 GCF_000299155.1 Elephantulus edwardii
CGATTGGCACAGGACAGAGCAGAGTTTAGGGCTGTTGTACATAGGGTCACTATGAGTCTCAAGCAACTCAATGGCACATAACAACAACAACAACAACAGATTTACAGTAGCAATGCCAAGTATACTTACAACAGCAGCAGCACTGACCAAAGCAGAGGAGCAGAAGCCTAACACGAGACAGAGCTGACCATGAGACTGCTACAACCCAATAAACAAGAGCTAAGAGCCTTTGCTCAAGTATTGGAGGACCAGCGGGTGGGAGGGTATGGAGAGCCATAACAGGCATGATTAAGAGCCCTAAAACACTGACCTAAAGCTGTAAGCCTCAAGGCTGAGGTGCATATGAGAACATGTGTGTGACTATCCTGACTAACTGATTGTATTCTGTTACTAATCTGAAATATAGTTATTGACTTTCCCAGTGTGGTTCAATGTGGGCTGTGAGTTATCCTATCAGCTTCTGTCCCTGCTAAAATAGTAACATTGGTTTTGGGATTAGTGGGAAAAGGTGTGGGATAATGAAGTACATGTCTGACCTCATGGGAATTGGTTTTGTGTTGTTGACAAGAACAGCTCCCCTTTGTAAAGTTGTTAAAAGTTGGATATGTAGCCCTTGCTCTTTGTA
>NW_006399769.1:11106976-11113404 GCF_000299155.1 Elephantulus edwardii
ACAGGACAGAGCGGAGTTTAGGGCTGTTGTACATAGGGTCGCTATGAGTCGCAGGCGACTCGACGGCACATAACAACAACAACAATAACCCTGAATACGTCTATGAAATCAAGTTTAGTATAGTTTAGTTTTTTCACATCTTTGTTTAGTTTATGTTGTGTTGAGTGGACCTTTGGTGAGAGTAGTGTATTGAATCTTCTACATTATTGTGGTGTAGTCTATTTCCTTCTTCAAATCTGTTAACCACTGCTTTATGTTTTTTTCTGATTTATCAATTGGAGTGTAGATGTTAACTAAGCTTATATCTTCCTTATCTGTTCTGTCTTTCATCATTATCTCATGCCCTTCCTTATTTCTTATGATGGCTTTCATCCTGAAGTCTATTTTATTAGAAATTATTATTGCCATTCTTGATTCCTCATGGGAAATTTGTGTGAGATTTTATCCACCCTTTGACTTTTAGTCTGTTTTTTAGATGTGTCTCTTGTAGGCAACACTAACGGATTTTATATTTTTTAAAATCCGTTCTGCTACTTTTTCCTTTATGGTATTTGAGCCGTTCATGGTAATCTGATTATTAACAGACCAGGTTTTATTGTTATTGCTATTTTGCCACATTTTTTTTCTATTGATGCTATTTATTTGGTGCATTCACTTTCCTTTGCTATCTCTGTATGGAGGACTTCCCTTAAAAGTCCCATAGGATGGGTAGTGTTTTCTCAAATTGCTTAGTTTCCACTTTTCTTTATAGCTTCTGAACATCTTTTCTGGGTACTGAATCTTCGGCTGACAATTATTTTTCTTACAGCTTTCTGTAGAAACCATCCCATTATCTTCTCACTCTCATAGTTTCTGCTGAAAAATCAGAATTTAATCTAATTGATTCACCTTTGTAGGTGATTCTTTGTTTTTCTCTGGCTTCTTTTAGTATTTTACTCTTATTTTTAATTTTGGAGAATTTGACTGATGTGCATTGACTGATTTTTTTTCTTTTGGCATCTAGTCTATTTGAAGTCAAGTGAGCTTCTTTAATGTGAATTTCCTTATTTTTCATGATACCTAGAGTGCATTCTTCTGATACCTCCTTCTCCATTTTCTCAGTGCTTCTGCCCACTTCAGGTCTGATATCGGAGTCACATAATTGTTCACTTTAATGTCATTCCTCATGATTATAATATTTTATTCATTTTCTTCCTATTTTCTCTCTTTTTTTCCTTTTAAGTTCTCATTGAGGTTCTTCTAACTAACTGATTATCTGTTCCATCTCTTTTATTCTGCTTTTTTGGTCCCTCCAACATATTGAAAAATTCTCTAATATTAGTCTTGATATTCAGGATTATAGTTTCACTCATCCCTATTTTTTCTAGTCCTGTAATGGTTGTATTTTGTCTTGTGATGACTTTTTAAATTCTCATACTTCTTTATTTATAGTTCCAACTCATTCTTCCAAATACTTATAAGTTTTTCAGTACCAATCCATTTAATTCCACATTGATAAACTTCTGCTTTGGGGTAGGAGGGAGAGATGGAGGTATATTTTTGGTCTACAATCTGGTCTGCTTTTTAAGGAGTTGGCTTGTTTTGTTTTTTTCCCCGATAATGTTTCAACCTGCATGCTGTTTCCTTGACTTTATTGAACGTTGTTCTTGATATTTGAGTCAGTTTCTGTTCTGTCTATGTAGGTTGTTGTTAGTTCCTTATCTTTATGATGCTATTGATGAAGTTTCAGACTTTAAGTGTTGGCTTCCAATCCAATTTCTTATGACAATCTTCCCCTCTGATAGTCTATGGACAGCTCTGTTCCACATTTCCTGTGGAGCAAGCTTATAATCTGGTTGTCATTTTAGGATCTGGGAGCTGGGGACTCTCTCTTTCCTCACCTGTGGTGGAATTCCTCTTCTGCTCTGCCCTGAACTTTGATGGGAGGGGGTAATTTTTCTCAGGATTAGGCAACATTTAAGGAAAGCAGTCCTAGGTTATTTCCCTCTCCAAGTCTCAATGAGTGCTAGTAGCCCATGTTCCTCTGTCTGCTCCTTGTAAGGGTTTTTTGTTGTTGTTGTTTTCATTTCTTTAATTCTTTTTTAAAATTTTTTTCTTTAATTCTTTTATGGATTATATGTGTTGTTAAGAACTTCTGCAACTTATTAATTTTAACATATTTCCATTTATCTGTCTCTTCCTTTAAGATTTGTCTTTTGCCTGTTTATAAAAAAAAAAAAAACCAACCCAAAATTCTCCCTAATTTGAAGTTTGTAAAGATTTCCTTATTTCTCAAAAATTTTTCTGTGCTTTTTAAGAAATTGATTGTTGTTATGTGTTGTTGAATAACTGCAACTCATAGCAAATGCATGAACAGCATCTCTGAACCTTGCCATGTCCTGTGCCAACCTCACCATACTGACTCCATTGTAAAATTAACTATTTCAATCCATTTTATCCAGGGCCTTCCTTTCCTGCTCTGATCCTCCACCCTTTCAAAGATGATGTCCTTCTCTAAGAACTGGTCCTACCTGATAACATGCCCAAAGTATGTGATGTGATAGGGAGTTTTAAAATCTTTGCTTCCAAGGAGCAAGCTGGTTTTACCCTATCATTGTCCAATTTGTTTTTTCCATGTTATGTTCAACACTGTTCTCCAGAACCACACCTCAAAGGCATAAATTCTTATTTTGTCCTCCTTACTCATGTCCAGCTCTCAGATACACCTTCATCCTCAAACTGACATCATTGCTTCTTAATAATTGGAAGAGAGCCTGACTGCATACTTTCCCATTGCAATGTATCTTCTGATTTGCTTGTTGTTTTTATGTGCCATAGAGTTGCCTGTGATTTATAGCAACGCTATGTACAACAGCCCTAAAACCTACTATATCGTGTGCCAATCTCACTGTCTCTGAAACACTTACCTCTACTACCCCAGTCACTAAATCAATCCACCTCATAGAGAGTCTTCCTCTTCTGTGCTGTCCCTCCACCCTCCCAAGCATGACATCCTTCTCCAAGTACTGGTCACTCCTTGCAACATGCCCAAAGTATGTCAGACAAAGCTTCAGGATCCTTACATCCAAGGAGCAACCTGGTTTATCCCTCTCCAGGATGAATCTGTTAATTTTCTTAGCAGTCCATTGTACATTCAATACTCTTCTCCAGCACTACAGCTCAAAGGCATCACTTTACCTTCTTTCCTTGCTAGTCATTGTCCAACTCTCTGATGCATAGTAAGTGATTGCAAAGACCATGGCCTGTATCAGGAACACCTCAGTCTCCAGAGTGACACCATTGCTCTTCAGTACTTTGGAGAGGTCCCTAACAGCAGACTTTCCCATTGCAATACATCTTTTCATTTCCTGGTGTCAAGAGGGTTGACTGTGGAGCAAAGTAAACTAAAGCTGTGGACAATCTTCAGGTCCTCTTCAGCTTCAGGAAGCAGGTTTGTGTCATCTGCATGACGCAGATGAGTCTTCCTTCATTCTTGATGCCACTCTTCTCCTCATACATCCCAGCCTTCCTGATAATCTGTTCTGCATATAGGTTGAAAAGATATGGAGATAGTACACATCCTGGCATACACCCGTCCCAATTTTGAACCATGCAGTGTTTCCTTGCTCTGTTCTGATGACTGCCTCCTGGTCCAAGTATAAATTTCATATTAGCATGATAAAATGTTCTGGGATTCCCATTCTTCTCAGAGTAGCTACATTTTGCTATGATCCACACAGTCAAATGCCTTTGCATAATCAATGGAACATAGATATTCCTCTGGTACTCTCTGCTTTCATCCAAGATTCATCTAACATTAGCTACAATATCCCTAGTACAATGAACCCTTCGAAAGCCAACCTACACTTCTGGCAGTTCTCTGCTGATGTACTGATCCAGTAGTTTTTGGATAATCTTCAGGACAATCTTGCTTGCATGTGATATCAATGATTTTGTTCGATAATTTCCACACTCTGTTTGGTCACCTTTCTTTGGAATGCAAATGAATATAGATCTCTTCCAGTCTGTTGACCGAGTAGTTGTCCTCCAGATTTCTTGACACAATTTGATGAGCACATTTAGGGCACCATCTGTTAATTGAAATATGTCAGTTTGTATACCATCAATTCCTGGGGCCTTATTTTTTTCCAGTTCCTTCAAAAACAGCTTGAACTTCTTCCTTCATCACCATAGGTTATTGTTCATATGGTGTTTCATTAAATTCTTCTTTGTCTGCAAATTCCTTTCAGTACAATGACTCTGTATTCTCTTTCCATTTTCCTTTACTACTTCCTGGATCTTTTAATATTCTGTCCAAAGTATCCTTAAGTATAGCAACTCTAGGTTTGAATTTGTTCTTCAGTTCTTCACACTTTGTGCATTTTATGAAGATGTAGAAAACACTTGATTTTGCTCATATGAAACCTGTACTTGGACCAGAAAGCAGTCCTCAGAACAGAGCTGGGAAACACTGTATGCTTCAAAATTAGGAAAAGAGTGCTTTAGGAATGTGTCATGTCACCATACCTTTTAAATCTACATGCAAAACAAATCCTTCAGGAGGCTAGACTTTGTGAGGAAGAGTGTGGCACTAGAATTAGAGGAAGACACATTAACAACCCACATCATGCATATGACACAAACTCTCTTCATGAAACTGAGGAGGACCTGAAACACTCTCTGCAGAAGATCAAGGGCTGTAGTCTTCAATATGGACTGAAGCTCAACACCAAGAAGACAAAGATTCTCTCCACTGGGCCAAATGACAGCACCATGATAGATGGAGAAGAGATTGAGGTTGCTTACAATTACACCTTGCTTGGCTCCACAATCAACACTCTTTACTCCAGAAATCAGAAAATCAAAAGATGAAGTGCATGGGGAAAATCTGCTGTCAGAAATCTCTCCAGAGTATTTAAAAACACTATGTTAGACTAGACTAAGGTGTGCCTGGTCCAGGCCATGATCTTCGCAATTACTTACTGTGCATCAGAGGGCTGGACAATAACTAAGGTTGATAGTAGAAGAATTGATGCCTTTGAGCTGTGATGCTGGAGAAGAGTCTTGAAAGTACTGTGACCTGCCAAAGATACAAATAGGTCTATCTTGGAGAGGTTGGAACCAAGTTTCTACTTGTAAGATTGTGAAGCTCTATCTCACATACTTTGGTCAAGTAGCCAGAAAGAACCAGTCTTTGGAGAAGGGCACCATGATTTGAAGGGTGGAGGGACAGTGTAGGAGAGGAACATCTCAGATGAGATGGGTTGATACGGTATCCAGGGTAATAGGGGTAGCTGTGTGTTGGAGTCAGTGAGACTAGCTCAGGATAGGACAAGCTTCAGAGCTGTTGTGCAATAGTATTGCTATAAGTAGCAGGTGACTCAATGGCACATACCAATAACAGCAAAAATTTATGATTTATAGCATTGTTCTGTAATATGAGGATTTTTCATGATATGTACGGTGTATTTTTTGTAAAGAATGAAGTGAATGTTTTTTGGTTTTTTTTCCTTACTATGGCTTAGTGGGATGGAGTTGTGACGCCAGCCTAAAGGCAAGCACTTTAAACGCACCATTTGCTCAGCAAGAGATAGATGGGTGATCACTTCCCATGGGAATAACTATCTCTGAAAATCCAATGGAGAGCAAACTATGCATTGGCTCTGACTAGCTGATACATGACTGAAACAACAACATATAGACAGTAGAATAGATTCAGACTAATTACACACAAGATTTTTGCGTTCTTGATTATTTCATTTTTTAAAATAGAGTTGGATTTTTAAGGTCAACTCTTGCACCTTAGGATGTCCATGTGATTAGGCTGTATGACCTAGTGGAAGAAAAAATTTGAAAATCAGTAGTTGACAGTTAGGAGAGAATCATTTGAGAGGGTGCTACCCTCATCATACACTAGTTCCCCTTAAATGCTGAGAAGAGGAAATGAGGAGGGAAAATGTTTTGATTGCTGATAAAAGTGATTTCTCAAACTACCTTGTTAATTTAATGATAGGAGCTATTAGAATTCTTTTTTCTACTGAAAGCAGTGTGTTCGAAATATTATTTTAAGTTCTATTAAATAAACAGTTCAATGTACATTTGTTTCATAAAATAAAACTCAAACTCATTGCCATAGAGTTGGCTGAACCTCTGGCAAATTTCCTTAAGTTATAAATTGCATGGCTGAAAATCGCCTGTGACTTCATCCATAGCCACTGGTGAGAGTCAGCGCCCAGAGCCATCAGGGGCTTTAAGCTCGTTGTCCACTGCTGTGGTGTGGACAGCTGAAACCCAGGCCCCGACAGGCACCTGGGGGGAAAAGGAAAACCCAGACTCTACTTCATGCTCTGCTGGAGAAGGAGGGGCAGTCTCCTGTACCAGTCAGATCCAATTTGACGGTACACACACACACAAACACACTTTTTCTTCTTCTTTTTTAAAAAAATACT
>NW_006399769.1:11113844-11117111 GCF_000299155.1 Elephantulus edwardii
TAAAAATTAGAGCAGAAATAAATGACATAGAAAACAGAAAAACAATTTAAACCATCAACAGAACTAGGAATTGTTTCTCTGAAAAGGTCAATAAAATTGACAAACCATTAGCACAACTCACAAAAGAAAAGAAGACTCAAATAATCCAAATAAGAGAGGAATCAGGCAACATCATAACAGAACCAACTAAAATAAAAAAGCTAACATTAGAATATTATGAAAAAACTACACCTAAAAAAATATCCATCAAATGTCCATCAAATATGGACCTAGAGGAAATGGACAAATACTTAGAAACACACAACCAACCTAAACTCACACAAAAATCGAACATCTGAATAGTCCCATTACAAAAGAAAAAATTGAAAAGGTAATAAAACAACAACCAAAAAAAAAAAAAAAACCAACCCAACCCAAACATGAGTTAATTATTTCACTCTAAAATTTTTTAATAAACTGTATATGGGAAAAAAAAAAAAAAAAATTGCATGGAAAAAGACTGTCCATTTTTCCAGGTTAGACACTGGTGAATTAAAACTACAGAGAGAAGCAGCCTTTGTGCTAGCAGCACAGCTCCGTAGGAACTAGTCTACCAGCTGAAAGCTACCTCTTTATTAGACTGTGTTGTCTAAAATGTAAATGGCTGATAGATTGAAACGGGTGACCTTTGATCTAATAGTGTGATTCATTGCCCACTATGTATCTTCTTTTAAACTAGGGTTTAGAATGTCTTTTCTAAGCTAAGAGATTTGGTGGCACAGTGAAAAGCTCTCACTTGCTGAAAGGTCAGTGGTTCAGAACTACTGCTGCCGTGCAGAAGGATGGTATGTCAGTGTTCTTCCATAGAAGATTACAGCCTTGAAAACCTTATTGTTGTTCAAAGCATGAAGTTAGTTCTGACTCAGTGATCCTTTTTTATTGTCTGAGTTCTTCTGATCTAATCAACAGCCTTTTAACAAGTGCATGTGCAGATGGGCTAGTGTTTATGACATTTGATATATTTGTAACAAACTCACTTGTTCCTAGATGTAAATAGAATATAAAGTTTTCAGATATGCTACTGGCTATGTCATAATTTTTTAGCATCCACTCTGTATAGAAGAAAATATATGCATGTATATCAGTGTTACAGGCTGTAGTTGTTTCTTAAATGTCCCTTGTAGTTTCTTGATTTACAACATCCAGTGCCGGAATACTAGAACTTCAATTGCCCCGCTGTTAAAGAGAAATTGCAATCACACATTGCCATTTATTGTGCAACAAAAGGGACCAGCAAACTATGACATGGACATCTAAGCCTGGCTGGTGGGCTGCTTTTGAATAGCCTAAAAGTGAGCAATAAATGATTTATAGAGACTTGAAACACAAAAATATGAAAAAGATTACTTGTGACCCCACTGAGTCTAAAATATTACTATTTAGCTCCTTATAGGAAATATTTTATGAGAATTTTTCTACAGAATCAGGCTGATGAACATTTCTTTAGAAGGAGAAGTAGGATATTAAAAATGAATTGCTGGCGCGTAAGTGGTTTTAAACATTTTATTTGGCTTTCTGAATCAGTCCACATTATAAGGGCAGTACATTTCCCAGCATAGGGTGGGATGAATACATTTTTGCAAAGACTTGGGGAAATAATTTTGGCAAGAAAGACATAAATTTTTAAAGCTTAAATTTATATTTTAGAAAGCAAAAACATCAGAAAATACTTTGATACAACTAATTATATCAGGACAACTATGAATCAAAGGAAAGATAAGAGTAAAACTGAGTGTCATGATGGCTAAGTGCTTCTTTGTGGCTAGGTGGTAAGGAGTTGTGCTGCCAACTCAAAGGTACGTGGTTCAAATAAGCCCACTTCTCTGCAGGAGAAAGAGGAACAATTTCTGATGTGATTTACTGCCTCTAAAAACACACTTCAAGGTCAAGTATGGATCAGATGGTACACAACAACAATCATGTCTAGTTGCAAAGGAAACTGTGAAATGTAGTTTTAAATTGGGTCACATTCTGTCAAAAGAATGATGACTGATGCTACTTCCTAGATATGTTCCTATGAAAATAAGTTCCAGTGAGTGATATATGGAGAAGAAAAAAAATCACTCATGCCATATTTCTAGGACAAACTTCTGGGTTGCCTCATGAAAATGACAGCATTTGTGCCCCTTTTGACCATCTTCATTCCTGTTTTCTGGGAAATGAAAGATGCAGGTTAAATAACTGCTTACATGGGTAAAAGAGCAAAGCAATCTCCTACTTGGTTTAACCCATTGCATTAAGGGAATCTCTATTACTGTAACTTAGATACAAAATAAAGAATAGTGACATTGTCTTTGGCCTTGAGTGTATATACATCAATATGAAAATTATCTTTTGCATACAGAGAAATTTTTTTAAAACATTCAAAACAAGATAAAAGCAATCTCATATCACTGAAACTTTGTAGGCTTGTACTCACATCACAAGGTAAGTAAACATATTCACTCGCATTTTCTTTAGAAAATGTTATGATTTTTAAGATCTAAGTTTGTCTTTGATCAACTTCCAATTTCATTTTGTATAATAAAGTGAAGAATTAGCTTTTTGAAGTAGTTGTTTCAATGAGTGATCCTGTTTCCCAGTCATTATTTCATAAGTAATGTGGCTTCTTCCCATCAATTTGAAAAGCTATAACTTATTTACATGTGTATCTCTTCTTTCACTGAACACTGAGTAAGCATAAATTTGATGTCTGCTGTGAGGGAGAAGGATGGGCAATCTCCTCCCATGCGAGTAACTGCCTCTGAAAACCCGCTGCAGGGTCAACTATGGGTTGGTTCTGACTCGCTGGTACACAACAAAAACAACTGTGCCAGGTACTGTGTTAGGTGCTGGAGGGATAGTAATAAACAAAGAAAAGTCAGGTGAGAGATACATCATAAGAAGTCAAGCAACATGAAATTAAAGGTTGTGAAGTGTTACCCAGGAAACAAAGGTAATGCTGAAAGATCGATAGGGCAGAGACTGGATTGACTCCTTGCTTTCTTGAAGAGTCTGAAGAAAAAGCTCAAACTCATTGCAATGGAGTTAGCACTGACCCATAGCTGACTGGGGCTTTCTGAGGCTGTAAATTGCACAGAAGGAGATTGTCTATTTTTTTCTAGACAAGCAACTCATAGATTTAAACACTGGCTTAGTGGTAAAGTGCATTGCCAATGCAGACAAGTAATTTAAATGCTCTGAGAAAGAAAAATGGGCAATCTCCTCCATGCAATTTTTGTTGTTGTT
>NW_006399769.1:11118951-11130021 GCF_000299155.1 Elephantulus edwardii
ATGTGGGCACAAAAGGAGACTCTCTATATTTCTCCACATAGCAGCTGGTAGATTTGGACCATTTGTTTTTGGAATGACAATGCAACTCCTTACACACTAGATAATCCAAGCTCCTTTGTGCCACCACCGTGCTTATACATATATGTAATATATTGAAGTACTAATTCCTTTTTTTCTCTCCACACTTCTTCCCACCCCCCATAACCTCCAATATAGGTCAGGAGACAAGAGCCCATTTGCATCAATGGGAAGTTACCATAATATCAGAAAATCTGTTATTTTTAAAGTTAAAAACTGTGACTGAGATGTGAGATTGAGTAATTGAGAAAACTGTCATCAACTTAACTTTTTCTGATACTGTTAACCAGAAGTATTAAGTAAAGTAACAAAAGGTGTACTGGGATATAAAAGGGGGAAAATTATCCTCTTTACTGCAGCAACATTGACCAGAAAATTTAAGAAACAAACTTTAAAAAAGGTGTAGAAAATTAAGATAAAATAAGTCAACTAAAAGTCCAGCAAAAAAAGGAAGAGATAAATATAAAACCATGCCTTTTTACTAGATGTTGGAAACAATTAATACAGATTATTAGTTTCCCCCAAGTTAATTCCTGTGCCCTTTACAACCTCTAAAAATTTACTGGAGCATCAACTATGAGTTACTTCCAACTCTATAGCAATGAGCTTGAGGGGTTTCTTTTGCATTTTGATGGGACACTACTTAAGCATTTGACTAATAATATTTCATGGTTTGGACCTGTGCACCATCTTCACAGAGGGAAGACCTGGCAATAGGCATTTGTAACATTACAGCTAAGAAAACCCATTATAGCAGTTCTACTCTGACACAGAACAATAGTGTGAGTCAAGATCAACTAGACAGCTGCCAGTAGCAACAATATAGGAGTGACACCCACTTCCTAAATAACATGCTTCGGGAAATTCCATGCACTTTGATAAAAGTCGATAGTTGTAGAGGGGCTTCAGGCTTTTAGTTCATAGTGTTGCTATGAGTCCTGCTCTACTTGAAGACAATCAACAGCAACATGGTAGATTGTGCTTATATAAAAATAGAATGCTAAAATTTCATTGTAGAATATCACCAAGACTTGAACACTTGAATGAAAAGTTCAAGACGTATGCAAACCAATATGAGAAAGGGAAAAAAAACAAAACAAAATAAAAGTAATAGCACATCATATAACAATGTAACAATACACATAAACACATTTAACTTCCATAAATGCAAGATTGTTGACAAATTATATTGTTGTTAGGTCTCATTGAATCATCTATGACTCATAGTGACCCTATCAACAATATATCTGAGTAACAATTTATAAAAAACTTCAAATCAGTCAAAGATGGGAAAGAGCCCATGCTGAACCATTCTCAAAGAGTACAAGCCTTCAATGTAATGCCAGCATCTGAAAACTTTCATATGGTCATAAATCAAAATCAAACCCAATGCCATCACATTGGTCCTAACTGTGACCCTGTGGAATAGAACACAACTGACACACAGGGTTTCCAGGCTGTAAATTTTTACTAGAGTAGACCGTTTCATCTTTCTCCTGCAAAATGGTTGATAACATGCAATGTTTTATTTAGCATCTCAGTACTTACCTCACAGAATCATCAGAGATCCACAAAATCTGATCATGTTGCTGTTTTCGGCCATTAAGTCAGAACCAATGTGAAGTTGACCTGTTAGCACGTTTTCAGAGGCAGTTTAACTGCACAAGAGACTACCCATCTTTCTCCCATGGAGCAGCTGGTTGATTCGAACCGAGTTCCTCTGGCATTGTAGCATGGGTCATTACCACTAGGCCACCAGAGCTTCCTCATGTTGTTAGGTGCCCTCAAGTCAGGTCTGACTCATAGTGACCCCATGTACGAAAGAACCGAACCCTATCCAGTCCTGTGCCATCTTTAGTCTCTGCTTTGCTTAAGCCTGTTCTTGCAGTCACTATCTTGAGGCTCTTCCTCCCCTTTGTTGATGAATTGATAGAGTGGCTGTAGCAATAGGCTCAAACACAGCAGAGATTGTGAAGATGGTACAGGACTGGGCAATATTTCAGCCTGTCCTTCATGGGGTTGCTATAAATTAGAGCCATCTAGAAGACATTTTACCAATTTCTTCACAACTTTACTAAAATCTGTTCTATTCTATATTTTTAATCATTGCCATTATAATGGAGATGAGGTTGTTTTCATTTTAGTCTTCCCTTGAACTTATACCTTCTAACTATGACAAGGAATATTGAATATACCACAGACTTATAAAAGAATAAATAAATATGACTTGGAAAAAATGCAATCAAAATGCTCCTTAGGATCATGGTGAGATTTTGTCTCATGTAATTTGTCATAATATCAGAAGGGATCAGTCAGTGGGGAAAAATACCTTGATTTATAAGTGGAAGGCCAGAAACAAAGGAAAGAACTTCTGTAAGATAACAGAATAGCTGCAATAATGTGCCCATGCAGGAGGATGAGGGCTCATCAGGCAATATTTCTGTCTGTTTTACATGAGATTGGAACAAAATAAACAGCACTGAACAACAATAATGACTAATGAAATTGAGCGTGTGTTTGTGATATTATCATTTCATGTACTTGTTCTTCCTTTGAATATACTCATTGGTGAACTGTACAACTCAATTTGCTCACTCTATAATAGACCCTTTGTCTTTTTCTTGTTAAATTATGGACATACATATATGCACATATATAGTAAATATTTGATCCTTTTCATGTGAATAATTCCAGAACATTTTCTCCCAATCTGAAATTTGTCTTTTCACTTTGATGATAAAGTCCTTTGATGTACAAACTTTAATTCTCCACCAGGTTTGAAACATGGAGATAGACTCATGAGTGCATCAGTAAAAGGCATTCTTACAAAATAACAAATTTTTCAACTTGTGGTGAGCAGGGTAGTGGAAGGGTGTGGCTCTTTGGAACAAAGATGTAGCTTCTTATGTTCAGATCCGGATGTTACCAGTTTGATAAGCTGTCGGACCCTGTGCTATGCTTAGGACAAACATCCCTGACAGTTGAATTTCTGTTGGACTTAATTATGGAGTAGAAACTTAATTTTAGCTCTCTGGCTTCTCTCAGAAATTTTCAGTTCTCCAATATTCTCTAATAAATCAAATTCACAATTAAATGAAAGAAAATGAGCTATTGTTTCCACCTCTGAAATTCGACTACGCTACTGCCTCATTGGCAATAGACGTAACAACAACAACAACATTGCCTCATTGAAGATCTCATTGGCCAGATAGACACACATTGATCTTGCCTTCTTATTCATAAGGCTATTTATTGTTGGTGGTGTTAGGTGCTGTCAAGTATGACTCAGACACCCTGTGAACAAAAGACCTGAACTCTGTTCTATTCTGAAGCATCCTCACACTTCCTGACACATTAGAGCCCATTGCAGCTGCCACCACATCAATCCACCTGATCGAGGGTCTTCCTTTCCTTTGACAACCCTCTGTCCTTTCCAGCATCATGTCCTTCTCCAAGAAATAGCAACTCCTTGACACATGCTCAAAGTATGTGAGATGAAGCCACATTATTCTTGCCTCCAAAGAGCACTCTGGCTGCACCCTCTCCAAGACCTAGCAGTTTGTTCTTTTGTCCATCCGTGGGATGGTCAGTGCTCTTCTCCAACACCACAGCTTCTATCATCCCTATACGTTGTCCATTTCTCAGATGCATAGCAAGTAATCAGAAAGATTACGGCCTGAATTAGATGCACCTTAGTCATAAAATTGGCATTAATATTCCTTAATAATTTGGAGAGTTCTGTAACTGCAGATTTTCCAACTGAAATGCATCTCCTTATTTCGTGACTGCTGATACCAAGGGGGTTAATTGTGGACCTAAGCCAGATGAAGCTGTTAACAGTTTTAATGTTTTTCCATCCATCATGACACTGCCTATTGTTCCAGTGATAAGAATCCTTGTTTTCTTGACACTGAGATGCAATTTCTACCAAAGGCTGCATTCCTTGATCTTCTGCAAAAAGTGCTTCAACTCTTCCTCACTTTCAGCAAACAAGGTTGTGTCATCTGCATAATGCAGGTTATTGACGAGTCTCCCTCCAATTCTGATGCCACACTTCTCCTTAGAGAGTCCAGCTTCTTGGATAAATTGTTCAGCATACAGATTGTCTAGGTGTGGAGAGAATACAACTCTGGAGCACACTCTGTTCCCAATTCCAAATAATGCAGTGTTTCCCTTCTCCATATGCACAACAGGCTCCTGGTCTAGGTATAGGTTCCATGTGAGCACAATCAAGTGCTCTGGGATTCCCATTCTTCTCACTGTCAGCCACAACTTGTCATGATCCACATAGTCAAATACCTTTGCATACTCAGTAAAGTACAAATAGACATTCTTCTGGTATTCCTTACTTTCAGCCAGGATCCATTTGACATCAGCAATGATATTCCCGGTTGCCACAGCCTCTTTTAAATTCTGTTTGGACTTCTGGCAGTTCCCTATATATGCACTGCTTCAGTTGTTTTTGAATGATCTTCTGCAGTATTTTGCTTGCATGCGATATTAATTATATTATTTGATAGTTTTCACATTCAGTTCAATCACCTCTAATTGAAATTGGAACAAATATGGATCTCTTCAAATCTGTTGGCCAGACAGCTATCTTCCAAATTCTCTTGCATAGACTGGTGAGTGCATCCAAGGCTGCATCTGTTAATTAAAACAAGTCAATTGGTATCCCGTTGATTCCTGGGGTCTTATTTTTAGCCAATGCCTTCAATGCAGTTTCTGCTTCCTCCTTCATTACCATTGGCTCCTGTTCATATGGTATTTCTTGTAATTTTTCAGTGTCAATCAATTTTTTCTGATACAGTGACTCTGTATTCCCTCCATCTTCTTTTGATGATTTCTAGGTCATTCAATATACTGTCCATATTATCTTTCAGTATTGCAATACAAAAGTTAAAATTGTTTTTCAGTTCTTTCAGCTTGAGTAATGCAGAACGAGTTCTTCCTTTTTATTCTACAATATCTGGTTTCTTCACTTTCCATATTAATGTCTCACTTTATCCTCCTGAGCTTGCATCTTGAAATATGCTTAGCTCTTTCACTTTAATATGTTGTCCTTTTGTTTTGGCTTCTTGATGCCCCAGTGCAATCTTTAGAGTGTCTTCTGACATCCATATGTCTCCCCCTCTGCCCCATTCTCCACTGTTCCCCCGCCTTTTGCTTTCTTCATGGATGATATCCTTGGCATCATCCCACAACTCATCTGGTTTCTATAATTAGTGTTAAATGCCTCAACCCTATTCTTAAGATGATCGTGAAGTTCAGATGGAATTGATTCAAGATCATATCTTGGTTCCCATGGACTTATTTTCATTTCCTTCAGCCTCAGTTTGTACATGCATATGAGGAATTGATGATCCGTCCACATTCTGCCTCTGGCCTAGTTTTGACTGCTGATATTGAGCTTCCCCAAAGATTTCTTTCACAAATGTAGTCAATCTGATCCCTATGTAGCCCATCAGGTGAGATCCATGTGTAAAGTCATTGTGTCTTTTTAAAAAGGTACTTGCAATAAATAAATCATTGTAAATACAAAATTCAGTCATTCTATTTCCAACCTCATTCTATAATCAAGCTCATATTTTCCAACTATTATTCCTTCTTCAGTGTTTCTTACTTTTGCATTCCAGTCACCAATTACATTAACACATCTTCATTGCATGTTCAGATAATTTCAGACTGCAAGATTTGGTAAAAATTCTTAATCTCTTCCCCCCTAGCTCTAGATAAAGAAACATATATTTGAATAATTGTGTGAATGGGTCTTCATTGTATGCATATAGATATTATCGTATCACTCACAACATTGTATTTCAGGATAGAAGTTTAAAGTGACTTTTTTTCTATTAATGCAACACCATTCTTCTTCTGCTTTTCATTCCCTGTAGTATACCAAATGATTATGTGATTCAAAGTGGTCAAAACTGGCCCATTGCATCCCATCTCATAGTGTAGTGTATCTGTGGGCAGCAATCAGAACCTGGTGAGTGGGTTTTTCTATTTAAAAGTTATGCCTTTTAGCCTATGACCCTCCATGCCTGGTGTTAATAGTGTTTGGAGAGAATATTGTTCTAAGTGGTACAGCACTTGTCTGTCAGTTTGCTGTACTGGGATAACATGGGATTGCTGTGATACTGAAATCTATGCCACTAGTGTGTCAAATGCCATAAGAGCTTCCCATGGTGGACAGATTTTGGTGGAGCTCTCTGATTAAGACATATAATGACATTAGAACATCACAATACCTCACCAAAATGTTAATGATGACTATATGATTGTTGTCTTTATATCATGCTCTGGTAGCCTTAAGCATTGCAACTTGAAGCTTTCATTTATTCTTTAACTCCTTCAGCTTAAGAAATGCTCAACTATTTCAGCCCTTTTTTGGACTCCATTTTTTTTGTACATTTCATTATAATACTTTACTTTGTCTTCCTGCTCTGCCCTTTGAAATTTTCTGTTCAGCTCCTTAATTTCTGGATTTCCCCCCCCCCCTTTACTTTGGCCTCTCAGCACTCTAGTGCAATATTCAGAATCTCTTCTGACATCCACTTTGGTGCTTTCTTTTTCCTATGCCTTTGTAAATGATCTTTTGCATTCTTCATAGATGACATTTTTATACCTCCTCACTGTTCATTTGGTCTTTAAAGGCTCATTGGTGTTCAAGGCCTCAAATCTGTTTCTGAGATGGCCTTGAAAGCTTTGAGTTGCAATGCTTAATGATAGACATTGCTCTGGTGCTCCCTGCTTTCAGTCAAGATCCATCTAACATTAGCTACAGTATCCCTAGTAACATGACCTCTTCTAAACCCAGCCTGCACTTCTGGCAATTCTCTGTTGATGTGCAGTTCCAGTCATTTTTTGATAATCTTCAGAAGAATCATATTTGCATGTGACATTAGTGATATTGTTTGATAATTTCCATACCCTGTTGGATCACCTTTCTTTGGAATAGGAACAAATACAGATATCTTCCAGTCAGTTGGCCAATTGGTTGTCCTACAGATTTCTTTGCACAACTAGTTGAGTACATCTATTGAAGCATCAGTTTGTTGAAATATGTCAATTGGTATACCATCAATTCCTGGGACATTGTTTTTTGCCAATTCTTTCAGAACAGTTTAAACTTCTTCATGACCACAAGCTCTTGATCATATATTATTTCATGAAATTCTTCTGTGTTGGCCAAGTCCTTTTGGTACAATGACTTTAATCCAAACAGAGAAAGGAAACACTGCATGGTTCAAAATTGGGAAGGGTGTACACCAGGGACATGTCCTATCTCCATACATTTTCAGTCTATATGCAGAGCAGAGTCCTTTTCAATCTGTATGCAAAACAGATTATCTAGGAGACTGGGCTTTGTGAGGAGAAATGTGACATCAGGATTGAAGGAAGAGTCATCAACAATCTGCATTATTCAGATGACATGACCCTGCTTGCTGGAACTGAGGAAGACCTGAAGCACATGCTGCAGAAGATCAATAATTGGTGAGGAGGGATACACTTTTGCCTGTTTCTTTTCCTGAACTCTTTTATAAGAAGCACAAATGGCTACTATATATATGGACTTTACCTGATGGTCTACCCAAGAATCAGATTAACTATATCAGTGTGAAATACCATTGGAGAAGCTCAATATCAGCTGTGAAAACTAAGATAGATGCTGATTTGGAATCAACTACTTATACTCAAGTTCAAATTGAACCTAAAGAACATCAAAACAGCAATAGAGTGGTACACAAAGAGCAACACACAGAGAGCAGCATGCACAGAGTGAGCAGGACAGATGGAATTTGACTGAGAACTATTATTAAAATAATTAGCTTGGGAGTTGTAGGAGCAGTGAGCCTCAGAGGAGAGCAGTGAGCCTTGGCGGGGGAGCAGCAAGCCTTGGTGGGGAACAGTGTTTCATGGCAGAGAGCAGCACGCCTCGACAGGGAGCAGAGAGCCTCAGTGGGACCCATCCTCTGGAAGCAAGCAAGGCAGTGGTAATTTGAGTGAGGTAGTTGGGGGTGATCACTTTTGATTTCTGGATCATGTGGGACCCCTTCTCCTTTAGAAGGAGAGAATGAGACAGCTAAAGCATGACTGGGGTGGCAGACTCAGTTCTCTAGGGGAAAACCAAGGTTTCTTGGGTTTCCACTCAGGTCCCCATGTACCCCTAAACTCACTATGCATCTACGTATGTGCCCACACTAAATGCATCCACATGCATGCCTGCCTAACCCTCTTCTGGAGCAGTGGCTTCAGATCAAGAACACGCTATTGCCCCAGGCATCAAAAACCTCTACTACATCAATGTCATAAAAGAAGCAGGCCTACCTTATACCCTACAAAATCTCAAAGCAAGGTATTACTCTCCTAAAAAAATAACACAGTGCCAATAGATTTCCTGAAGCCAGAAAGTCTGATGTAACTTTCTGAGAAGAATTTAAAAGAAAAATGATTGAATATTTCTAAAGAGTGAAAGACAAACTTGAAGAATTATAGGACACTGCAAACAAAACCCAAGAAGAGCTTAGAAAAAACACACCAAAAAACCCAACAAACCAAAAAACCAGTCCCAAACAATGCAGATGAAACAAATGAGATATTTATTAGAAGCTCTGGGAAAACAAGAAACCACAATCCAAAATATGAAGTCCAATGTTTCAGATGTTATCAGCATGATGGAGGGACACATGAACAGAGGTGAAGAGATGGAACACAGAACCAGTGAAATAGAAGATAGAATTGTCACCATTGATTTGCTAAAGCAAAAAGCAGTATCAAAAAGGAAGGGAAAAGAAGAAAACCTAAGAATAATGTGTGACACCATCAAGGAAAATAACATGTACATCATCAGAATCCCAGAATAGGAAGAAGCAAGTAAAGACACCAAAAATGTTGTGGAAGAATTACTAGAAGAAAACTTCCCAGACATAATGAAGAATGAGTGAATATATATTCAAGTAGTTGAGCAAATCCCAGGTAAAATACATTCTAAAAGAAAAACACCAAAACACATAATAGTCAAATTTGCCAGAACAAAAGATAAGGAGAGACTTCTAAAGGCAGTGAGGGAGAAACAAAGAGTAACCTATAAAAGAAAGCAGATAAGATTAAGTAAGATAAGTCTCAGCAGAGACTATGCCCAGCTAGAAGACAGTGGAATGACATATATCAAACACATAAGAAGAGAACTGTAAACCAAGAATACTGTACCCAGCAAAATTGTCCATCAACTATGAAGGAGAAACCAAGATATTCCCAGGAAAACAGAACTTAAGGGAGTTTGTAAAAAAAAAAAAAAGACCAACATTGCAGGAAACACCGAGAGATTTCCTTCTTACAGAGGTGCCACAGGAAGCAGGCTGGACCAAAGTAACTAGCAACAACACCAATAAGAACTCAACCAAATGATAGCAATAATACCTTGCCTCTCAATAATCACACTGAATGTGAATGATTTAAATGCACCACTGAAGAGAAAAAAGAGTAGCAGATTGGATAAACAAACAAACAAACAAACAACCACCCAAATTCATCAATATGCTGTCTACAAGAGACACACCTGAAAAATGAAGATAAAGACTAAAAATAAATGGGAAAAATGTAATAAGCAAATGGCAACCAGAAAAAAGCAGGAGTACTAATATTAATCTCTGATAAAATAAAGTTCAATGCAAAACCCATCACAATGGACAATGCTTGAAGGGTCAATAGAACAAGAGGATACAACAATAATAATCTATGCACCAAATGAAAGACCTGAAAACATATATAAAACAAACATTAACAAAATTAAAAAAGAGAATAGAGAACACTAGTAGTTGGATACTTCAATATATCCCTCAAGAAAAGATAGAACTACCAGAAAAAACTCAGCAATGAACAAAATACACCAACTTGAACTCATAGATATTTATAGGCTAATGCACCCAAAAAGCACAGTATACCTTCTCCAATGTGCATGAAATGTTCTCCAGAGTAGATCACATTTTAGGTCACAAGGCAAGCATCAATAAATTAAAAAAAATAGAAATAATACAAAGAATTTTCTCAGACCACAATGCTACAAAATTAGAAATTAATAACAAGAGGATAAAGGAGACAAAAACCATACATTTGGAAGCTAAACAACATGTTGCTTGAACATGTGTGGGTACTAGAAGAAATAAAACAATGAAATTAAAGTTTCTTGAGACAAATGACAATGAAAGCACCACTTACCATAACTCTGGGAAACAGCCAAAGCAGTAATCAGAGATAAGTTTATAACAATAAACAAATACATCAAGAAACAGGAAGAAATGACCACTGACGCTATAACCCAACATCTCCAACAAATTGACAAAGAACAGCAAGAAACCTGACACCTTTTAAAAAACTGAAATTATAAAAACTAGAGCAGAAATAAATGAAATAGAAAACAGAAAAACAATTGAAACTAGGAGTTCATTTTTTGAGAAGGTAAATACAATTGACAAAGCACTAGTAAAACTAACAAAGGAAAAGACTCAATCTGAATAAAGGAAGAAACGGGCAACATCACAATAGAACCAACTAAAACAAAAATTCTAACAATGGAATATAATACTAAAATAAGAAAACCTAGAGGAAATGGACGAATACTTAGAAATTCACAACTGACCTAAACTGACAAAACCCTGAAATGAAACACCTGAACAGACCCATTACAAAAGAAGAAACTGAAAAGGTGATAAAAACAACTTCAAGCCAAAAAAAGCCTTGGACCAGATGGTTTTAAAAGTTAATTTTATCAAACATTCAGAGAAGAACTGTCACCAATTCTATAAAACTATTTCAGAAAATAGAAAAAGATGGTGTTTTCTCCGACTCATTCTCTGAAGTAAGCATCCTTGATACCAAAGCCAGGTAAAAACATCACCAAAATAGATAACTATAGGAGAATCTCATGAACATAAATGCAAAAATCCTGAATAAAATTCTGGCCAATGGAATCCAATGACACATCAAAAA
>NW_006399769.1:11132251-11136800 GCF_000299155.1 Elephantulus edwardii
TGGAAAAGGCAATTTCCAATTTTATTTGGAATAGAAAGAGACCCCGAATAAGCAAAGCACTCCTTAAAAAGAAAAACAAGATAGGAAGCTCACTTCCTGATTTCAAATTACACTACACTGTCATGATGGTCGAGATACCGTGGTACTGTACAATGACAGACTCCTAGATCAATGGAGTAAAACTGAGGACCCAGAAATAAACTAATAGACCTATGGTCAATTGATTTTTGGTAAGGATATGAAATCAGTTAAGTGGGAAAATTACAGCCTTTTTAACAAATGGAGTTGGCAGAATTGGAAAACTATCTGTAGAACACTCAAGCAAGATCCACACCTCCTTTCATACATAAAAAACAACTCAAAGTGGATCAAGAACCTAGGACTAAAACCAAGGACTGTAAAGTTCATCAGAGAAAAGCTTGGAAGAACTCTAGAAGCCCTAATCCACAACATAAACAGTTTATCAAGCATCCTGCAAAACCTACAATCAGGAGAGGAGAAAATAGATGAATGGGACCTTCTAAGAATAAAATCCCTATGCACATCCAAAAACTTCTCCAACAGGGTAAAAATAGAAGCCACAGACTGACTGGGGGAAAAAAATTTGGTAATGAAATGTCTGATAAGGGACTTATATCTAGAATTTATAAAATACTTGAACACCACAACAAGATCAAGGTAAACAACTCAGTTTCAAAATGGGCACAGGATATGAACAGACACTTCACCAAAGAAGACATTCAGATGGTGAACAAACGCATGAAAAAATGTTCAGGATCCCTAGATCAAAGAGAAATGCATATCAAAACAACTATGAGATGTCATCTCACCCCAGTAAGAACAGCAAAATTAATACAACAGCAAACAACAAATATGGTGAGTGCGGAGAAACTGGAACATTTATCCATTATTGGTGGGAATGTAAAATGGTGCAACCACTATGGAAAGCAGAGATGTAAATGGTATGGTTATTCTGGAAAACATTTTGCTCTTTCCTTAAAATCCTAACCATAGAATTTTGGTATGACTCAAAAGAAGCAAAAACTTGTACACGAGTATCATTGTAGTATTATCCATAAGAGTCAAAATTAGAAGTAACATGAATATCCATATTCTGATAAATGGATCAACAAAGTATAGTTAATTCACACACTGGAATATTATTCAACAATAATTAAGTACTTACATAGGCTGACATCATTACTCCTCAATAATTTGGTCCCTAACAGTAGATTTTACCAGTGCAACGAGTCTCCTTACTGCTGGTATCAATGGTGTTAATTGTGGGTCCAAGCAAGATGAATCTGTTTATAGTTTCAACCTCCTCTCCATCCATCATGATGCTGCCTACTGGTCCAGTAGTATGAATCTTTATTTTCTTTATACTGAGATGTAATCCATACTGAAGGTTGCTTTCCTTGATCTTCTGCAACAAGTGTTTCAAGTTCTCCTGACTTTCAACATCAAGGTTGTGTCATCTGCATAATGTAGGTTATTGATAAGTCTCCCTCCAATCCTGATGCCACACTCCTCTTTATAGAGTCCAGATTCTTAGAATATTTGCTCAGTATACAGATTTAATAGGTAAGGAGAAAGAATAGGAGATAGAACAGGGTTCAGATCTTTTGTTCATAGGGTCACTATGAGTTGTAATTGACTCCAGGGCCCCTAACACCAACACTAACACCAACACCACGAACACCAAAAACTACAATACAGGCTACAATACTCATGAACTTTAAAACACTATTTAAGTGAAAAGAATCCAATCACAAATTCCACTTATATGACATTTATGTATAAGGCCAATCTGTAGAGACAGATATCTAGATGAACCTTTCCCTAGATCTGAGGTGAGGAGAACTGGGAGTGTTTCCTAATTAGTTCAGGGATTCTCTGAAGAATAAGTCTAAATTAGATTGTAATGATGGCTGCATTATTTTATAAATATACTAAAACCCAGTCAATTACACACTTTACATATATGAGTTTTTTTGATATGTAAATAGTTTCTTGATAAAATTATTTTTTAAAAAATGAGATATGAAGAGACTTGAAATCCAATTTATGCATCACCCTTCTTGTTCTTTCCATTAATAACTATTTTTATGCATAGCCAAGTTTCTTGTATTGGCTAAAGAATTACACTTTAGTTCATTCTCCCATATGAGAAAAATTTACAAAGTTTTCATCCTACATTACCTTCCTTTCATTTTTATTTATACTTTTATTTCCACATTTATGTCCCATCCTCTGTTTTTGTCATTATTGTCTGGCTCTGACATTTTCACAGTTTCCTCTTTGGAGAAATATACTAGTTGTGCTCCTTAGTCTTTTATTGTTTAACAACCGTTTTTACACTCCCTGCCTCACTGCAAAGTGTTTATGAGTAAGACAGGAAGGATATTTTTAATCCTCTGTAATGTGTTTACGTGCCTTTACTTAGAGCTCAAATGTTATAAGTCACTTTTCACAGACTGTGGTTGTAAAAATATAAAATTTGAATGATAAATTTTAATTGTGACCATTTCTTGCAAACACAGAAAAGTATGAGGAAACACTATCTCCTTAATTTCCTCACTCATATTCCCACTTTGTGTAACTGGGAAACATACTAGATACTGTGCAGAAAATGACATAAGAATCAAAGTTGATAAAAATGTACACCAACAGCTGCCCTCAACATTAACTTCAGCAGCACTTTATTTTAATGATTTCATTAGAATTAATGATTAGTATCAAAATCAGGTGGCTCTTGGCTAAAGGTAGAGAATACCATAACAAGGTTTACTTGTATTTTATTGATTGTGCAAAGACATTTGACTATGTGGCTTCTAGTAAATTATAGATTACAATTAGAAGAATGAGAATTGCAGAAGACTTAATTGTGATAATTCAGAACCTCTACATAAAAAAAGAAGTAATAGTTTTAACAGAACAGGGGAACATTGCATGATATAAAATCAAGAAAGATGTACACCGGAATTATATCCTTTCTCCAAACATATTTAATCTGTTATATTATTAATTTGAGCAGCTTGAACATGTAAAGAAGGACGTAGTATTGAGATTAGAAGAAGACTCATCAAGAACCTAGCTTATGCATATGACACAACCTTGCTTGCAGAAAGTAAACTTGGAAAACATAGTGTAAAAAGAACAAAGACTATGACTTTCAATGTGGGTTATACTTCAATTCTAAGAAAATAAAAATCCATAAAGCTGGACCAAGAAGCAACATCATGAAGAAAGAGAAAGATTGAAGTTGTTTAGGATTTTATTTTATTTGGATCCACAATCAACACACATGGGAGCAGCAGGCAAAAAATAAAAATATGTTTTGCAGTGGGTAAATATGCTACCAAACATCAATGGAGTTTGTTTTTCAATGTGAGTTATCTAGCCTTTATATGATATTGCTATGCAGATGGGCAGGACTATGCAAATAGGACATGTTAACATATCCACAAGGGGATTGGCTGCCTACCATTCCACAAAAGGATTGGCCAGTCTCAACAATCTATAAGAGGATTGACTAGTCTTGCCTATAAATTGTATAGCTCTAGCTGCATACGAGGCATACTAGAAAGGTCTTCCCCCACCAGGAGAGGAAGGCTACCTCCCTCAACATGGTGAAATGTAGGACATACTTTGAGGCAGCAGTAGCAGCGAAGGCTGAATTGAAGATTTAATGTGACATGGGACTTTGGAGGCAGGGTAGGTATTGGAAATCAATAGTGGCAGTACTGAGAACTTTGTTGGACAATTGGGTGGAAAGCCAATAATGACAGGACTGAAAACTTGTGAACATAAGATTGATGTTGAGATGAGTAGAAAGAGACATGCGATCTAGGTATGCATGTGTGACCTCATGTTTGTGTTATTGATGCTATGGATAGGCAAGAAAAGTTTCTACTATGAAGATGGCAACGGTCAGATATTCTGCTTCCCATATGGCCCTTTCATTTTTTACAACACCTCTTTGAAGTGCTCAATAGCAATGTTGTCATTCTAAAGGCTAATAAGGCTTATCTAAGCAAAAATATTTTCAATTTCACCATATTCATGGGACAGTTGGACAATGAATAAGGATGACAAAAGAAGAGGTCACACACATAAAATCTTCATTGGTTGACTTGAGTTGACTTTAAAATTTAGAGTCAGGAAACTTGAAATTTAAACAAACTGTAATATATTTAGCTGTGTACTTATTCATTGCAAATACATTTTATAAGAGACACCAACGCAGGTTATACACATGGATTTCACCTGATGGTATGCATAAAAATCAGATCGATTACATCTGTGGAAGGAACTGCTGGAGAAGCTCAATATCAGCTATGAAAACTAGGCCTGGGGCTGACTGTGGAACAGACAACCAACTACTCCTATGCAAGTTCAAGCTGAAGCTGAGGAAAACTAAACCAAATCCATAGGAGCCAAAATATGACTTGGATTTCATACCACCTGAATTTCAGAATCATCTCAGGAACAGGTTTGAGGCCTTGAACACTAATGAGCGAAGACCAGATGAGTTGTGGGAGGATGT
>NW_006399769.1:11140299-11145764 GCF_000299155.1 Elephantulus edwardii
TCGGTGACTGGGGTAATCGGGATGGGTGTGTCAGAGGCGGTGCGGTTGGCGCAGGATAGAGCAGGGTTTAGGGCTGTTGTGCATAGGGTTGCTATGAGTCGCAAATGACTCGACAGCACATAACAACAACAACAACAAGAACAATGTTCTCCAAAAATGCAATTAACACCAGAAGCTATAAGATAAATTGTTTAGGAATAAAACTAATCAGAGACACAAACGGTCATTATACTAGAAACTACTATACAAATCTTAAAAGGAAATATTACAACAAGAAGCAATAAGAGACTTGTGGATGACTGCAGAACTCTTTGCTCAACTTTCTTAGCCTTTGAACTGTTATAGTTTCTTAGGGCTTCTTACAGTCTCATTCCATGCATGCACAAATCAACCTCTCCAAGAATTTGAATGTACTTCAGATTTCCTGTCTATGGCTCTCTCAGTTCTGTAGTACTACTATATTAAGAAATACCACTAGTGGGTGGTTTACACAGACATTTCCACCCCCACCCCCCATTGTGCGGGAGGCTAAAAGTCTAAATCACAGTATAGCTCCAGGGAAAGTTTTTCCTATATGTGTTTTGTGAAAAAATTAATTTCTCTCTCTTTACAAGCTTCTTGACAGTCCTTGAAGATATCCATAAGGCATCTCATAAGGCATCTAAGCTCAGTTTAGTCTGTTTACTTCGATGTCTAAATACATTTATGTCATATTTATGAAGTCATTGACTTAAGGTACACCTAAAATTGAAATGAGCTCATTAACAAAGATTTAGGGTTGCTTCCCAAGCTATGCAAATTAGAATACTAGCATTTTTTTGAGGGGAAACAATTAAATCTTTTGTTGTTGTTATGTGCCGTCGAGTTGCTTGCGACTCATAGCTACTCTATGTACAACAGCCCTAAACTCTGCTCTGTCCTGTGCCAATCTCACAGTCTCTGATTAGCCCAGTCACTGAATCAATCCACCACATAGAGGGCCTTCCCCTCCTGTGCTGTCCCTCCACCCTCCCAAACATGATGTCGTTCTCCAAGGACCGGTCTCTCCTCAAAACATGTCCAAAGTATGTTAGACGGAGCCTCAGAATCCTTGTCTCGAAGGAGCCACCCGGTTTAACCCTTTCCAGGACGAATCTGTTTCTTTTCCTAGCAGTCCATGGTATTCTCAGTACTCTTCTGCAGCACCACAGCTCAAAGGCATCAATTCCTCTTCTATCCTCTTTGGTCATTGTCCAACTCTCTGATGCAATAACAAGTGATTGTGAAGACCATGGCCTCTATCAAACGCACCTTAGTCTCCAGAGAGACACCATTGCTCTTCAGTACTTTGGAGAGGTCCCTAACAGCATGCTTTTTAAAAGTATTTCTGCCATTAATAGCTACCTTCTCTGATCATTCCCAAGGTCTGATGCCACAGCTCCACATTTTAGCCACTTCCAGTTGGACTGCCATCCTCCGAGGATGGCACAGACTGGACAGTGCATTCAGGAAAAAACTCAATATGGGTCAAATCCAGTATGGCCTTCTTCTTTCCAGGGTTATAGTCCATCCATTTTAAGTGATGTTTGAATCACTCTTGAGTATCTAAAAAATGGTTTTAAATAATTTTTCTAGAGTTTACAATTTTTATCAGAGAGTATAAAAATTAGAAACAATCTTTAGCCTGGCATAGAGCCAAGCAATGATTGTCATTTTTGGAATTCTGGAAAATGACATATTTAAATCTCAGGTCCTCATCTCAGTATTCATTAAATACAGTGGAAATCTGAGATTACTAACAATTGAAACAAATAGAGAACAAAAAAAAAGACTGTGTGTATTAATAATACATAGATAATGAAACTAGCCAGTGTTATAAGAGTTCAGAAAATAATTTAATGAAAATAATTTCTAAATATGAGCATCGTAGTTGACTGTCACCATCCAAGCTCTTCCCTTGAAAATGTCTTCTTTGGAGCAAAGTTTGTGTAAGCCTGTTTTTTTGTTTGTTTGTTTTGTGCTTTTGTTTTGTTTTTTTTAAGTTGAATGTCATTACTCCCTGTTAGGTGGCAGAGGGCTAGAATTTTATTTGGCCTAGATGTGAATTACACAGAGGTTTGATCTTGTTTTCAGGTGAGACTTAGATGCAATATTTATCAGCCATTAAGAGTGAATTGATTGTATTCGATCCCCCCCAATTTAAAAGGCATTTGGGCCCAAGGTCACCACAAAAAAAATTGGTTTTTGGTCAAGCATTCTTCTAAGTGTTATAGCACTCGTCTTTCCATTTGCTGTACAGAGGTAACTTGTGGTTGCTGTGATGCTAAACACTGTGACACTGATGCATCAAATGCAATGGTTACCCATGGTGGACAGTGTTTGGTGGAGCTCCCAGATTAAAACAAGCTTGGAAGAAGGAGTGGCATCCACTTCCACAACAGCTAGCCTTCAGAAACTCTATGAACTTGGAGAAAAGATGTAAATGATAAAAATGTTCAGGTCTTTCATTTATAGGGTTGCTATAAGTCATCTTTGACTTGACAGCACTTAACAACAGCAACAACAATAGATGTTAATTATCAAGTATTAATCACCATGATGATCAATCTAAAGATTTAGTCTTGGCCAGGGCAACAATAGCAAGATTCTTTCTAGAAATCCATTGTCTTTTTTTCCTGGGAGACTTCCACTTAAATAATTTTACCGAGAACTGAGATTAGCATTTTAAAGTAGGCTTGGAAAAAACTGTGTAGTGCTTTATTGAACTACAGCTTGAATTGGAAGAGTTCTGAAACTTAATTCAATTAATTTCCAGTAAAAGATGAAAGAATGTAGAGTGAAATAGAGGTGAAACAATTTGGTAGATCTATCTGTTTGATTTTCTCCGTGGTTGAAAAGGCTTCACTTGGGCTTCTGATGTGCTTCAGCTTTCTAGGGACAATTGCTGTTATCTTTTAGTTTGTTAATTACTTGGTCTTTTAATGCACTGTTCAGCTCTGGTCTGCCTTTGAATATCACATGTGAGCTTGTTTGCTAAATCGGTCGTTTTTATGATCCCTTTATCTATTTCTGCAAGAAGTCATAGTTTTGAAATGGCACACTGAGTCTTTTGTTATGAATTACAGAGATCAATAACCCACATGACTAAACACTTTAAAAATCCTAGAAAATATCAAACACCAACGATGGAATTAACTTCAGTATCAGAAAAATGTAGAGCATGATGGTCAGTGAGACAATTGCCTTCTTAAGTAGAGACATTTTATTTTGGCCTCTTGTATTTAGTATTTGGCAACATAGCCCTTTGATACCTACATATTCTGATTATACTTCAGTTATTTTACCAATGTCTAGATCAAAATTCATTGAGCATGGGTGAAAGGCATCATGCACACTGACATACAAAAACACATCTTTACTGTGAACCAATTATTTACCAAAACACTTGAACTAATAATGTCAAAGTGAAGTAGTGTTAACAGCAATTTCAAGTAAATTTTTCTTGAGTAAATCAAGCCATTCCAGGGAAAGAAAATACCACTTATTTATAATGGAATTTTTCGTTGTTTTATTTCTAGAGCAATCTGCTCTTTAGTGGTCTTAGTTATTCAGTATGTTTGCAGGAAACAAAACCTGCCATTTGTTTATTATTTTGTCAGCTGTAATAAACATTTTAATATATGCATCTTTCTATCTCCAACCATTTTTAAATTTACCAAACATCTATCAAGCTTCCCTTACATTTCTGGCTTTGTACGAGGCCCTCAGTAAATGAATAAGGATAAAGAGAGAAGAAAAGTGTAGCTTCTAAACTCACAGAGTTTTCAAACAATCACCAATCATTATAGCAAGGGAAAGACCAAGCATTCGAGCAAGTGAAACATTCCATTCTGGGATAGTCTTCAAAGTCCTATAGCAACACTAAGAGGAGATTATAGTTAAGGAGAGAAGGCTGAAGAAACACGTGCAAGTAGGATCTGTGAGGAAGGATATTCCTGTCAAAGAAATTGAACAAACACAAAAAAATGGTCTCTCTTGAATGCTTTAAGGGTACAGGAGGAGGAGTTGTTATGTGCTGAAGAGTCGAGTATGAGCCACAGTGACTCTATGAACAGCAGATCTGAATCTGTTCTGTCCTAGCCTATGCCATCCTCACATTTCCTGAGACATTTATTGTGGCAGTCACAATGTCAATCCACTTGGTTGAGGATCTTCCTCTCCTTCGCTGACTATCTTTCCAAGCATCATGTCCCTGTTCAAGGATTAACAATGTGCCCAAAGTATATGAGGAAAAGCCTTATCATCTCTATCTCCAGAGAGCACTCTGACTGCACTTTCTCCAAGACATATGTAGAGGGTGGTACAGGAATAGAGAGGTAGAGAAAATAGAACTGAAAGTCAGTGGTGTTGCCATAAGGTTGGTTCACCAGACACAGGAATTAAGACCGCAACCTTAAAATAGTATTTAAGCAGAAGATATTAAGTAGGACACATCAGATTTATCCTTACAGACTCCCCTGGAAACAGTACATAGAATGGACTGAGGGAATAAGAGTGGAAGCAGAGGAACCAGTTAGGAGTTCTGTCAGTTGTATAAACAAGAAACAGTGATAAAAACAGCCTATTATTCCGCCAAGAAAGAGAATGACATCTTAGGAGCTTCTGTGTGGATGAATCTTGAAAATATTGTACTGAGTGAAAGAAATCCATCACCAAATGCCACATATTATAAAATCCGATTCATGTAAAGTATCAAGAGGCAGAAAGATGATTAGCAGTTGAGGGCCTAGAGAGATCAGGGATAATGGCTAAAGAGTACAGGGTTCTTTTTTGGATAAAGAAAATTTACTAGAATTGACTATTAGGATGTACAAACATATCTGTAAAGGGACTGAAAAAACATTAGTTGTACATTTTCAACAGGCATGGTATGCAACTTATAACTCAACTTTAGAAAGAAAAGAAATGATGAGGTCTGAACGACAGAAGTGACAATGCAGGAATTCTGATCTACAGAATTGTAAGAATTCCTAGGCCTGTCAGCAATCAGCACCAACATTTGGAAGGCAGCTGTAATCTGAGCATTCATTCTTCCTTGAGGAGTCTGTGAAGTATCCAGATGAGAATGGATGAAAACCAGATAGAAGGATGGAGAATTCTTGAGCACAATCACTTTGTAGTTTGATGTTGTTATGTTGTTGTTATGTGCCGTCGAGTTGCCTGCAACTCATAGCGACCCTATGTACAACAGCCCTAAACTCCGCTCTGTCCTGTGCCAATCACACTGTCTCTGACACTCCCATCCCAATTATCCCAGTCACTGAATCAATCCACCTCATAGAGGGGCTTCCTCTCCTGACCTGTCCCTCCACTCTCCCAAGCATGATGTCCCTCTCTGAGGACCGGGCTCTCCTCACTACATGTCCAAAGTAAGTTAGACGGAGCCTCAGAATCCTTGCCTCCAAGGAGCCACCCGGTTTAACCCT
>NW_006399769.1:11147525-11162930 GCF_000299155.1 Elephantulus edwardii
ATATGAGTAGTTGGTGGTCTGTTCCACAATCAGCTCCTGGCCTAGTTTTCACAGCTGATATTGAGCTTCTCCAGCGGTTCTTTCCACATATGTAATCGATCTGATTCTTATGCATGCCTTCAAGTGAAATCCAGGTATATAACCTGCATTTATGCCTCTTAAAAAATGTATTTGCTGTGAATAAGTCATTGTGCAAAATTTGATCATTCTCTCTCCAGCTCCATTTCTGTCACTGAGTCCATGTTTTCCATCTATTGAATTTTCCTCTTTGTTCCCGACTTTTGCATTCCAGTCACCCATTATAAATTTTTAAAATAGGAGGGCATATAGAGGTGAATGAGGGCTGAGGCTAGAACTGCCAAGGAGAGGCAGCATTCAATGAGCAGGCAGGTGAAGGGATACCATCTTGGGGGTCTCTAGAGAATCAGAACGGGTTAGATTGATAGATTTATTTCAATGAATCTACCTCATACAATTGTGTGAGGCTAGCAAAACAACTCTAAAATGAACCATAATGCAATTATAAGGGACTTGGAAGTTTAGATAATACATGAAATGGACTATCAAAGGCACCTTGAAGGGAAGTGAACAGAAATTATCAGAAAACAGAGATAAATTAATGTTTTCCACCTGTCAATTTAGTCTTGAAAAATAAATCTCAGTGTTTCTAAACCTTTGGATGCATTTCTGAACACCACCAACATAGCTTTCTCAGTGGGTCCATTCTAGGCTCTGATTCTGCCGGTGAGTGCACTGTAATGACTCAAGTCACTAGTTGGTCACAGGCCACAGGCAGCTGAGCGTGCTCCTGTCTTCATTCACCTGTCACTCAGCTGGTAATTTCACACTGTAGTCATCGAGCCATTTTCATTCCGGCTCTCCTGCTAATGAAGTGGCTGTACTCAGCTTTTATCATAATTAGCATTAATTTAGTTCAAGGGCTTTGGAACTAATAGTGTTCCACTAATTAACCTTTTACACATTAATGTTTCACAAAACAAATAAAACCAAAACATATTGCTGTCTAGTAAATAAAATAATGCTTCTTCAGCCTAAGAGCAGGACGGAGAAAGAAAAATATCTCACCAGGTTGGACCACTTAAATTACCCATTTAAAAAACATAAACGGTTTCTTAGATCTACACTAAAATTTTACCTTGATGATGAGAAAATTGTTATTGTTTGTTGCTATTAGTTGCTGTTGAGTCGAGTTTGATGCCTAGCAATCCTATGAACAATAGATCTGAACCCTGTCCTTTCCTGCGCCATTCTCACTGTGTCAATCTACCTGGTTGAGTGTCTTCCTCTCCTACATCAAACCTCTGCCTTTTTGAGCATAATCTCCCTGTACAAAGAATAGCCCCTACCAGCAACAACCTGAAGTATATGAGGCAATGCTTTCTCATCTTTGCCTCCAAAGAGCCCTTTGCTTCTACCTTTTCTAAGACATATGTGTTCTTTTGCTGGTCCATGAGCTATTCAGTACTATTCTCCAACATCACACCTCAAGATATGGATTCTTCTTCTGTCATCCTTATTCATTGGCCAGCCATCAGATACATAACAAATGATAGGAAAGATCTTTACTTAAATCAGACACACTTTAGTCCTCAAACTGATATCATTACTCCTCAATCATTTCGAGAGGTCCCCAACTGCAGACTTACTCAGTGATATGTGTTTCTGAATTCTTGAGCTCTGAGACTGATAGTTGATTGATTGGAGATTCAAGCAAGATGAAGTTGTTGACAGTTTCAATCTTTTGTCCATCATTGTGTTGTCTATTATTAGTCCAGTGGTAAGAATTTTTATTTTCTTTACTTTGAGATGCAATCCACATTGAAGGCTATATTCTTTTATCTTTTGTAACAAGTGCTTCAAGTTCTCTTCTCTTTCAGCAAGCAAGATTGTGTCATCTGTTTAACACAGGTTGTTGATGTGTCATTCTCGGATCTTGTTGCCACATTCTTCTTCACAGAATACAGCTTCCTGAATAACTTGCTCAGCATACAGATTGAACAGGTATAGAGAAAGAATACGACCCCAACACACTCTGTTCTTAATTTTAAACCATGTACTATTCCCTTGCTGTTTGCACAACAGCCTCTTGGTTTAGGTATAGATTTCCCATGAGCACAAAAAAATGCTCTGAGATTCACGTTCTTCTCAATGTATGCTGTAACTTGTTATGATCCGCTCAGTCAAATATATAAATAGTTAATGAGGAATAAATAGATATTCTTCTGGTATTCTTTACTCTGAGCCAGGATCCATCTGATGTCAGTGATGGTATCACCGGTTCCACAGCCTCTTCTAAATATTGTTTAAACTACTGGCAGTTCCCTATCTCTGTACCATTCTAGCCATTTTTCAATGATCTTTGGCAATATTTTACTTGTATACGTTATTGGTAATGTTGAATAATTTCCACATTCTATTGGATCACTTTTCTTGGGAATGGAAACTTTTCCCAATCTGTTGTTCAGACAGCAGTCCTCCAATATTTCTGGTGTAGATTAAAGAGCTCATCCAGAGATGTATCTGTTAATTGAAACAAGTCAATTGGTATCCCATCAATTCCAGGGGCCTTACTTTTTGCGAATGCTTTCAATGCAGCTTCTTCCTCCTTCATTATCATTGGCTCCATTTCATACGGTGCTTCCTGAAATTTTTAACTGACAGTCAATTCTTTTTGGCAGAGTGGCTCTGTGTATTCCTTCTTTCTTCTTTCGATGCTTCTTAGGTCGTTCAAGACCTTGCCCATAGCATCTTTCTATATTGTGATTGATGCTAAAATTTGATTTTCAGTTCCCACAGATTGAAAAATACAGAGTGTGTTCTTACCTTTCTGTTCTCCAATCCAGATCTTTGCATATTCCATTTTAATGTTTGTCTTTGTCTTCTTGAGCTGCCCTTCAAAATCTTTTGTGCAACTCTTTTACTTCAGCATATTTTCCCTTCTCTATGCTCTAGTGTAATGTTAGGTTCCCCCCCCCCTATTTTGTGTTCGTAATGACCTTTTGCTTTCTTCATTAATAACATCTCAAATTCATCTGGTCTTCTATCATTGGTGTTCAATTCTTCAAACCTATTCTTACAATGATTTCGAAATTCTGATGAAATAGACTCAAGACCATATTATGGTTCTTGTGGATTTGTTTCCATTTTCTTCAGCCTCAATTTGAACTTGCACATGAATAATTGATGGTCTGACCAATAGTCTCCCCTTGCCCTAGTTTTGACAATTGAGACTGAGGTTCATGTTCCAACAATTCCTTCCACATATGTAGTCAATCTGAATCCTGTGCAGCCCATCTGGTGAGCCATATGTAAAATCACTGCTTGTGTTTTTAAGAAAGATATTTGCAGTTCTATTCACTATTAGAAGTGCTTGCTAGGGCAATACAACAAGAGAAAGAAATAAAAGCCATCCAGATCAGCAAAGAGATGGTTAAACAATATTTATATGCATATGATATGATAGTGTACACAGAAAACTCCAAAGACTCAACAAAACTCTGTTAGAGCTTGTAGGTCAATTTAATAGAGTGACAGGATATAAGATCAACATCCAAAAATCAGTGGGATTCCTCTATAGTAACAAAGAGAACTCAGAGAAGGAAACCAAGAAAGCAATACCATTTAATTGCCAACCAGAAATTGAGATATTTGGGAGTGAACCTAACTAGAGACACAAAAGAGCTGTTGTTGTTGTTGTTATGTGCTGTCAAGTCATCTGTGACTCATAGCGACCCTATGTACAACAGCCCTAAATGCTGCTCTATCCTGTGCCAATCGCACTGCCTCTGACACCTCCATCCCGATTACCCCAGTCACTGAATCAATCCATCTCATAGAGGGCCTTCCCCTCCCGCACCGTCCCTCCACCCTCCCAAGCATGATGTCCCTCTCCAAGGGCCTGTCCCTCCGTGCAACATGACAAAAGCATGTCAGACAAAGCCCCAGAAGCCTTGCCTCCAAGGATCAGCTTGGTTTAACCCTCTCCAGGATGAATCTGTGTGTTTTCTTGGCAGTCCATGCTACATTCAATACTCTTCTCCGGCACCACAGCTCAAAGGCATCAATTCTCCTTCTGTCTTCCCTTGTCATTGTCCAACTCTCTGATGCATAACAAGTGATTGCAAAGACCATGGCCTGTATCAGGCACACCTTAGTCTCCAGGGAGACACCGTTGCTCTTAAGTACTTTAGAGAGGTCCCTAACAGCAGACTTTTCCATCGCAATGCGTTTTTTGGTTTCCTGGCTGCTGGTGCCAAGAGTGTTGACCATGGAGCCAAGCAAACTGAAACTGTGAACAATCTCAATCTCTTCACCTCCATCCTGATTGGTCCAGTGGTGAGAATCTTTGTCTTCTTGACATTGAGCCTCAGTCTATACTGAAGGCTTCAGTCCTTGACCCTCCACAGCAAGTGAATGAGGTCCTCCTCAGTTTCAGGAGGCAGGGTTGTATCAGAAAGAAAACTACAGAACATTTCTGCAAGGCACAATAAAAATCCTAAAGAAATGGAAAATGTGCCCTGCTCCTGGATAGGAAGGCTCAATATTGTGAAAATGACAATCCTACCAAAAGGAATCTACATGTTCAAAAAAATACCAATGCAGACACCAAATTAATTTTTCAAGGAGATCAAAAGGGAAATTGTCAAGTTTATTTGGCGAGACAAGAGATGCCAAATAAGCAAAACACTTCTGAGAAACACAAATGAAGTTTGTGGGAGGCATAGTACTCCCTGACCTCAAAACCTACAACACAGTGGTAGTAACCAAAACAGCATGGTACTGGTACAATGACAGGCACATAAACCACTAGAACAGAACTGAGAACCCAGAAATAGACCCAGCTATCTATGGTCAACTGATATTCAACAAGGAAATAAGCCATACCAAGTCAGGGAATGACAAGCTCTTTAACAAATGGTCATGACAAAACTAGACTGCTACCTGTTGAAAGGTGAAACAGGACCCACATCTCACACCATATAAAAAAAAATCAACTCAAGGTGGAACAGAGACCTGGGAGAAATGACCGAAACCATAAAATGCATAAGAGACAAACTGGAATCAAGGTTAGAAGGCCTATAGCCAGAAATGTACAGTCTGAAGAAGATAAAATTGATGAATGGAAACTTGTAAAGATTAAATCCTTGTATAAATCAAAAGCTTTTTCTAACAAGATGAAAATAAAACTTTACCAACTGGGAACAAATATTTGACAATACCATCCCAGACAAGAGTCTAATAATGAAAGTTTATAGAATATTCTTGGGCCTCTACAAGCAAAAGACTGATAGTCCAGTTATAAAATGGGTAAAAGACATGGAAAGAATTTTCACAGAGGAAGATATTTGAATGGCCAACAGACACATGAAGAAATGTCCGAAATCACTGGCAATAAGAGAGAAGCAAATAAAAAACACAATGAGATACCATCTTACTCCAGTAGCAGTGGCAAAGTTTAACAGGACAGCAAGTAATAAATGTTAGAGATGGTGTGGAGACATAGGAACTCTTATACATAGATGGTCAGATTGTAAAATGGTACAGCTACTCTGGAAGGCAGTTTGGTGGTTTGTTTTGTTGTTGTTTGTTTGGGGGTTTTTTTGGTGTTTTTTTTTTTCCAGAAAGCTGAACATAGAAATTCCATACAACCGATCTATTCCATTGCTTGAAATATACCCCAAGAAAATGAGAACTGAAGCTCAAACAGAGATTTGTACACCCATGTTCACAGTAGTGTTATTCACCTTCTAAAGAACATGATATCTAACCACAATCAACTGAATTGAAAAGTTGTAGTACATTCATGAAATGGAATACTGTATTTTTTTAAATTACTTTCTAACCTGGGAGGGACTAGAGAGCATTGTGCTGAGTGAAATAACTCAGTCCCACAAGGACAAATGCTGTATAAAACCATTATTGTGGAATGAGTTTGAGGATCCAAGGTGGGGGAGGGTGGAAGCACAGGAGTGAGGATGGGCATGGAGGGTGAAGATATTTAATCATAGGGTTGCACAATTCGATAGGTGGGTGGGGGTGAAGGAAATGGGAAAGGTCTTGTGTGATAAACAATATATTAGAACTTTGTAAATAAATCAGTATAAAAATAATTAAAATCTAAAAAAAATGGTTTTTGCAACCTTGTGGTTGTGCAACTTAATGAGTGGAGGGAGGGAATAAAGGAAATGGTAAAGATCTGGAGGGGAACTGAAAGGACTGGGTAATGGGGTTATTAATTTCATAAAACATAATGAATGATTGTATGAAACACTGTGTATGAACTTTGTTAGAAAACCAATATAAACTAAAAATCTTTTAAAATGCTATTTGCAATGAATAAATCAATGAAAATACAAAAGTCAATCATTCTATTTCCAGCCTCATTTCTATCACCAACGCCATATTTTCTGACTATTCTTCCTTCATCATTGCTTCCAACTTTTGCATTTTCATCACCAATTTTCTTTAATGCATCTTGACTGCATATTCAGTCAATTTCAGACTACAAGGTCTGATAAAAATCTTCAGGCTATGGTCTTTGCAATCACTTGTTATGCATCAGAGAGTTGGACAATGACTAGGGAGGACAGAATGAGAACTGATGCCTTTAAGCCGTGGTGCTGGAGAAGAGTACTGAATGTACCCTGGACTGCCAGGAAAGCAGATTCATCCTGGAGAGGGTTAAACCAGGCTGATCCTTGTAGGCAAGAATTCTGGGGCTTCGTCTGACATACTTTGGACATGTTGTAAGGAGGCATAGGTCCTGGAGAGGGACATCATGCTTGGGAGGGTGGAGGAATGGTGCAAGAGTGGAAGACCCTCTATGAGGTGGATTGATTCAGTGACTGGGGTAATCGGGATGGGTGTGTCAGAGGCAGTGCGATTGGCACATGATAGAGCAGCATTTAGGGCTGTTTTACTTAGGGTCGCTATGAGTCGCAAATGGCTTGACGGCACATAACAACAACAGCAATCTTACTTTTCCTGATTTTTGTCTCCCTTATTTAATAATGCATCCTTTATCTACTCATATCTGGAAAGGGGAAAAGGGCTTCAATACTCTTTTTTTTTCTGTTTACTCATATTAAGAAATATACTTTTACCAGACATCACCAAATGTTATTAACTCTGGTTCTTAAGTGATAGCATTTTTTCTCTCCCTTTCAAGCAATAAAACGAACAATTAAAATCAACAGCCATTAAATAAATTCTGACTCATAGGCACCTCCACAGAATTTCTACAGCTATAAATCCTCAGGAGGAGACTGTCTCTTTCTCCTGCATAGCTACTGATGAACTCCACCTACTGGCCCAAAACAAACACTAAGACACCATGACTCCCTTTTCAAGTGAGTGACATGCTTCTGTTTCTTTCTTGATTGTCTTTGAGTCAGAACTGACTCATAGCTGACCCTTCTTAAGGTTTTAGACAGGAGGAGATTATAGACCTTAATGTGCAGTCTGCTTTGTTATTGTTATGTGCCTTCAAGTCACCTGTGACTCACAGCGACCCTAAGTACAACAGCTGTAAAGCCTGCCCTATCCTGTGGCAGTCTCACTGACTCCAACAAACCTACCCTAGTAAGCCTAGTTACTGTATTAATCCATCTCATCCATCAATCTCATATCATCCAGGATCTTCCTGTCCTGTGCTGTCCTTCCACCTTTGCAAGCATGATGTCCTCCTCCAAGGACTGGTCCCTCCTGGCACTATGGTCAAAGCATGTGATACAGAGCTTCAAAGTTCTAGCATCCAAGGAGAAACGTGTTTTAAACCTCCCCATGACAGTCTTGTTTATTCTCCTGGCAGTCCACGGTATAGTCTTCTCTTCTCTAGCACCACAATTCAAAAGCTTCAATTCTTCTTCTGTTGTCTTTAGTCAATGTTCAGCTCTCTGATGCATAGGAAGTAATTGAAAAGACCACGGTCTGGATCAGGCACACTTTTATCTCTAGACTGACTTTGTCACTACTCAGTACTCTGGAGAGGTCCTTGACAGCAGATTTCCCCAGTGCAATTCATCTTTTGATTTCCTGACTGTTGGTGCTAAGAGTGTTGATTGTCAACTCAAGCAAGCTGAAGTTGTTATCAATCTCAGTCTCAATCATGGTGCTGCCAATTGGCCCAGGAGTGAGAATCTTTGTCTTCTTGATGTTGAGCTTCCATCCTTATTGAAGATTAAATCTTTGACCTTTTGCAGCAAGTGCTTCAGATCCTCCTCAATTTTAGCAAACAAGTTTGTCATCTGCATTTCTCAGGTTGTTGATGAGTCTTCCTCTAATCTTGCTTTACAATGGGAAAAACTTCCTTTCTTATATTGTGTCTGTCCAGCGATTAGTGTAATCTGAGGTGGTGACAGCACCTTCAGGACACAGGCTGCTTGAGTTAAAATTCAGTCTTCACTCTCTTACCTACGTGACTCCACAGGTTACATTTCAGTCGTGATTTTCTCTTTTAAAATGATTGCTGCTCTTGGAGTTATGCTTAAATAAATTCACATACACAAAGTGTTTAGAACTGCCCCTGGTAAAAAGTAAATTTCAAACAACAATCAGAAAACACATCAACTATTACTTATAAATTCATTCCAGCTAATGACTTCTGGTGTAGCATACTCTAACTAGTCTAGGCTTCTGCTCCTTGTAGTCAAACTCAAACTCTAACTCAAACACACTGTCATTGATTTGGTTCTAAGTAATAGGAAGCTTTTATTGAATTTCTGAGGCTGTAAGTAACCTGGGAAGACTTTCCCTATTTTCTCTTGAGAATCTGCTGATGGATTTAGTTTTGGGGTTATAGCAATGGGATTTGGTATAGATTATTCTACCAGAGCTCCCTTTAAGCTTAGTGCTTGACTACAAACGATTTATGTCTCCCAGGTTCTATTAAACACTCAGTAAATAGTGGTAATATTGTAGTTACCATTGTTACTATTATTTCCTGACACTAGAGGCATAGGAAGGCAAAACCACTCCAGACCAAGAGAAGACGGTCTCCCAGGTACTTTCAACTCCACCTCTGTGCCACTAAGAACCCAGGCCTGAAGGCATAGCTCCGTGTGGTGGGAAGTGCACCAGGGCCTCCCTGGCTGCCCCAGATGACCCCTCACTGGCCACGCCAGATGGCCCCTCACCAACCTTTCCCCAAGGGAAGGAAACGTGTTACACAGAGTCTCCCACATTCTCCTCATGGAGAGCCAAACTTAGGGCCTCCAAGGGTAGAACCACTCCAGACTGGGCCATCTCCAGCTCAAAATACTACTTAAATTGTGCTATTTATTTATGTTGGGTCTGGTACAACCTAAAGTATCTTTGATTCTATAATAAGTATAAATTCCTAGAGGAGGAATTATTAAGTTAAAGATAACAGGTTTGGGGTTTTTTTTTCTGACTCTTGATACAGGCTGTCCAAATTGCTTCCTCGAAAGTTGTACCAATGTATTCTACTTATATTAGCAGTAGGGGAATGTTTATCTCCATCTTTACCAGGAAAGATAATTTCTTTATAATTTCTTTCTACCAGGAAAGAGGATGTCAAAATCTTGTGTCTGCTGTATTATGTGCTGTCAAGTCAATGCAGTATCCTATAAGCAACAGCTTTGATCCATGTCCTATATTTTAACATTCTCACCACCTCCAGTATGGACCTCAAGTCCATTATTACAGTCACTATATAAATTCGTTTTGTTAAGGGTCTACCTTTTTTATGTTGGCCCTCAACAATTCCAGGCCTGATGTCTTTCCCCAAGGACTGACCTCACCCTCACCCAACACATCCAATGTATGTGAGATGAAGTTTCGCCATCCTTGCTTCCAAGGAGCATGCTAGTCGCACTTTACCCAAGACAGATCTGTTTGTTCTTTTGGCAGTTCATGGAATATTCAGCACTCATCTCCAACACCACAAGCCAAAGGCATTGATTCCTCTTCTGTCTTCTTTAGTCACTGTCCTACTTTTTTTTTTCTTTCTTCTCTTTTTTTAAATTTTTTTAAAATTTTATTAGTATTAATGAACATTTACAGACAGGGATTTTGGGTTTTCATTCCTTCATTGCTGTACCATTCTCTCTACCCTCTTCCCCAGTTTGTTCTTCTTCCCCCGCCCTCCGAATGTCTGTTTTAATTGTCCAATTGCCACAGTGCTTGTCACTACTTTTGATGCTTAAGAAGACCATGTCTTGGATCAAGCACACTGATTAAAGTCAATGATGTCTTTATGCTGACATCATTGCTCTTCAGCACTATGGAGAGATCCCTGACAGCAAATTTTCCCAATGCAATATGCCCTTTGACTGCCTGTATCAAGGGCATTAATTGTGGATCCAAGTAAGATTAAATCATTGACAATTTTAATCTTTTGTCCATCCATTATGATGTTGCCTATTGGCTCAGTGGTGAAGATTTTTGTTTTCTTGATATTGAGATATAATTCATACAGAAAGCTGTAATCTTTGATATTCTATAGCAAGAGAGTCCTCTTTTCCTTAAGCAAGCAAGGCTGTGTCAGCATAAACCAGGTTGTTATTGTTGATGAGTCGTCTTCCAATTCTGATGCAACACGCTTCTTCGTAAAGTCCAGCTTCTCGAAATATTTGCTCAGTATACAGATTGAATAAGTAAGAAGGAAGAATACAGCACTGACACACACTTTCTTGATTTTAGGTTAAAAATGGCATTTAAATGTCATTTTAATTTGTATTTCTTAGGCTAAATGATTTTTCATATGCTAAATGTCTATTCATAACCTATGTTGTTAATACCACTGACTCCCCGCTTATAGTAATTCCTTTGAAGTTTTCTTACTGATTTTACTTATTTTTATGCTTTAAAGATATTTAAAGTTTACTCTTTGTCACATTTATTGCAAATACTCTCCCTTTTGAAACTTTGCTTTTAATTTTGTGTGTATCTATGTTAATTTTCCTATTTATTGTGTTGTTTTGACTTCTTTCTCCTTTTTTATTTTGTGAGGTGTTTAATATTATGTGATACTTTCGCTAGGCTGTTAGGCCAAGTTGGTAGAAAAAGATGGATCTAATTGTAGATACAATTGACACCTACAAATCAGTGAAATTTAAGTAAAAAAAATATTCTCCCTAATACTAGACTTTATGAGTCTTTCTTCAGTCCTTGCTTCATAATCTTCTTCATGCCATCCAGCTTCTTGAATTATTTGCTAAGCATTTAGATGAAATAGGTATGGAGAAATGACACAACTCAGACACACACTTTTCCTGATTTTAAACCAAAGGGAAGAAAATACTTAGTATTTCTCAAGCTGGAAGTAATGGAAAACAAATTCAATCTTAAAGTTTCAACACTGAAAGATTTTGTAGATAAAATCTTGAACGATACAGAAAGAATCAAAAGAAAATGGGAGGAATACACAGAGTCATTATATCAAAAAGTTTATTAAGTTTATTCATAATGTTTCATGGGAACCCTATGAGATTATTCAAACAAACTTGTGTCTACTTGAACCTGAAGAGTTTCACTGAGTTTAGTTAGACCTTTTATTATACTACGTTTTTGGTTCAAGATCTTATTCTTGACAGTGTAACAATGATCTTGTGCTCTGTTTTGCATGGCTTAAGGACTTCATTTCTTGAGGGCACCAATATTTTTAATTACCATCTTGGGCAATCTCTTCTCCTTGGATTAACTGCTTCTGAAAGCTCATTGGAGGGTCAACTTTGAGTTAGCTCTGACTCTGACATACAACAAAAACAAAACTCATGTAGTAGGATTGGCAGATCTGGAGTTTAAGTTTTCCTGTGCAAGCGAAGGGAGAGATTTATTGGAGAAAATTATTTCAAGAAGAGACATGGGGAAATAAAATATTTCTAGCCTATCACTCTGAATAGTTACTAGTGAGGTACCTTTAAAGACTCTGGAGATAGCAAAAATTATCATGTTTATTCACAGAGAAAATGTTGCTGGGTACCATCGAGTCAGAACCAGCTGATAGCTGACCCTCCAGTTCTTGGCGTTGTTAGGTGCTTCTGTATTACTCAGAGTAACCCTATGAAGAGCTGACTTTAACCCTGCAGGGTTTTGGTTGTTTTAATTTTTTAAAAATTTTTTAATGCTTTCTTGCATTTTAAACAAAACAAAACAAAACAAAACACCTCTTTTTTGTGTTGTAAGCAAAATTTATGTATAAATTGGCTTTCCTTTCAAATTAGATTAGTGGACTTTGTTGTTTTAATGTTTGAGTTTTGTTCCACATTTCTCTCTAATCTATCAGACATCTTCTGTTGGGGTATCTCTCAGAGAGGTCAGCAATGCTCCTTTTTTTCTTTTCATTGTTTTATACAGAATTCATGTACATTGTGTTTCATTCATGTACGTTATGTTTATATAATCATTCATATACATTGTGGTTTCTAAAATTTATAATTAATGATGATTGATCAATGCCTTTCATCATTCTCTTATCAAAGCCCTTCATCTGTTCCTTCACACACCTCCACCATCATCAGTCCAGTGATTCCTGTAGCACTAATGTATTTTTAATCTCCTGTCTCCTTTTCCATTTTCTCCCTCTTCTTTGGAACAGTTACACATGTAACTTATTTGCTAATTGTAATAGCCATATTATCCTTTCATCAATTCTTCCCAGATTGGCCTTCCTTGTCTTTATCCTTTAGTGTCCATTTACTATATAGGCTACTTCTGCTCTTCTGATTCCCATTCCTCCAGTTACCCTCCTACTTTCACAATACTGGTCTTATGCCACATTTATCTGTTTGTGATTAAGTTATTTCACTCAGCATTCATATCCTCCTGATGCTCCTATGTTATATATTTTTTCCCAAGTTCTTTCTTCCTTAGTATTGCACAGTATTCCAGTGTGTGAATGTACCACAATTTCTTAATCCACTTATTTGTTGATAGGCATTTGGGCTGTTTCTTACTGTTGTGACTAATCCTGCCAAGAACATATTTGGACTTTCTCTTTTAGCATGTCTTTTGCTATAGCCATTATTTGACTTTGTTAAGCAGATGAGTGGGGATACACACATTGGACATGTTAGCCTATCTACAGGCTACTTATTTAAGTGTCCTTGGCTCTTAAAATGTCTATATTGGTTAAATACTGGTTTATCAGATCTGAGCTATCTCAAAGGAAAATAATTCAAGACATCAGAAAAAGTGGAAAGGAGATGGAAAAATTCCAATCCATGAGGAAGTTGCCCACTCTCAATAATCTGTAAGGGGATTGGTTAGCCTTGCCAATAAATTGAACAGCTCTAGCCATGGAAGCAGATCTTCTGACACCATTAAGAGAAAGTAAGACAATGTAGGACTCCATTCTTGCTATAGCTACACCTATGGCAGCAACATCTATGGCCGAACTAGAAACCTGATGTGAGATGAGGGCTGTGTGTAGCATTGGGAACCAGTATTGGCAGGATAAGACTTTGTTAGGCAATTAGGGGGAATGGGAAGGAAGCCAATATTGATAAGAGTAAGAATTTGGCAACACTGGCTAAAAAAAACCCCATGAGGCTCAAGGCTGAGGTTCCTGTGTGCTCATTTTGGGAGCTGTCTTGATTATGTTCTGTAATTAATCTGAATTATACCCTTTTGACTTCCCAATGTGGTTCTGTGTGGTCTGTGAGCTATCACAGTGGATTTTGGACTTAGAAAAGAGCTAAGATGGGTGTTGAGATGTATAAAATGAAGTATGAGAGTGGAGGTAACCTGTTTGATTACATAGGAATTGGTTCCCTTTGAGAAGCTGATAAAGGTCATGAGGACATGGTTGCCCTCACATGATCTTTGCTCTTTTTACAATATAGGAGTACATTTTCCATTTGTTCTAAGCTCTAATTTCCTGGGGTTATATTCCTAATATCTAGGCCTTTGAGGATTTCTGTGTCCTTTTTGAGGAAATGCCAAACTTCCTTCCACATTGGTTATGCCATTTTACAATTCCATCAGCAGTGTATAAAATTTCCAATCTATCTGCATTCCTGGCAACACTTACGGCTGGCTGCTATGTTAAATTTTTCTGTTGCTACTAGAGTGATATGCTATGTTATTGTTGTCTTGATTTTCACCTCTCTGCTTGCTAGTAATTTTGAACTTTTCCTCATGTGTTTGCTGATCATTAGAATACCTTCTTAGATGAAGACTTTTTTCATGTCCATTGCTCATTTTCTAATTCAGTATTTGCCTTTTTCTTGTAAAGGCACTTCCATATTCTGGATGTTGTAGTAAAGAGTTTCATTTGTTTGTTTGTTTGTCTTCTGTAATGTTATTGCCAAATGTATTTTTTCAGTCTATGGGATTTCTTTTTACCTTATTGTTACCATGTGGTCAATGCCCTAGTTCACTCTTTATGAGTTGTGTTAGGCATAAGAGACTAGAGGAAGGGATGGTGTTAGTATAGAGAAATTTTAGGGTCTTGGAAGAACAAACTTTATTGCACATAACACTAAAATATGGGCCAAGAATGTAAGCCAAAGCTTTTTGTTAAAGTATGAGATTAAGAAAAAAACATGAAGAGCTAGATGTGAAAGTAAAAAAAGTAAAGATATATTTATTAGAAAGCTATGTGCCAAAAGGACAGAACTTCCACTTTGAAAAGGAAACATGGAGGAAGAAGAGTGCTAATGAGGTGAGGTTGTATATATGGCTTCCTTGTCAGAGAGGGCCTTGGAGCCGGAGTCTAGGCCAATGAGATAACGCCATCAAGAGTTCAAAGTTTGGTTGGTAGTTCTCATTCTTGATCCTGTTCTCTGATATCATTCATGCTCCTAAAGGATACACTGTATTTGGTATCATTCATGGGCCCAAAGCACTAATTCTACACATGTCTATATCTGCCTCTGAGTTTTCTGATGGTTCATGTAACATTTACTTCTCCTTTGTCATTGGTTCTACCACTATTGGAAAAGGTTTTTGATGTACAAAGGAAGGTGTTTTTTAGAAGGTCCATTGTTGATTTTGTCCTCTTCTGGTTGTGCTCTCTTGGCTATGTTTGCAAGTCTGTTCACACCGTAGACTAACACGTCGACATTTTCTCTATTCATATCATAGTCTAAGGCTTCTATTTTTTACCCCTTTCTGAGAACATAGTGCTTTGAAGTACCTTATCAAAAGGAAAAGTTTTAAAAATATTTGTGGAAGATGTAAGGTGATCAGGAGAAGAAAAAGGAAAAAGAGAGTCCTCATAGAAGAGTTTAAGATAATTAAGCTCTTGTGTGGTTGCCATTTCAAGTTGACTACTAAACCAAGCTACTCCTTGGAGGCAAGGATTCTGGGGCTTTGTCTGACATAATTTGGACATGTTGCCAGGAGGGACGGGTCCTTGGAGAGGGACATCATGCTTGGGAGAGTGGAGGGACAGTGCAGGAGGGGAAGACCCTCTATGAG
>NW_006399769.1:11164280-11197905 GCF_000299155.1 Elephantulus edwardii
TTCATTGATTATGCAAAGGCATTTGACTGTGTGGATCATAACAAACTGTGGCTGACTCTGAGAAGAATGGGAATCCCAGAACATTTAATTGTACTAATGTGGAACCCATACTTGGACCAAGAGGCAGTAGTCAGAACAGAGCAGGCTAACACTGCATGGTTCAAAATTGGGAAGGCTGTATGCCAGGGATGCATCCTGTCTCCATACCTTTTCAACATATATGCAGAGCAGATTATCTGAGAGGCTGGGCTCTATGAGGAGAATTGTGGTATCAGGATTGATGGAAGATCTATTAATAATCTGCGTTATGCAGATGACACAACCCTGCTTGCTGAAACTGAGGAGGACCTCATGTACTTGCTGCGGAGGGTCAAGGACTGCAGCCTTCAGTATGGACTGAGGCTTAATGTCAAGAAGACAAAGATTCTCACCACTGGACCAATTGGCAGCGTCAGGATGGATGGCAAAGAGCTTGAGATTGTTCACAGCTTCAGTTTGTTCGGCTCCACAGTCAACACTCTCGGCAGCAGCAGTCAGGAAATAAAAAAGCGTATTAAAATGGGAAAGTTTGCTGTTAGGCACCTCTCTAAAGTATTCAGGAGCAAGTGTCTCTCTGGAGACTATGGTGCGCCTGATACAGGCCATGGTCTTTGCAATCGCTTGTTATGCATCAGAGAGTTGGACAATGACTAGGGAGGACAGAAGGAGAGTTGATGCCTTTGCGCTGTGGTGCGGGAGAAAAGTGCTGAAGTATTGCTATAATAAACCACCTCAAGTTTCCAAACTACCAATTTAAGGTGTGTCCTTGGATTTCAAAATGTCAGTATTGGCTAAATGCTGGTTTTTCTGATCTGAACTATACTTCAAGGGAAAATAATTCAGAACATAGGAAAAGAAGAAAGGAGATAGGAAAATAAGAGACAATGTAATTCATAGCCCAGCTGAAATTCTCAAACAGTGGTTTTCATTTTTGTTCCTTAAGGAGGTTTCCTTTTATGCAGGGTCAAAGGGTTCTATTATTATATTAATGGAGGAGTAAGGAGAATACAGGATGTAGTCAGACTACAATGGTTAAGGGATTTCAACTTGATAGGGATATTATTCCATAGTTGAACAGAGTTGCACTCTGTTGAATTACCTTTCTTGGGAATAGGAACATATATGGAACTCCTTCGCACTCATGTGAATATGAATATTTTGTTTCATATGAATATGATAGAGGGTCAACTAAGGAGATGAAGACCCTTGACCAGGTAGATTGACACAGTGACTGCAGCAATGGGTTCTAATATGTCAGGAAGTGTGAATATGCCAAGTATAGGACAGGGTTTAGATGTGTTATTTCTAGGACTGCTGTGGGTTGTACTCAACTTGATAAGGATGTTTTTCCTCAGAAATGTTTCTCTAGACTAAAAGGACACTTCTTTTTGGAATACCTTTCATTAAATTCTTTAAGATCTTACAGGGTGTATGCACACCCATGTTTATTTCAGCTTTGTTCACAATAGCAAGGAATTAGAAACAACCTAAGTGCCCATCAGCAAATGAATGGATAGAGAAGCTGTGGTATATTCACACAGTGGAACACTACGCTGCTTCAAAAAACAAGGAACTCATGCAATATTATTCAAAATAGGTGAGCCTGGAGGACATTATGCTGAGTGAAGTATCTCAATCACAAAAGGACATATACTGCATGGTGCCACTATTGTAAAACAGGACTGACCTCAGGGTTGGGGGGAGACTGAGAAGGATGGGTTCAATAATGTATACTGCATTCAAACAGATGAGGGAGAAAACTGTTTAAGATGGAAAATTATTAGGGATTTTTGTCATGACAGGAATCCCGAGGGAAGGCTGTAAGTGGAGTGGACCTGGGGGGAGAGATTGTAAAAGAATGAAATAATTTTTCTTTTACTTTTCCAAGAGGGGAGTGTACTGGGAGGGGAGGGTTAGGAGGGGAGAAAAGTGCGACAATGAATGAATGGAAATCCAAAGTCTTTGTAAATTTGCATTGAAATAAGTAATAAATTAAAAAGAAAGGAAAAAATATTATAGGGCATTGTTTCCTTAGCCTCACTAACTTTGTATATAACCCTATGTTATTGTTGTGTTTGGTATAGTTAGACCTAAGCCATAATTGACCCTCCGTTAAGTTTTCAGAGACAGCACGAGAGTTAATTGGTTATCTTTCTCTAGAGGAGCAGCTGGCGAATTTGAACCACGTACCTTATATAACCTTATGAAAAGAAATCAATATCCTCATTTCCAGAGCAACTGAATTCATAGATGCACATACCTGAAGGTTATATCTAATTATAGGTATACTTTGTAGGACACCAGGTATGGTTATCCATGCACAGAAATAGGAAGCCACTGGCAATTGTCTCCACCCTTACCACTCCCAGGGAAATGCCGATATACCCTCAGATCTTCCTGTGGGAGCCAAGAATCAACAAACTTGCAGGAAGGTGTCACCTAATCTCTCCTAGTTTTTATAGTAGCCCACCTGGAGATGGCTGGTAAGGGAACCCACCCTATTTCTTTTCTTCTTTATTTCCTTGAAGAGCGATGGGGCAATGGAACTATATACCTGTGAATTTGCCTTTGGGGTATGTCCTCAAAAGCTGAAAACCTTAGGTTTCAATAACCTCTGCCATAGAAAAAAGCAAAACAAAACACAAAAAACCCTGGCCTTCTGCCTTAAAAAAACCCTCCTGGTCTTTTGCAACACAGCCAAAATATAATACAACCTGAGCAATTAAGAGAAATAGCCAGAGAACTACAGCCTATTTTTAAGCTAAATTATTCTGCCATAAAGAGGGAATTAGTGAAAAGTGCCATATGTTCAAGCTTTTATTTATCTGAAAGACAATCCCTAGTTAAGTGAGAGGTGTTTAGAAAAAGTCCTTCTAAGTAGGAGAATGCTGTTCCCTAATAGGACCAGACAGAAGGCAGCCGTGCCCTGTCTCCATCAGGATAACTTGACCAGAACATCATCAGAACATCATCAATCACTTCCAAGGATTCTCAAACCTCCAGATACACCAGCTCTAGCGTGTTTTTTTTAACCTTCTGTCACTAAAGGAGATGGAAACCAGGAGAATACCTTGAAAGAATACAAGTGTTGTTGTTGTTTTAATGTATGTATATATGTATGTATGTATTCAAGTATGTATGTATTTAATTAGAAAACCTACAAACCTGTACTAAAAAAATAGGGAGCTTCTCAGGCAATCCTCCTAAGTTCACTGAGGGAATTAAACACGTCGCCCAGATGTTTGAACATCCTGGGAAGACATGTGAGTACTCTTATTGTTGTTCCCTCCCTTGAAGAGCAAAATTGCATTTAGGGAGCAGGGCAGGTATATGGAGATTATCTATCTGTCCTGCAACCTAATCTACCCACAGGAGCTACTACAGCTTTCAAAGAAGATCTAGCCAAGAACTATCACACAACTCTGAGAAAGCACATGATTATTTAATTGGGAGAATGAAAGCCATCCAGGATGCACTTGTTAATTTTCCTAAAGCATCTGAAGAAGAGGAAAGAAATCTCAGCTGTACTCACAAGTAGGATGGATTACCACAGCAATCCAGAGATGTTTAATCTGGGCCCCAATTCTCCTGAAGCTACTACTGTATTTGAATAGCCATTTTATTAATTAGTAACTCTGCTCCAAATATTCACAAGAAACTGTAAAAAGTAGCATTAGGACCCTAAGACAATCTGCAGCAACTCTTGGAGGTCACGATCAACTGTCTCTAAGAAAAAGGACATCTATGTATTAAGGTGGTGGTTGTTGTTGATTTTGTGCCATAGAGTCAGAACCAAGTCATAGCAGACCCTCCAGCGGGTTTTCAGAGGCAGTAAACCCCATTGAGTCAGGAGTTCTGGTGGTCTAATGGCAAGAAGCTGTGCTGCAATCTTGAAGGCACATGGAGGATGAACAATCTCCTCACAAGTTATTAACTGCCTCTGAAAACCCACTGGAGGGTCACCTATGGGTTGGTTCCCACTCTGGTGCACAACAACAACAACAAATTCCACAGAAGACTGAGCATCCTCTCACAGAGCATCTGGAGGGACTGCAGTGTTCTTTCTTACCACTAGGCCACCATCAAAAGACCAAGCTCCTGCTTCAGGCTATACAAGACATTCAGGAAGCCATCACTTTAGGTCACTCAGAAGGTCCCCAAAAAATCAGTGCTTCTGCTGCAGGAAGCCAGGGCACTAGGAGTGTAAGCACTCAGACAGGGCAAGTCTGACATACCAGCAAAAGTCTGCCACAAAACAATGCCCCCCATATGATCAAGTTGGGCTTTGGGCACGTGACTGCCCTGTGGTCCAAACGGAGTGCAGTGGAAGTCATGAAGTCCTTCTGGGAGGAAATGCAGACCATTAAAGAAGCCCAGGCCCTGTAGCAACCCATACCCAAACATCCATATAAAAAACCAGAAGACTCATGCGAGTGACCCTAGATGTGGTCAGTAAAAAGTTCATTTCTTTAAAAACCCATAAAACAAACACCTCCCCCCCCAAAAAAAACCCCTCCTTAATTAATCCTTTATTGATATAGTACTTAAGGCTTTTGGTAGTCCCTTCTCCCAAGCCTTATGTCTCTTAGTTAGAATATATAGTTGACCCACAGAAAGATATAAGACCCACTCTTGTCTTGCACTCTTGTCTTGCTGCTAAGAAGGAATGATAATTACATATAAGATTGTAATGATTCTGAAGAACTAATTCCATTAGTAAGGTGGAACTTCAAAACAATTTCCTAATTTTTTTTAAATTAGGAAATTTAAATGAAGTACAACTTGATTTATGTCCTAAAGCTACAGCTTTGTGACTGGAACTATCTGTTTCAGAAGGAGATGAAAACCTCTTGCTTCTCATCATGTTAGCAAATGTTGATTCTATTATATGGGCAAGTAAAATATCATGCATTATGACAAGTGTGTATCCATTAAAAATCTTCTTAGGCAAAAATCTTTTTAAAAAAATATTTTACATTGGTTTGCTTACAAAGTTTATATCGTATTTCACACTATTCTTTAGCTACTGTGCAGGAAGGTGCACTTCCTGTGTAGGTTCACACCCATGAAAATTTTTCTCTAATCCTTTCACTGATCAATGCTTATTAATTCCCAAGTAGAATCAATCACAAAAATGGATTCTAGTAGACATCTTCATAGACATCCTAGTAGATATTTACATCTGTCGAAAGTTCTGCATTGGAAAAAAACACTATAAGTTCACTCCCAGAAAGTGGCAAAGGCCCTTTTCATCCTATTAAAGGACAGTTCTAGCAGGCACTCTTTCAATGCCATAAAAGTAGCAATTAGTATCAGGGTCTTTGTCCTGTCCCTCTCAAAGTTTTATCCCTCTCAAGACTTTTCTGACAGCATAAAGAAATTTCACAAAGCCTACAGGTTCTTTAGTGCCAACAACACTCAAGTGGCTGCTACCCTACAAAGCAAACACAGATTAGATTTTGCAGTGGCCAAGAAGGGAGAACTAAGTATTTTCCTAGAGTAAGAGTGCTGTTACTATGCTAATCAGTTTGGCTTCTCAGAGATGCCACTAAAAGGCTAGCATATTTAGCCTCTAAAATCCATCATCAGCTATCTTGAGTCTAGTCTCAGATCTTGAATTGTTCCTCTTTATAGAACCATTTGTAATAATTCAATAAAGTTTGTGTCTCCATGCAAAGCAAATGGCCTTAGAAAGATATCATCCTAATTAAACTCCTCCTCCTAAGTTTATCCCTTTCAACATGCTTGGCACAGCAGCCAGAACATGAAAAGGCATTTGACTATATGGATCACAACAAAAATTGGCTAACACAGAGAAGAATGGGAATCCCAAAACACTTAAATGTGCTCAAGTGAAATTTATACCTAGACCAAGAGAATGCTATTCCACCAGAGCAAGACTGTACACATGTAAGCTTGAAAAGTACAAAAAAGTTTTTGACTGCTAATGTTAAACTTCTCCCTTGATTCTTTTCACAGACACAGTCAATCACATTCCTATATAATCTACCAGGTGATGTTTAGGTTTCTAGTGAACAATATGCTTTCTTACAAAAAAAAAGTATTGTTGTCATTATGTGCTGTCACTTGCCTATGTACAACAGTTCTGAAGTCTGCCTTGTCCTGGGCTAATCTCACTGACTGACACATCTACCTCTATTGCTCCAGTTACTGTGTCCATCTATCTCATCCAGGCTCTTCTTCTCCTGCGCTGTCCTTCTACCCTTCCGAGCTTGATATCCTTCTCCAAGGACTGGTCCCTCCTGACCACATGCTCAAAGTATGTGAGACAGAATTCAAAATCCAAGGAGAAACTTGGTTAGCAGCCTTGAATAAATAATTGAGTGTACAAAATTCTATCATTTCTTTTATGTGTCTATTTTCCAACTACTCTTACTTCTTTGTCTCCAACTTTTGCCTTCCTGTTACCAATTATTATTAATGTGTCTTGCTTGCACATTCAATCAATTTCAAATTGCAAAAGTTGGCATAAATCTTCAATTTCTTAATCTTGGCTTTAGTTAGTAATTGGTGAATGTATTTGCATAATAGCTGTATTAACAGGTTTTCCTTGTGTGCATATGGATAATATGCTATCATTCACAGTGACGTACTTCAGATAGATCTTGAAATGTTTTTACTATGAATGCAACACAATTATTTTTCAATTTGTCATTGACAGTAGCCAGAAGATGCAGAGACATTTGACTTTGTGAATCACAGCAAATATTGTCTAACATTGAGAAAAATGGGAATCGCAAAACACTTAATTTTGTTCTTGCGAAGTCTTTGCTTAGACCAAGATAATGTTGCATGACCAGAGCAAAATTATATTGCATGGTTTAACATTAAGAAAGTTTTTGACTGCTGATGCTGAACTTCTCCATTGATTCTTTCCACACATATAGCCAATCAAATTCCTACATAACCCATCAGGTGGATCCATCAGGCCTAAGAGATTACATGACTGTTTGATTCAATGTGGTCAATTTCAGTCCATCTCAACTCATCATTGCCTGTTGTTGTCATTAGGTGCCATCAAGTTGAGTGTGATTTATAGCGACCCTATGAACAACAGATCTGAACCCCATCCTATTCTGTGCCATCCTCACAATCTCAGAGACACTCAAACCTGTTGCTGCAGTCATTGTGTTAATCCATTTGGTTGAAGTTCTTTTTCTTCTTTGCTGTCCCTTCACCTTTTCAAGCATGATGTCTACAGCCAAGAAATAACCTATTCTAGCAATATGGACAAAATGTATGAAATGAAGTTTCAACTTTCCTTCCAAGGGGCACTCTGGCTGCACCTTCCGTAAGACATACAATTTTAGGGATCATTTTTATACTTTGTTTCTACAGACTACTATAAAGGATGAAGATCTTTATGTGTTGCTTTTCATTTTTGAAGTTCTCTATCTGAGGACGACCTGAAGCGCTTGCTGCTGAGGGTCAGGGTCTGCAGCCTTGAATATGGATTGAGGGTCAATGTCAAGAAGACAAAGATTCTCACCACTGGACCAACTGATAGCATCAGATGGATGGTGAAGAGATTGAGATTGTTCACAGCTTTAGTCTGCTTGGCTCCACAATCAACACTGTTGGCACCAGCAGCCAAGGAATTAAAAGACATATTGCGATGGGAAAGTCTGCTATTAGGGACCTCTCTAAAGTACTAAAGAGCAACGGTGTGTCTCTGGAGACTAAGGTGCGACTGGTACAGGCCATGGTTTTGCAATAACTTGTTATGGGTCAGAGAGCTGGACAATGACCAGGGAGGATAGAAGGAGAATTGATGCTTTTGAGCGTTAGTGTTGGAGAAGAGGGCTGAAGGTACCATGGACTGCTAAGAAAACAAACAGATTCATCCTGGAGAGGGTTAAACCAGGCTGCTACTTGGAGGCAAAGATTTAGAGACTTCATCTGACATACTTTGGTCATGTTGTAAGGAGAGACTGGTCCTTGGAGAAGGATATCATGCTTGGGAGGGTGGAGGGCAGGTGCAGGAGGGGAAAGCCCTCTGCGAGGTGGATTTATTCGGTGACTGGGGCAATCGGGGTGAGTGTGTCAAAGACAATGTGATTGTCACAGGACAGACCAGAGTTTAGAGCTGTTGTACATAGGGTCGCTATGAGTCACAAGTGACTCGACGGCACATAACAACAAACAAAAAGTGTTATTAGAGTGATACTTTCTACTTTCTGTGCTCAAATTATTGATGGATGTTTGCACCGATTCTCATTGGGTTTTTTTTTTAGCATCTTTCAATCTGAGGGGCTCTGCTTCTGATAATATATGTAAAAAATGTTCCTTTATAATTCATAAGCTTTTTGAAGCCCTTTATTTCAGAAGTGGGTGACCAATCCTGGAAATATCAGGCTGGGATGTATCCTTTCTACATACCTATTCAATCTGTCATTCAATGCAAATACTTTCAGAAGCTGAACTTTATTATGAAGAATATGGCATCAAGATTGGGGGAAGACTCATCAACAACTTATGTCATACAGATGACACAGTCTTGCTTTCTGAAAGTGAGAGGAACTTAAAATTCTTTTGCTTGCTGCAGAAGATCAAAGACTATTGACTTTAATATGGATTATATCTCAAGATCAAGAAAACAAAAATCTTCACCACTGGGCCAAGAGGCAGCATAATGATAAATGGAGACTAGCTTAAAAATGTCAACAATTTCTTCTTCCTTGGATCCACAATCAAAACAATTGGCATCAACAGTGAAGAACTCAAAATATGAATTGCATTGGGAATATCTGATGTTAAGGACATCTCCAAATTGCTAAGGAGTAATGAAATCAGTTTAAAGTCCAAGGAGCACCGAATTAAAATTATTGTCTTCCTAGTTAATGGCTATGTGTCTGAAATTTGGACAATGACTAATGATGACAGAAGAAGAATCTATGCCTTCGAGTTGTGGTGTTAGAGAAGAGTCTTTTTGGACTGCCAAAAGAATAAACAAATCTATCTTTAAAAAAGTGCACATAGGGTGCTCTTTGGAGGTAGGAATGATGAAGCTTTACCTCACATACTTTAAGCATGTTGTTAGAGGGCCCTACCCTTGGAAAAGAACATCATGCTTTGAAATGTGGAGGGTCTGAAAAAAAGGAAATTCCTTTGCCACAGTGAGTGTAACTATGGAATCATTCATATCAGAGATAATGAGGAGGGTACAAGATAAGACAGAATTCAGATCTATTGTTCAAAAGATCACTACCAGGCTTAGTTGACTACAGTATATAGCAACAACAACCGACGTACGCCCATAGAGAGATTTAGAGCTCCTGTTGGCAGAAAACACCCAATTCTAGCATGAAGCAGCTGGAAGTGCTATCATCCAAAATGCTAAACAATTTTAGGAACTCAATCTTTACAGAGGGGAGAATTAGTGTCATAACTGATTAAGTCAGGCAAATTGAGAAGAAGTTGAATAGAAAGAATGTTATGGAGAATACCAACAAGATGTTGTTGTTGTTATGTGCCTTTGAGTCGTTTGCAACTCATAGTGACCCTATGTACAACAGCCCTAAACTCTGTTCTGTCCTGTGCCAATCTCACTGTCTCCGACACACTCATCCTGATTACCCCACTCACTGAATCAATCCACCTCCTAGAGGACCTTCCCCTCCTTCACCTGCCCTCTTCCTTCCCAAGCATGATGTCCTTCTCCAAGGACCGGTCTCTCCTTACAACATGACCAAAGTATGTCAGACAAAGCCTCAGAATCCTTGCCTCCAATTAGCAGCCTGGTTTAACGCTTTCCAGGATGAATCTGTTAAGTAAAAACTCATTTTAAAGGCAAAGTTCAAATGAAGTGGCTAAGATCAGACCCTACTCATTCAATACCAAGAAACACAGAACATCAGACCTAGCGTCTCACAGTCCTAACATATGTAGTGTGGTCAGCAGTAAGAGACTTACCATAAGACGATGAGTGCTGTCAGCAATAATGGAACAGAGGAAGAACTACCCATCAAATTTGGAGCTTCTTGCAATATAATAACAACAACAACAACAACAGCAAACCAATATAAAATTTTACAAAATATTTAGATCCTTAAAAAATGAAAAGAACTGCATAAAAATCTTCATCCTGGCAGAGTGAGCAGAAATGAGCCAATATTGACCATTTTGAATCAGACAATTATGTAATTTCTTATTCTTGCATTGACGTGTTGAAGAATTGTGTTTGCATTCATAGTCAAAAAAAGAACATTTCAAAATCTATCTGAAAAACAATGCTGAGTGATAGCATACTACTCATATACACACAAAGAAGACCTGTTAACACAATTATTATTCAAATGTATGTACCAACCACTAAAGACAACAAGAAGAATTAAAGGACTTCTATGGACTTGTGTAATCTGAAATTAATTGAATATGCAACCCAGACATAGTAATAATAATTGGTAACAGGAATGCAAAGGTTAGAAACAAAGAAGGTGGAATGATGTACTTGGTGACAGAAATGAGGCTGTTTAATCTAGAACTTATTCATTGCAAATACCTTTCATTAAAACATAATTATTCACCAAATAAACAGGGACCTGGTGGACTACATAGTAATTTGATTGATTGCATTTCTCAAAAGGAGATGGAATGAATACATAGGATCAGTATACCGCAAATCATTAAACAACACTGAATCATTTCAGGAAGTTGCACATAATAAAGAACCAATGCTACTGAAGGAGAAAGCCCAGGCTGCACAGAAGGCACAGGAAAAAAATAAGACCTTATGAACTGATAAAATACCATTGAGGTGTTTCAACAAACAGATGCATCCTTGGACAAGCTCACTCATTTATTCTAAGAAAACTACTGACTGTCAGAGTGGAAATGATCCACATTTTTTCCTTTTTTTTAAAAAATAAGGTAGTGAAAGGACCCCAACTCCAATTCTAAAACTTCATCGGGTCCCAAATTCCCCACCCTGACCAGAGTCCTGCTGGACGTAGGAAGCCACCCATATCCCTTTGGCCTCCTGGATAGATAGCACCAAGACTCATGAAGAAGAACACAGGGACCCCACTTCTAAAGACTTAGTCTGGATCCTAAGCTCTTTTCTCTGACCTGGAGGTCTGCAGGGCCTTTGGAAGGACCTCCCCACTCCTCCTATTCCTTAGCCTTTAGGATAGGTAATAAAGCAGCAGAACTCAAGGAATTTCAAGGCATGGCATTTTCAATTATCTCATACACATATGAAGGTTGAAAAGTTATCAAGGGAGGCTAAGGAAGAATTGTTGCCTTTAAGTTGTGATGGTGACAAAGAGCATTGAATATTGATCAAGTATTGAATACGATCAGCCAAAAGAAACAAATATGTCTTGAAAGAAATGCAGCCAGAATTCACCTTACAGACAAGAATGGTGAGATTTCGTTTTGCACACTTTTGGCATATCATCAAGATGGGGAAACCTTTGGAATAAAACACTATGCTTGAAAAATTGAGGATGAGTGAAAGATAAGACAACCATTAACAAAATGAATTTACACAGTGACTTCAGCAATTGCTTAAGCACAAGGGAGATTGTAAGAGCAGTGAGGAATTGGGCAAAGATTTGGTACACTGAATTGCTATAGGTTGTAGTTCACGCAGTGGTACCTAGAAATGACATCTAATCTCCCAGGATTCTCAAGTAACCCTGGAAATAAATTGGTTCTCCTAGAATCTGAATTCCTATCAGTAATTATTTTGACTCATGTTTTTTCCTCCAATTCTGGCACAAGGCTGTTCCTGATGGAATTAAATCAAGTACATCACAAGAAATTTAAAGTCCCAAGGGATTACCAATCTACTTCATATTCAGGATGGTGAAAAATTATGATGACAGAAGGTCAGATCAAGGGTCAGTATATAATTTACACATTCTGTTCTATTTTTCTGTATTTTTTAAAATTCAAGATAAATGGCAGCTCATCAGAGAAATGTAGCATGAAATATGAAGCAAAACACAACAGCAAATGAGAGAGAATCTTAGAGTGAGGATCATGAAATCATCTAGTTAAATTTCTCTGTTTATAGAACAGTAAAGCAGATCTGGTTTAAGTCTCCTGGAATACTATTGTGACATCAGAACACATAACAAACAATCTGTTACAACTTTTTAAATTGTTGAATAAAAATGACCAATAATATACTGTGGTTGAGTGTAAAACAATCCTGTGATTAAAATGGTTTTGGGTTATTAGCAGTAACACTTTCTGTGTAATAAGTTAAGCCACATTAGTTTAAAATAGATGTCAGATAAACATAACCAGTGTGCTCTATTCATTAAAAACACATTTTGTAAATTTGCTGCCCAGAGGAGGGTGTCCATTAGCATCATCATCTTATATCTAACAAAATGCATTTAACATGGCAATATGAAATTGCAAAACTCATATCAGGTAGGCTAATGGTGTCTTTTCTTTAATGGTTCTTAATTGTGTTTGGTTCTTTGGACCTCATGTATAAGAACACAACAGTTTTAATAAAATCATTCATTATCTGAGCTAAAATATTTTTTTGCATCAAATACAATTTAACGCGATGGACAATCATAAAATACGGTAATATTTTGCTTAATGAAGTCAGAAGAATTTATGTCCTTTTTCACATTAAGAATGAAAACTGTGATATTCCCTACTATGGCACAGATGCATGATTTTACCTCAGGTATTATTTAAATCCCTCAAAAATATAGCCATGATCATTTTCAGGACTTTAAAATTATATTCCTAAATCCAAAAGACAAAGGCAACAAACTAATGCTTTGCTTTAGAAAATAAGTTTTTAAAGGTAACACTGAAGCAACGAAGTAATTTGATCAAAACAGCAAGCCATCAACTAGAAATAGACATTGCTATTTAGCTCTTGGAATAATGTCCTGGAAACAGATATCTGTGCAGTTATAGTTTATAGACTTTACTGGGCTATTAGCTTTACTGTTCAGAGTATATTGATTTGTGTGAAAGAATCATCAACTTTAACTATTTCTTAGAAGACAAAACCAATTATTTTATATTAAAATTTGAGGGAAAAATGACACAGTTCATTTAAGTTCACAGTACTGCCTTGGTATTTTCCTTATACTCATTTGCAAATACAATAATTTATCCCTGAAATCCCCTTGTCTGGCACTTTCATCTTCTTAATATAATCTAATAAGGCTGAATTTCACTAAATGTCATAAAGATTTCTCTCCTCTTTTTTTAGTTGGAGGAGATTTTTCCTCTTAACCTACTTTAAAGTAGTCATGAAAACAAATGACTAGAGAACATCTAGTGATGCTGTGTCCTTGGTCTGAGGTCCAATATTTTCTTGTGAAGCACGAAATATTCATGTACATTTATTAGGAGTGGAAATACACATCAGAATTGGAAAGCTGTGACTCAGATATGTAAATAAATATGTCTCTGTCCTTTTTCATTAGATGAGTTCTCCTTTCAATCATTTAATCTAAGCAATATAACACAATATGTATTCAACGTCTCTCTTCTTTCACTCAATAATATTGAGATTTGTCTGTACTGTAATGTATACTTCATTCCTCTGTATTGTTGTACAGTAGTCCGTTGCAGGAGTACAATACATTTTGTTTATCCATTTTTGTTGCGTGGGGATCCTTAAATTTATTTTCTATTTTGGGCTATTGCAAATAAAGCTACTATGAGAAATATACTTTATAGGGACATATGCTTTCATTTTTTTTTGTTACATACTAAAAGTGGACTGAGTAGGTATTACAAAAGTGTACCGTTAAGTATTTGATCTTATGTCCTCAAGCCCTTAGCATCATGAAGGGGAAAGAATACCTAATTTGCCAATTAAAAGTAATTCAGAGTAATTCAGCTTTCTGTGCCCTTCCAGCACCACCACCCTACAGCCTCCCTAATCCCTTACCTCTGCTTTAAAAACAAGGAATGACATATTCTCAGTTCAAAGTTATACAGTGATTTTTCTCCATTCAAAGACTTCCTTCTGCTTCTCCTTCTCCCCAGGATGATTTTCAATACAAAGAAGACTCCTCCATATGGTGTTGAGAGAGAGGCCAGTGCACATTTTGGGTTTCCCTTTAAGGTATTAATATTTCTGGGCAGTTCAGTCTGTCTTCACTGCCATCCATTGTCTGGTGTAATTATTTGTTTGTTTATTGAGATAATTAATATGATAATAGTCCTTTCTTGGTAGTCTCCATCCTCCACCTTCAGTTGTCCAACTGTGCCTTCCTGCTTTAAGCTCTTGGCTGTGGCTTATTTCATTTGGAGACTTTAGTTCACTAGTATTCCCCTAACCATTAAACTCAAGGATCACTTATCTTCTTTCTTCAATGACTTTAAAATGAGATTGTCAGCTAGACTCTCATCTACATATCCTTCCTTAGACTTGCTGGGATTTCTGGATCTTTGACATGGAAGACATATGCCCAAACCTACTATGTTGTTCTCATCACTAAGAGCTGTTAAGTTGTCATAGTAACCCTATGAGCAAGAGAATTTAACCTTGCATGATTCTGCACTGTCCTCACGGTCTCAGCTGTGCTTAATCCCACTTAGCAATTATGATGTCACTCTATCTCGCTGAAGATCTTCCTCCTTTCTGCTAAACCTCCACTATTCTAAGCATGGTTCCTCCTCCAGGGACTGACCCCTCCGGATAATAAGCTCAAAATATGTGAGCTGAAGTCTCATTATCTTTAATTCTAAGGAGTACTTTGGATGAACTTTCCCCAAGGTGTATTTGTTTCTTCTTTTGACAGTCTATAGTTCATTCCATATTTTTCACCAACACTGTAATTAAAAGACATCTCTATTTTTTTATTATTTATCTTATTCATTGTCCTACTTTCATATGCTTGAAAAGCACTTGGAAATAACTTGTGTTGGTTGGGGCACATCTTAGTCTTTAAGCTGTTATCCTTGCTCTTTAACAATGAATCTACTGTTCTTGGAAGAAACTTTGCCCAACAAACACACCATATATCCTCTCAGCTCTCTCCACGTTAATGCGGTAGCCATCAAAGTGATCTCCTCCTGAAGTTCTGCATCTTCTTTTGGCTTCCTCTGCATAGGAATGATTGTATGAAATATAATGTTAGTGAAGAATAGTATGCAACACTATGGATATGAACTTTGTAAGCAAACAAACATTTAAAAGAAAGGAAAGCTTTAGAAGAAACTAGATGGTGGGGGCACAAACTCCAGAGAGTGTGAAAATTAGTTTCAGTCCCAACAAAGCTGCAAATATAAATAGAAGATATAGAAGGAAGTCAGGTATTTTTACATTGAGTGAAGCACAGAACTAAGAAGATATAAAACTTTAAGACCAACTGACAGTGGAGGGTTTTGTTATTAGATCGAAGAGTATCAGTTCAAGGAAAGATGACAGTTGGAGTGGAATTGACTTTAAAATATCAATGGATCTTGCTTGAGTTTTCTACAAATTGTTTTCCAGTTTTGCCAACACTATTTGTTTAAAAGGCTGTCATTTCCCCACTTAACAGATTTCATCTCCTTGTCAAAATCAGTTGAGTATAGATAGATGAGCTAATTTCTGCATTATATGCAAGACAATAATCAAGAATGAGAGGTATATTGCAAAAAAGCCTGGAGGTGAAAGTGGGGAGGGAGGTAATTATGCAGCAATGGATGAATATTTAAGAAAAAAATGAACTGGGGGAGTGAGACGAGAAGAAGAGGAGGTAAAATTGTGCAAGAATGAATAAATGGAAATCTAACTTAAATTTTTTGTTAAAATTACAATTAAAATAGTTTATATTAAAAATCAATGGGATTTTCCAATGAGACTCTACACTTCATAACTGAAGAGTTGCTCTTTCTATCATGTCTTATAAGACTGAATCATTTAATTCTGATTTTTATTTTTAAAGTTACTCTTCCACCTATTTTTCTGGCCAGATTTCTCTCTGTACTGCTGCCCAGTCTATAGATTCAAATAACATTTGCAAGACTACTTAGTGATCATTTGCTCTCCTCCCCTGATTTATAGGTAAGAAAGGGAAAACACAAGACAGTTAGGGGTGTTGTTTAAGGTAATACAATTAATGTGTGAAAAAGTTTTTATCTTCAGAAATAAACTTCAGTACTTCAGTTTTCCATGGTGCTGATTTCTAATCCTCCCTCAAATTCCATTAAAAGGTAACCAAGTAGTCAAATCTTGTAATGGTAAATTTTTACTTCGAATGAAATAATTTTTGTTTTGGGCTTTAGGGCCCTATTAATCACTCCTGAAAACAAATTTGGCTACATATACTAAGATATTATGGATAATGCATAGTAAAGAGCCACAGAAATGGCTGGTATAAAATAGAATGTGTATTTGCTGTGTGATAAATGGGGGGGGGGAAATGGAGTAAAAGATAACTGATACTATTTATTCTGACACTGGGCCACTTCTGCTTTTGCTTGGATTAAAATCATACCACATTTTTGCTTTCCTCCCCTATTTCCTCTTTAAATAAAACCTATTATTTCATATTTACTTCCTCCCTTAATAATTGAAGAAATCATTGCGTAGAACAGAGGACATGGTACTTACTCAATTTCCTGTTGTTGTTGTTGTCATGTGCTGTTGAGTTGTCTGTAACTTATGGTGAAACTATACACAATAGCTCTGAACCCTGCTATGTCCCGAGCCAATCTTACCATCTCCGGAACACCTATCCTCATTACCCCAGTTACTGTGTCAATCCATTTCATCCTGTGTTTTCCTCTCCTGATCTGTCCCTCCATTCTTTCAAGGATGATATCCTTCTTTAAGGCTAGTACCTCCTGGCAACATGCCCAAAGTATGTCAAACAGAGCTTCAAAGTCCTTGCCTCCAAAGAGCAATTTAGTTTCATCCTCTCCAGGACAAACTTGTTTGTTCTCTTGGCAGACCATGATATGTTCAATATTTTTCTCCAGCATCAATTATTCTGCTGTTATTCTTTGTCATTGTTCAGTTCCCTGACACACAGCAAGCAGTTGTGAAGACTGTGGCCTGGATGAAGTAGACCTTAGACTCCAGAATAATATTGTTAATCTTTAGCACTCTGGAGAAGTCCCTAACAGCCGATATTACTAGCCCAATTCCCTGGAATTTACTAAATTTCCATTTAAATTATGGAGGTTTAGGACCAGAAGAATGCCTGTGCCCTATTGACTATGCAAAGGCATTTGACTGTACAGATCATAACAAATTATGGCTAACATTGAGAAGAATGCAAATCCCAAAACATTGAATTGTGCTTGTGCAATACCTATATATACACTAAGAGGCTATTGTGTGAACAGAGAAAAGAAACACTGCCTGGTTGAAAATGAAAAAAGATGCATACTAGGGTTGTATCCTTTCTCCATACCAACTTAACCTGCTTGCTGAGCAAATCATTTGAGAAACTGAGCTCTGTGAAGAAGAATATGGTATCAGGATTGAAGGAAGACTCATCAGTAACTTTGCTATGTGGATGACACAATCTTATTTTCTGAAAGTGGGGAGGACTTTAAGCACTTGCTGCAGAAGATTAAACACTGTATGTAGCCTTCAATGTAGATTACATCTCAACATCAAGAAAGCAAAAATCTTCACTACTGGACTGATAGGTAACACCATGATAGAGAAAATATTGAAACTGATAATTGCTTCGTTTTACTTGGATTCACAATCAATACACTTGGTACCAGCACTCAAGAGATCAGGAGACAAATTGCACTAGGAAAGTCTGTAGTCAGGGACCTCTCCAAATTATTATTGAGGAGTAATAATGCCAGTTTGAGGACTAATATGTGCCTGATTCAAGTCATGTTTTTTAAAGTCACTTACTATGCATCTGAGAGCTGGACAATGACTAAAGATGACAGAAGAATTGATGTGGTGTTGGATAATAGTAGTGATTATCTCATGGACTGCCAAGAGTAAACAGATAAATCTTGGAGAAGATGTAGTCACAGTGCTCCTTGAAGCCAAAGATTATAAAGTTTCATCTCACATACTTTGGGTGTGTTGTTAGGAGAGGCTACTCTTTATAGAGAGACATCATGCTTAGAAAGACAAAGGGACAATGAAGGAGAGGAAGAGTGTCAACCAGGTGGATTTACCCAGTGACTGAAGCAATGCAGTCATTTCCAAGATTGTGAGGATGGCGCAGGATAGATAGGTTTCAAATCTATTGTTAATAAGATTGCTATGAGTCATACTCGACTTGATTGCACCTAGCAACAACAACAAGGTAATAAGGAGACAAGCTTAATTACAGATTGTTAAAAATCTCTGATTAAAGCTATATGAAAACTTTTAATAGTTGTGGTCTCTCTTTCTTAAGTCAGTATTACTAATAGGCATGATGACCTTAGAATAATAAGTTTGACTTCTGGACCCCTCTGCCTTAGAGTTTATACAAATAATTTTTGAAGTAAAAGTGTTAAATATTTTATTTTACAACGTGTGAATTTGGGTAGGTTCCTTAGTCTTTCAGACTAGGTTAAGTTGTTTCAGTCAAAGTATTTGTATATGTGATTGAAGTCCAAGAGTCAGTTGACTTTAAGCAAAGAGAGCTCTCCTGTGTGGGTATGGTTCAATTAGTTAAAAAGTCCTAAGAGCAGAACTGATGTTGGTGTTTGTTGTTTGTGCCACCGAATCAAGTAAAACTCATATATCCTATAAACAGCCAACCTGAACCCTGCCCCATCCTGTGCAATCCTCATCAACTCTGACACGGTAGAGTCCACTGCTGAATTCACCTTGCCAATGCATCTCATTGGAGGACCTCCTTCTTTTTTGCTGACCTTTCATATTTGTAAACATTTTGTCCCTTTCCAAGGAATAACCTCACCTAGCTACATGTCCAAAGTATGAGTAATGAAGCTTCACCCTGTATGCCACCAAGAAACACTCTGGCAGAACTGAAGCTTCCTTAAAGAAGATGAAATTCCACTTGTAGATGCTTCATTTCATGTCCAAGAAGTCCAACCTGCTCTTCTTTACAGAATTCCAACTTGCATAAGTAGCACACTTGATTATGTACTGTATTGTTCACATATAATACATCCATATAAATAAGATACATAACATGTCTATGAAACTAGGAAGTAAAGGTATGGTGTGATTTGCAAGAATTTATAACATATGCATTATTTAAATAAAATTTTGGTAATCAAATATTTGCACTTAATCTCAGTGTCTACTATGGATTTTGTTCCTCTGACTGAAACTTGACTGCTGTCAGAGGCAAGTAACAAGATACTTAAAGTTTTGAGGTACCTGTTGGTTTACACATAACTTTTGCATCTTAATGACTTTATTACTGAGAATGACAATTAGAGATATAGACATATAGATGCCAAATTTTAATGTAGATGCTTTAATAATATCAGTGGGAGCTCTTCAGTTCAAAGGAAATGTTCCATTCTGCTTTACTAACAGTTGCATACAATTTAAAACTATGATAATGTCTTGTGTTCCAGCTATTGAAAATGGAATGGATTTCATAGGTTTTCAATAACCTCAAGTCACATCAAGTTATTTTCCCTTACTTTCATCAAGGCTGTCAAGCCATCATTCATGTGAGAGTTCAGAAACAGAAACTGGTGATCTTCACTGCACTTATTTATTTATAATACAAGACATACTTTCAAGGGAGGGTATTTACACCTGTTCATTATTGTCAAAGCACTTGCCAATAAAATATTTCCTTGTTCTAGTCTCACACTTTCTGTTGAGGTCCCAGTCTTTAACCACATTAATTTTATGGAGAGACATGTTGACAGGCCTCTTTTCCTGTGAGAAGAATGCTACTAATATTACTGAGTAGTGCTCTGGGTCTATGCTCAGGCAAACTAATTGGTATGTAAGAAATGTTTCTGATCCTCAGCTTCACTGAGTTAAGAATGTTAGGTCTGTGTGACTCATAAATCATTTCTGATTTTTAGCAAAATTGAATCTAAAAGGGATAAAGAGGTCAACATTAAATGTTAACTATTTAAAATAAATACAAAATGTGTTAAATAATGAGGAGGATGCTAACATTGTATTAACAAAGGAAATAACCTTGTATGTTACTGGTTTGAATCTTATTTAAAAATGCTGTGTATAGACTAAAGTTACAAATGTCAACTTCTTTTAGAACTTTTCATAGATATTTAGATAAATAGTATCTAATCATTTGTCTTCTATGAACAGTGCTCAGGTCTTTTGTTCATAGGGCCACTATGAGTTGTCTGTGACTTGACGGCATTCAACAACAATAACAACTACAACATAAAGAGAGCTGTGTTGGCCTAGTGAACATAAAGTTATGCTACCAAGCCTAAGGTGGGTGATTTTAATCTGAGGCCCTTAGGTCTGTTTTCAATTGATTTTTGTAAAACATTCTTCTATACGGTATAGTAACTCGTGGTTGCTGTGATGCTGAACACTGTGACACTGATGTGCCAAATGCGATAATGGTTATCCATGGTGGATAGTGCTTGGTGCAGCTTCCTAATTAAAACAAGTTTGTAAGGAGGAATGACATCCACTTCCAAAGTGGCTTGTGTCTGGAAACTATATGAACAGTGCTCAGACCTTCCATTCATAGGGTCACTATGAGTTGTCTATGACTTGATGGCACTTAACTACAAAAACAACAATCGTATGTCTAAAGCTAATGCTTGAGTCCATTGAGATATTCAATGAGACATTCAATATTTCATAGCTTAATTTTATAGTTACATTACCAACTAAACGATAAATATTTAGAATCCACCAGCTGCTCATGGGAGAAAGAAGCACAATCTCCTCCCATGCGATTTACAGCCTCTGAAAATCCACTGAAGGGACAATTAAAAGCCAATTCTGATTTGACGACAATGAATTGATTTCATAATGAATACATAATTTTCCTGGACATTAGTTACATTTAACTAATTAGTTCCATGGAAAATTCATTAAACCTTAATAGCTTAATGTAATTTTAAGTCAGAAAAAAATGTCATAACATTGTTTGAGATAGCATTAAGTTAAGAGGCTTAAGTAGAACTTTCTTTCTCAGTGAAAGATGGATGGAATACAATATCCAAGGCAGAGGTTGACATCTCATCATCATCACAGATTAGGATTCTCAAGGTTTTGCTCTACCAGCTTAGACCGTGAGATGACCGAAAGTTTGTAATCATCTTGTTTATGGTCTAAGCAATAGGGAGAAAGATTGAAGGAGACAAAAGATATACCTCCCAGGGTAGTCAAATTCTTAAAGGAGCATTCATGAAGTCCATATAGCACCTCTTTTACCATATCCATTTTACTTGTATTCACAATTAGTAGCCATGGCAGAAGTGTTCAAACAATCAAAAGTAATTTTGCATTGGGAAAATCTATTGTCATGGACTTCTCCAAAAGTCTAAAGAGCAAGGTTATCAGTGTAAAGATTAAGGTGAGCCTGACCCAAGCCATTATATTTTTATTTTGTTTATAAAAGTTGAACAATGAATAAAGATGACAGAAGAAGATTTGTCAACTTTGAATTGTGATGTTGGTGAAAAATATTTGTATCATGGACTGCCAGAAGCACAGATAACTCTGTCTCGAAGGAAGGGCAACCAGGGTATTCCTGAAAGGCAAGGATGGTGAAACTTTGTCTTACTTACAGTAGGTACATTTTCAGGAGGAAACAAACTTGTAGAGAGACATCATGTTGGGGGAGGTAGAGGGTAAGAGCAAAAGAGGAAACTCTTCAGTGAGATGGATTGATGCAGTGACTACTACAATGAACTTGAGAAGAATGTAGATCATAGGCCTAGCACAGGATAAAATAAGGGTAAGATCTATTCATAAGATCACTATGAATAATACTGGACTCAATGGCAACTAACAACAAAAAATGGAAACATGGAAATATCAAGTGTTATGTTTAAATTATGGAGGTTGTTGTTGTTGTATATCATCAAGTCAGAACTGACCAATAGCTGACCCTCCAGTGGGTTTTCACAGGCAGTGAGAAGATTGTCCAACAGCCTCCCATAGAGCAGGTGATGGAATCAAACCGTGTGCCTTTGGGATTGCAGCGCATATTCTTATCAGTGGGCCACAAGAGTTTTACCCAAGATATAAACTCCCATATAGGGGTTCATACTTTTTCAATCTGTCATCTAAGAGGCTAGGTTGTATGAGGCGAAATATGACTTCAGGATTGGAGAAAATTCTGCAACAGCCTGCGTTAAGCAGCGCTTGCTGTAGAAGATCAAAGACTGCAGCCTTCAATATGGATTGAGGTTCAATATGAGGAAAACTAAGATTTTCACTACTGGACCAATTAGCAGCATCATGATGGATTGTGAGGAGATTGAGATTGTTAACAGCTTTCGTTTGCTTGGCTCCACAGTTAACATTCTTGATACCAGCAGCCAGGAAATCAAGAGATGAAACACATTGGAAAGTATGCTGTCAGAGCCCTCTCCAGAGTACTGAAGAGCAACAATATCACTCCGGACACTAAGGTGCAAGTCAAAGTCTTCACAATTGCTTGTTATGTGTCAGAGAGATGGACAGTTACTACCAATGATAGAAAGAGAACTGATGCCTTTGAGTTGTGGTGCTGGAGAAGAGTGTTGAATATACTATAGACTGCCAGGAGAATAAACAGGTTGACCCTAGAGAGGTTGAAACCAAATTGCTCCTTGTAGGCAAGGATTCTGAAGTTTGTCTGACATAATATTTTGGGCATGTTACAAGAAGGGATTTGTCCTTGGAGAGGGACACCATGCTTGGAAGGGTGAAGGGATGCAGAAAGAGAAGGAGACCATTGAAGAGATGTATTGATACAATAACTGGGGGAATGAGGGTAGTTGTATTGGAGACAGTAAAGTTGGCACAGAATAGAGCAGGATTCAGGGCTGTTGTGCATAGGGTCACTACGAGTCACAAGTGACTTGATGGCACATAACAACAACCTATAAGGTAAAATTTTATCCTGGAAGTAAATGCATAAACAGATTACAAAAGCATAATGCCATAAAATAGTCGATAAAAAGCACAAATTCATTACGATCAAGCAAGTTCTAATACATGGAGATTCTCCATTATTTCTGACGCTGTAAATCTTAATGGAAGGAGACTGTCTACCTTTCTCTCACAAAGCTATTGATAAGTTCCAACTACTGACCATTTATTTAGCAACCCAGTTTAGTGACAATTAAAAACTGGTGACTAAGAGGAATGTAATTTTAATTATGTCACAAGAATTTTTCCACACAATTTTTGCTAGATGGTATACCATTTGACGTATTTCAGCTAACAGATGCTGCCCTGGACATGCTCACCAAGCTGTGCCAAGAAATCTGGAGAACAACCACTTGGCCAACTGACAGGAAGAGATCTATATTTGTTCCCTTCCCAAAGAAGGGTGACCCAATAGAGTGTGGAAACCATAGAACAATATCATTGATTTCACATGCAAGCAAGTTTCTACTGAAGATTATCCAAAAACTACTGGAACAGCACATCAGCAGAGCACTGCCAGAAGTGTAGGAAGGGACCATGGTACTAGGGATATTATAGTAAATGTTAGACAGATCTTAGCTCAAAGCAGGGAATACCAGAGGAATGCCTATCTGTGTTTCATTGATTATGCAAAGGCGTTTGACTGTTTGGATCATAACAAACTGTGGCTGACTCTGAGAAGAATGGGAATCCCAGAACATTTAATTGTGCTAATGGACCAAGAGACAGTCGTCAGAACAGAGCAAGGAAACACTGCATGGTTCAAAATAGGGAAGGGTGTACTACAGGGATGTGTCCTATCTCCATACCTTTTCAATCTGTATGCAGAACAGATTATCCGGGAGGCTGGGCTCTATGAGGAGAAATGTGGGGTCAAGATTGGTGGAAGATCTATCAACAGTTTGTGTTATGCAGATGACACAACCCTGCTTGCTGAAACTGAGGAGGACCTGAAGTGCTTGCTGCAGAGGGTCAAGGACTGCAGCCTCCAGTATGGATTGAGGCTCAGTATTAAGAAGACTAAGATTCTCACCACTGGACCAATTGGCAGCATCAGGTTGGATGGTGAAAAGATTGAGATTGTTTATAGCTTTAGTTTGCTTTGCTCCACAGTCAACATTTTTGGAATCAGAAGCCAGGAAATTAAAAGACATATTGCGATGAGAGAGTCTGCTGTTAGGGACCTCTCCAAAGTACTGAAGAGCAATGGTGTCTCTCTGGAGACTAAGGTGTGTCTGATACAGGCCATGGTCTTTACTATCACTTGTTATGCATCAGAGAGTTGGACAATAACTTAGGAGGATAGAAAGAGAATTTGACGTGTTTGAGCTATGGTGACGGAGAAGAGTATTGAGAGTACCATGGACTGCTAGGAAAACAAACAGATTCATCCTGGAAAGGGTTAAACTGGGTGACTCCCTGGAGGCAAGGATTCTGAGGCTTAGTCTAACATACTTTGGACATGTTGTAAGGAGGGACCGGTCCTTGGAGAGGGACATCATGCTTGGTAGGTTGGGGGGACAGCGCAGGAGAGGAAGGCCCTCTATGAGGTGGATTCAGTGACTGGGGTAATCGGGATGGGTGTATCGGAGACAATGCGATTGGCACAGGACAGAGCATAGTTTATGTCTGTTGTACATAGGGTTGCTATGAGTCACAAGCGACTCGACGGCACATAACAACAGCAACAACTACTACTTTTATCTTGTAAATATTTTAAAAATATTCTTCTTTATCAAATTTGTTTCACACTGAAGATGTTGGAAAAAATAAAGCCTCCCCCAGGAAATGGTGGAATACTGACTGACATATTCCAATATACAGATTCAGCCCTTGATGCAATAGATTGTGCCAAGACTTCTGGCTAATTGACTGGAATATATACATTTTTATTTCCATTTCAGAAAAAAAGAATGTGGAAATTATTGAACAATATCATGAGTGTTACATACAAATAAAATCTTCCTGAAGGCTTTCCAAAAATGGCTACAACAGTACATCAGCAGAAAACTACCAGAAATTCAAGCCAGATTTAGTAAAGACCCTGACAGCAGAGGTATTATTAGGTTGTTAAATGGATCTTGGCAGAAAGTGAACAATAACAGAAGGATGTATATCTGTGTTGTATTGACTATACAAAGACATCTGACTCCGTGAATTACAATAAAGTATGGCTGAAATTGACAAGAATGGGAATCCCAGAACACTTAATTGTGCCTATGTAAAATCTATACCATGAGGTGATAGTCCAAACAGAGCAAGAGATAACTGTATGGTTTAAAATAAAGGTATAAGTCAAGTTTGTATCCTTTCTCCATGCCTACTCAGTCTGATTTGATTTCATTCAAGAATTTAGGCTTTTTGAAGAAGAATGTGATATCAGAATTGGAGGAAGATTTATCAACAACTTCCATTATGAAGATGATGTGGCCTAGCTCAATGCAGTGAGGAGAATTTGAAGTACTTGTTATGGAAGATCAATGGCTACAGCCTTCAATATGGATTACATCTCAACATCAAGGGAACAAAATCTTCACCACTTGACCAATAGACAACATCGTGGTAGATGGAGAAAAGACCAAAGTAATCAATTATTTCATCTAACTTGGATCCACAATCAACACCCATGACACAATCAGTTAAGAACTGAAAAGATAAGTTGTACTGGAAAAATCTACTGTCAGATACCTCTCCAAAAAACTAGAAAGTAAAAGTTCTCTCCAGAGTGGTAAAGAACAATGCTGTCCAGTCTACAGACTAGGGTACTCCTGATACAGGCCATAGTCTTCTCAATTGTTTGCTGTGCACCTCAGATCCAGGCAATGAGTAAAGATGACAGAATAAGAATCAATGCCTTTCAGTTTTGGTGTTGGAGAAGATTATTGAACATACAATGGACTGCCAAGAATACGAAGAGAAAAAAAAAGAATACGAAGAGCATGAAACTGGGTTCCTCCTCGGAGGCAAGGATTTTGAAGATCCATTTCACATATTTTAGGCATGTTGCCAGGAAGAACCAATCTCTGCATAAGAGCATCGTGCTTGATGGTCGAGTTGTAGTGCAGGAGAAGAAGAAGACCCTGAATGAGATGAATTGACACAGTGATTGCTGCAATGGGGCCAGGTGTTTGAGACACTATGAGGTTGACTGTGTCAAAAGGCCAAGGTCATTGTTCACAGAGCCACTATAAGTAATTGTTGACTGGATGGCACATAACAGCAACAATATATAAAATATTAATATTATGTGTAATAATTTTGCAGTATTAGTATAATATTTTAAATAGCTGTAGTTGTTGTTATTAGGTGCTGTTAAGTTGACTACACCTCAGAGATACCCTATGATCAACAGATCTGAACCCTGCCTTAAAATGTGCCATCTTCACCATCCGTGATATGCTCTAGCCCATTGCTACAGAAACTGTCCATCTATTTTATTGAGGGTCTTCCTCTCTTTCACTAACTCTCCACTTTTCCAAACATGATGTCATTTATCGAGAATTAGCCCCTTTTAACAACATACCTAAAGTCTGTGAGATGGAATTTCCTTATCCTTGACCCTATGAGTGCTCTGATTGCACTTTTTACAAGATGTGTTTGTTCTTTTGCAGCCAAGAATACTCATTATTCTTCTCCAACACCACAACTCAAGTGAAACTTCTTAATTTTTAAATTCTAGAACAATTTTTGCAGCAATGAAATTCTGAAAATAATGCACTTCAAATCCTGTCAATATTTTTACTTATTTGAAAGTCAAAAATTAAGTTTAATATCTTATATCTTTTCCCCCAGCACTCAGAAAGCACTCAGAAAAGGATTTTTAAAATAAATGATTATGATAAAAACAAAATTTGTAAGCACAATAAATATACAAATAAGAACATTTGCCTAGCCATAGGATGATATAGGGAAAGAGAATGAAATTTCTTACCACAGTCTTCGATGAATTTGAAGCTAAGACTAAAAAAGAGTTTTATTTCACATAACAATCTTATATGTGTGTGTATGTGTGTGTGAGAATAGGAAGAAATTGTGAAAATTTTTCGGATGAGAAACAGAATTAGAAATTAGAGAGAAAAAACAAGCACACTATTTTAGGAACGGATTTATGTAGTAAGGAATAGGAATTATTTTAAGATTTTCAAGAATTAGACACTAGAACTAATTTTTGTTTGAAAGAGTAGACACACTGGATATTTTTAAAAACAGCAACAAATCTGATTTGCTTTGCATCGTTTACATATAATCCAGGGACAGGGATTAATTGATCTTGAGATGGTGTGTACATACACAGTTATGTCAATTTCCTATTGGCATACTAGAGTAGTTATTTTCATCACTAAATCAGGATTCTCCTCACAACATCAGCCTTTGTATGCACAATCCTTTAATTAGAATGAAAACTCAAGACTTAATGGAATTATGATCATTGTTTAGACAAAATTGCCCCTTTTAAAAGAATACACATTTGAGTTACTTTTTAAAAAGCTACGAAAGTAATGTCTATAAGCAAAACCACTATAATAGTTACTTTACAAAAAAAAGAATGATCTTAAAGAAATGTATTATTGGAATTAAGAAACATATCCATTCTTTCTAACTGCTATAGATTTAGTTTTGGGTTATTCACATCCACAAATAAGCAACCCTATATTATTGAGATTAGAATTTGGAATTCACCAAAGTATTTAATTTACAGGATCATGTTTTTCTGCTGTTTTGATTGGCTTAAGTGAGAATTAGAATTAGTTTTAATTTTCTCACGGCTGCATAGCTGCTCTCCCTCCTTTCCCAGAATAGACACCGAAATGAACCACAGGAAGCAGCAGCTGGGGCTTCTGCTTCTCTCTGTTAAGGATGTGAAACTGTTCTACCTCCATTTCCCAGGAATCTGCAACACCAGTCTACTTCCCTTTCTTGTAAAAAACAGCTGTGAACATCCCTTGCCTCAATATTCTTGTAAGACAATATAAAACCCCACTCTAACTTTAAGACGGGGGCAGTCTCTAATTTTAGAGTCAGCCTGGCAGTATCTGCTCAATAAACTGTCTTTCTTGGCCTGAAGTCAGTTCTGTCCTTCCTCGGTGACCTTACAACTTTTCTGGATATATGAACACTCTTAGTAGAAGAATCAATTCAGCAGCACATAAAATGACAGAAATTAAAAGTTGAACTAAAAATCATCTGGGAATGGTCAACGTTGTCTTCCTTAAAGCCTCAAGGACAGATTTTTTTTCTTTTCTCATGCTTTGTTTTGAGTATGCAGACCATCTGCATGCAGTGGATAAGTAACAACTGGTCATTTGTACTGAAATGTCCTAGACTTTTCAAAAAATGTTTTCCTGTATTTTGCCTTTTCTTTTTCTTTCTTTCTTTCTTTTTTTTGGTTTATCCCATTCCTTCTCATTATTCTGTCAGCCTATTTTTACCTGCCTTTTTAAGTTACTAATTATTTGAACCCTTCAATTTTTCAAAAAAGAGCTGTTCAGACTAGGCTATAGGAAAAGAGATATCTGAACAATTTAAAATTATTTCTCTCATAATTACTCATTTAAAGTGCCTCCATTGTATGAATTTCACTGTACACACTCCAACGTATCTTTCTAACTGTCTGAAAGGAGTACATGATTAGGCATTATAGGTACAACTGAGAAGCCAAACAAACTCCATTTTATACCTAAAGCCCCGTGTACAAAATTTTTGCCCAAGCCTGAAAGTTTTGTCTGGAACTGCTTCCCAAAATAGTAACTGCTATTGTCTACAGATGTTTTGTACTCTATATACCCTTGAAATGTTTCAATAGCAAAATGATGTCCCTGTATCTCTGTGCCCTTGAAGTGTTTCAACAGTAGTCTTCTTTAGCAAGTAGTCCAGCACCTGGGGCAAGCAAAACTACAAAAACCTCCTGACCAACCCAAAAAGTGGGTGATCCTGTCTCCTTTCAGGGACCCCGCTGTGCAGATAATTAAAGGCCCTCACCTGCAATACTGCGGTGTCTATGTCTCTTTCTTCATTGGGCACAACCTGGCAACAGCCCAGATTAAAAAGTATGCCACTGAAAAGAGGAGTTGGTGGGCGGGGAAGGTAGGTATTTATGCAACAATGAATGAATATTTTTTTAAAAAATGAACTGGAAGAGGGAGAAAGGCGGGAGAGGGGGTAACATGTTCAATAATGCATGAAGGACAATATCACTTCTCTGTAAATGTTTGTTAAAATCACCAAAATAAAATTTATTTAAAGAAGAATTCTCTTTCTTTCAGAGTATTTTTGGTATCTATGCTTGGTAAAAGGCGGTACACTTTCCTTTGGGACATATGCTTATCATTTCCCATAGACGCTGAATATGAAGCCATAATACACAGTTCTTCATCTGATACCGCCTGTGTTGGTGTTGTTGTCAGTTGCCATTGAGTTGGTTCACTTATGGTGTCTTGGTGGCTTAGTGTTGAGGAGTCATGCTGCCAACTCAAAGGCACATGGCTAGAATCCACCAGCTGCTCTGCTTCTCCAGGATTGACTGACTCTTGAAAGCCCTCTGGAGGGTAAGCTATGAGTTGGTTCCAACTTGATGGTACACAACAACAGCAACATGGCAATTTTGTAAATAACATCATCCAATTACTGCTGAGTTGTCTTGTTATCATGAATAGTCCGCAAAAATCATTGACATTCTTGAGTCTGTATTTCTTATTGTTGTTGCTATCGTGTGCCATCATGTAGGAACTGACATATAGCTCTGACCTTTCAACAGGATTTTAGAAAATCTCTGGGGAGGAGATTGCCCATCCTTCTCCCATGGAGCAGCTGATGGATTCAAACTCTGTGCCTTTGAGATTGCTGTACAGCTTCAAATCCCCAAGGCCACCAATTGTCGTTGTATGCCACTGAGTTGGAACTGACTAATAGCTGAACCTCCAGTGGGTTTTCAGAAGTATTTTAATCACACAAGAGGAGATTTCCCGTCTTTCTCCCTCTGAGCAACTGAAGATTCCAACCACGTGCCTTTAGGATTCCGGTGCAGCTTCTTGCCACGAGGCCACCAGAGAGCCCAGAGTATATTTCTTACACTCACGTCCAATTCAGGATGACCATTTAAGGCCTAAGATAACTGCCTCATAAGGTTTCCAAGGAAGCAGGAATCTTGTGGAAGTAAACTGCCACATCTTTCTCTAGCAGAGAAGTTGGTAGTTTTGAACTTTTTGATTAGCCAGGTACGTAATCATGTAATCATTTGTGCTATCAGGACTCCTCTTTGTTGCCCATATCATTTTCTCATTGTTGTTGAAGAGAATTTAACTCATGACTCACACAAGAGGCGATTTCCCTGCAAAGACGCTGACGGATTCTAACAACCAGAGAAATCTTGTCTTTGAGCTGGCAGTAAAACTCCCTACAGCCTATGCCACAAGAGCTACCCATTGTTGTCATTGTTAGGTGCTGCTGAATACAATTTATAACGACCCTATGAACATCAGATCTGAACCCAGCCCTATCCCATCCTTTTTTTTCTTCTGCCACATTACAGCCCATTATTAGAGTCACAATGTCAATTCATCTTTTTAAAAGTCTTCCCCTCTTTCGCTGACCTCTGCTTTTCTTAGCATGATCTTTTCTCCAAGAACGGCCTCTTCCTATCAATATATCCAAAGCATCTGAGATGAAGTTTCACCACCTTTTGCTCTAAGGATCATTCTGGATAGCACTCTCTCCAAGACTTATTTGTTCATTCGTTTAGGAGTTCAGCCCCTTCTCCAGCACCTATAGACTTGTACAAATCAAAGTGACAGTTACAAACACAGTCACATTTCATCAAAGTACAAATCTCATCTAAAAATCATTTGAATTCCAAAATCTCTATAGATGTTCATTGAAATGAAAAATAAATAAATTTAAAAAATCATTTGATGGGCTGTGAAATGGGATAAAATGTGTCAGAATAACAATACAAGTCACTACCATTATACTCTGTTTACTTGGTTACATGTCTTCTTTTTTAACATATTAACATTCATAAAATTGCCATGCAATTCAAGTCCACCAGCTACTCTGCAAAAGAAAGATGGGCTATCTCCTCCCATGCGATAAATGGCCTCTAAAAACCCGCCAGAGGATCAGCTATTGGTCCCTTCTGAATCTATGATATACAACAAAAACAACAATATTGACATACATTTTAATATTTATATACACATTTAGTTTGGTTTTCATTTTTTGTCATCAGAAAAGCTATTTTTAAACTTTTATTTAATTTTATAATTCAAGGGAGTACTGGTGACATGTTGCTGTTGTTATGTGCTGTCGAGTCGCCTGTGACTCATAACAACCCTATGCACAACAGCCCTGAACCCTGCTCTATATTGTACCAATCTTATTGTCTCCAACAAACCCACCCCAATTACCCCAGTTACTGAATCAATCCATCTCATCCAGGGTCTTCCTCTCCTGCTCTGTTCCTCCACCCTCCCAAGCATGATGCCACTCTCCAAGCCCTGGTCCCTCCTTGCAACATGTCCAAAGTATATCAGAAGAAAGCTTCAGAATTCTTGCCTCCAAGAAGAAGCCTGATTTCACCCTCTCCAGGACGAACCTGTTCATTCTCTCAGCAGTCCACGGTATATTCAATACTCTTCTGCAACACCACAGTTCAAAGGCATCAATTCTTCTTCTGTCATCCCTAGTCATTGTCCAGCTCTCTGATGCATAACAAGTGATTGCAAAGACCATGGTCTGCATCAGGTGCACCTTAATCTCCATACTGACATCATTGTTCTTCAGTACTACAGAGAAGTCTCTGAGAGCAGACTTTCTCAATGCACTATGTCTTTTCTCTGGTTGCTGGTGCCAAGAGAGTTAATTGTGGAGCCAAGCAAACTAAAGCTATTAACAATCTCAATCTTTTAACCATCCGTAATAATGCTGCCAATTGGCCCAGTGGTGAGAATCTTTGTTTTTTAGATATTGAGCTTCAATCCATATTGAAGATCCTTGATCTTCTGCAGCAAGCATTTCAGGTTCTCCTCATTTTCAACAAGCAGGGTTATGTCATCCGCATAATGCAGATTGTTGATGAATCTTCTTCCAATCCTGATGCCACATTTCTCCTCATACAGCCTCTCGGATAATTTGTTCTGCATATAGGTAGAAAAGCTATGGAGATAGGACACATCCCTGGCATACACCCTTCCCAATATTGAACTATGCAGTGTTCCTTTACTCTGTGCAGATTACTGCCTCCCGATCCAAGTATAGATTTCACATAAGCACGATCTTATGTGTCCTGGGATTCGTATTCTCTCAGAGTCAGCCACAGTTTGTTGTGGTCTACACAAGCAAATGCCTTTGCATAATCAATGAAACACAGATACACATTCCTGTGCTATTCCCTGCTTTCAGCTAAGATCCATCTAACATTAGCTCCAATTTCCCTGGTACTACGACCTCTTCTAAAGCCAGCCTGCACTTCTGGAAGTTCTCTGTTGATGTGTTGTTCCAGTAGTAATTTTTGGATAATCCTCAGAAGGATCTTGCTTTCATGTGATATTAATGATATTGTCTGATAATAGTGAATAGGAAATTGCGTTGCCAACCCAAGACAGTTCAAATTGACTAACTACTCAGCAGAAACGTGTAAACAAATCAGAATATACTACAAGCAAGAATTATTATCATAGAAGTTTTGAGTCTCTATGTACAAGCCTAGAGGGTTTTTTATTTTTTTATATCACAGACACAAGTTTGGCTTAGATATATAGGAGACACTAAAATGGTATTTATTTTCACTCAAACTGGCATTAGTTAGATGCCATCCTTAATCCAGGCACTCTATTAGGCATAAGTATTACAATTATGAATAAGATAAAGTCTGCACATTCTGGAGATAAACTAAAACTTTTAGTTAAAAATTCTCTTCCTTTTCTAATGACATATATGAAATAAAAGATGTAATTAAAAATATTAAAGAACATGAAAAGGCAATATCAGGGTGTGTAATAAAATGGGAATCAGCTTTGTGTTGGCTTTTAATGTGGAATCAGAGTCATGGGCTTAATGGTAATGGATTTATAAGTCATTAAGACAACAAGGTTGGTATTTAGGTGATAGTTTAAAAACTTTTAAATTGTTATGTTCAACTTTGTTTTTCACAGAATTTTAAAAGGAACAACTAAAATATTTTAGCAGTGCAACTTGTGCCATTTTCCTTATTTGTAATAATTTTTAATTCTAATATGTCTGTGAATTCAACTGTTATTGATTAATCATTATTTCATTAAACCACTTCAAAAGGGCTTTAGTAGAGGCTATTATTACTGACTTTATTGAATATATTTAAAACTTGTCTATTATTTTCTCATTTTTTCACTCTAAAGACTTGTTAATAGCATGAGTTATAAGAAACACAGTCTCAAACAATGGCTAGGCATATGAGTAAAGTACATTTTGACAGTCTCTTAAATTTATTCAAAGTGTAAAGTGAAAGTATGAAGAAGTGTCCATATACTTTCCATTGTGACTAGGCTAAAATGAGATGTTGAGGATGTTAAATTGGTGGTCAAGTGTAACCATTCAGCAATTGTTTTTGTTATGTGCCGTTGAGTCGTTTCCGACTCATAG
>NW_006399769.1:11198200-11211049 GCF_000299155.1 Elephantulus edwardii
AAAAGCATCCACTCTCCTTCTGTCCTCCCTAGTCATTGTCCAACTCTCTGATGCATAACAAGCGATTGAAAATACCATGGCCTGTATCAGGCGCAGTTTAGTCAGCAATAAGAGTTGTAAAGTCAAGGGCAGAGTTGTGTAGAAATTTCTCTACCTTATGATTAATTCTTTAGCAGGACCTACCATCTGCTCTGTTCAACTGTACAGGGGCAGTTCAGGTCTGAACAAGGAGAATTCTCCAAAATATCTTCTTGTACTTGAATCAAACTGAAAGACCAGTGACTGTTACTTCTAATTCTATGGGTTCTGGAGGCAGGGGAGATTGTCCTAGTTAAGGTTTATTGCAAATGCAGAAAAATGCCTAGTTTTCTTTTGCTACTAGGCTTAGTTGGCTGGGTTGTTGTCCTGGATCAGAGTGGAACTTTCTGTTAGCATATCCATATGAAGCAGTAATCCTGCCCCAGTGACAAGCATGACAGGTGGATAAGGAGACTTAGTTGTGCTTGTCCTCTTTCATTATGCTACAGGGAAGGTGTAGATGTCATGTCAAGAGATGTCACATGTGGAGCAGGAAGTGAAACAGTGAAGCTGAGGGTTTGAAGCCAGGGTGACACACAAGTCCTTGTCTCAAATCAGTGCTCTTTGAAGCCTGAGAATGGAAATTCATTGACAACTTTTATTTCACTTTGACAACTCAAAAAAACCTACTGTAAATTAGATTAAATTATCTTCTATTTTCCATCCCTTTTTACATTTTTATATCTATATTTCCCATTTCTACTAATTATAGTTTTTCAATTTGGCAGCAAAAGCTATCTTTATGTCTATCTGTCTGTCTCTCATGCTGAAAACACATCTAATATTTTATTTTTGGAGAAATGATGCTAGATTTAAAGTATCCAATAAACATTTTGGGGCAACTCTCTTAAACTCATTGCTGTTAAGTCAGAAATTACTTATAGCTGATCCTCCAGTGAGTGTTCAAAGGCTATGAATTGCATAGGAATAGACTGCCCATCGCTCTTTCTCAAAGCAGATGGTGAGTGAGAGAGAACTAACTGCCTTTAGGTTGCCAGCACAACTCCTTACCATCTAGGCCAACAAATCTCAGAGGGGCACCTCTATGAAGCACTAAAAAGTTTTCAAAAACAGTTTATCATAGAACATGAATAGCTTTAGTCTTTTTAGGAGAAAATATTTCTCTGGCAATTGAGTAATAGCTACATTCTGTAAACTACTATTTATGTTTTTATAACTACTAGGAATTTTTAATGAAGATTGAACTCTATAAATTAACTTTCCATTTATAGTTATTTTTTAAAGAATCCTAGTGTGAATATGTAGGATAGTAACAACAACAAACAATAGCAAAATCCCAACCAAATCCATTGCCTGAGTTAATTTCAACTCAACTATTCTACAGAACAGAATGTAATTTTCCCAATAGGTTTTGAAGACTATGATTTTATACAGAAGCAGATTGCCTCATCTTTCTCCCTGGGAGTGGCTGATGGATTCAAACTGTCTACCTTTCAATTAACTCTCCGGTAATTGACATACTCCACAACCATGCCTTCTATACAGAAGAACAGTGCAAACATATTAACACATGAGGTTAAGAATGAAAGGTAACAATATCTTGGAAATGATATTGTTACATATGGAAAATCAAAACATTGTCCCCAAAGAAAAATTTTAAGTCTCTACCTACTTGTGAAAAGAAAAGTTACCATGTATATTTAGAAAACAAGATTACAATAAATATGGATTGCATCTCAACATCAAGAAAACAAAAATCCTCACCACTGGACTAATAGACAACATTAAAATAGATGGAGAAAAGATTGCAACTGTCAATGATTTAATCTTGCTTGGTTTCATAATCAACATCTTTTATATCAACAGTCAAGAAATCAGATGATGTCTTGATTTGGGAAAAATCTGCAGTCAAGAGTCTCTCCAAAGTGCTAAGGAGCAATGATGTCAGTTTAAAAGCTAAGGTGCCTTAGCCTGATTGATGTCATAGTCTTTTTAAATACTTGTCAAGACTCTGAATATTGGACATTGAATAAAGGTGGCAGAAGAAGAATTGGTGCCTTTGAACTGTGTTGTTGGAGAAGAGTACAGAATATTCCATAGATGGCTAAAAGAACATCTGTATTGGAGAAAGTCCAAACAAGGTTCTCCTTAGAGGTGAAAATGACAAAGGCACATAGTTTGGGCATGGTTTTATGAAGAGCCAGTCCACAGAAAAGGATATTCATGCTTGGAAAAGTGGAGGGACAGCAAAAGTGAGGAAGACTCTCAATAAGATGGATTGAAACAGTGACTGCAACAATGCGCTCAAGTGTTTTACAGATGTTGAGGACAAAATTCAGATCTGCTGTTCACAGGGTTGCTATGAGAAACACTTGACTCAATGACACATAACAACAACAGAAAAAAAATTAAAAAGAAAATAAGAAGCCTGAATAGAAAGTTCAGGAATAAAAAAGTTGATTAAAGTTTAGATAAAATTATTTTTACTGACACTGTAATTTTTTCAATTTTCCTATTGACTTCATAAAGTCATCAAACACTACTCTAAAATCAGATGGAGTGAAAAGCAATTACATTTTCTAGATACAAAATGCTGTTTGGAAATGATACTTCCTCACTTTTATGACTATGCTCTTGGTAGAAAATATGTTACAATAATACATCATAAATATGATCTATTTAGGAAGAGATTTCATTGTCGAATCCAAACTTATGATAGAATTTTGGGCATTAAACCTAGAAGATACATTAGTGATTACCCAGTTCACATTTCTCATTTTGTAACAGAGAAAAATGAAGCCTGAAAAATGTATCTTTCTACCTCACCATCTGTCTGCCTAGAACATACTTTGTTGTAGAAAGTATTTTAAAATGGTTTTCAAGGATACATAAAAATATTATAAATTGGGTGTGGGTGAGAAAAAAAATTGGATCATTAAAAGAGTCAGGACTAGAACTAACATAAAAAATGTACACAATGCAAATCTTATGCATTTAGTGGACATAAGCCACAGATTCACTAATTTGACTCATTGGTGTCAAATTGGAACTGAGTCATAGCTGACCCTCTAGGTTTTCAGAGGCTACAAGTTATGTAGGAGGAAATTGCTTCCACAGAGCAGCTGGTTGATAGAAATATGCAGAGTCACGACTTTCGGGTTTAACAGCCCAACTTCCCAAGATATATACCATCATACTTCTTAAAACACAGGTCCAGACTCAATGATGAGAACCTCATTTTTTTTTAATTAGTCAGCATCTAGAAAGAGTCTAGTTAAGTAATTCAGTCAAGCCAAAAATGTGTGTAGGAGGGAGTGGAGTGGATATTACAGTTTTCAGAAGAAGGATCACTGTTTACAACAGAAGAAAGACAAATCATAGGAATAGTTCCTCCCAGTCAGCAACAAAATCAAAGACTCTATTTCAGAAGAAAGATTACTAAACTCCTGTGGCTGTCTCTCTTGGTAATACAAACTGTGTTCATCTCTCCTGGGTACAATTTAGAAAAAAATACCTGAGTGATCTGAACCTATTTATGTGGGTTTTTTTGGGGAGAAGTGCATTTGCATTAGGACACCTAGCTCATACAGTTAAAATAATTCCTGGTTTAAGAAATAGAAACTGGTAATTCCTGATTTATCTCTGTCAAGTGTGCAATAATGCTTTTTTACTATCTTGAGGAACTGAGCAAGGGAAATGTCATAAATTTATTCTGAATGATTGACCAAGGCTTAGTTTCACTGGGATATAGAGTGTCAAGTTGTTTTTTTAATTTTTGTGGATATGTATTTCTCTTGATTAGCATGTCCGTTACAGAGGATAGCTACAGCAAAGAGAGTTGAGTAACAGAAGTAAGAACACACTCCTGGTAGACAGGAGATTATCCCTGGAATTCTTTAGATTTATCTATACATGATGATAATAAAAACAAAACATATTTTAGTTGTATTTTCAAGTGTTTTGAAATTCCTTATGGGCTTTGCATCCCCTTATGGCCTTTAAAATGTTTTAAATTTTATTTTATACTGGTTTGCTTACAAAGGTCATATATTTTGTGTTTCACACTATCCTTCATTTACATTGTGTTCATATATATTTTGGACCCTTCAGCTGCCCAGCTTTCTGCCAGTCAGACGCCTTTACCCCCACTCTCCGAGGCCTGCATAACAAATACCGCGAGGTTTTGGCGTCTTCACTGTTACTGTGTTTCATACAATAATTCCCATTCATTGTTGTTGTTGTTATGTGTCGTCGAGTCGCTTACGACTCATAGCAACCCTATGTACAACAGCCCTAAACCCTGCTCTGTCCTGTGTCAATCGCATTGCCTCTGACACACCCATCCCGATTACTCCAGTCACTGAATCAATCCACTTCACAGAGGGTCTTCCCCTTTTGGGCTGTCCCTCCACCCTCCCAAGCATGATGTCCCTCTCCAAGGACCTGTCCCTCCTGGCAACATGCCCAAAGTATGTCATACGAAGCCCCAGAATCCTTGCCTCCAAAAGCAGCCTGGTTTAACCCTTTCCAGGATGAATCTGTTTTCTTGGCAGTCCATGGTGCATTTAATATTCTTCTCCAGCACCACAGCTCAAAGGCATCAATTCTCCTTCTGTCCTCCCTAGTCATTGTCCAACTCTCTGATGCATAACAAGTGATTGCAAAGACCATAGCCTGTATCATACGCACCTTAGTCCCCAGAGTGACACCATTGGTCTTCAGTACTTGGAGAGGTCCCTAAGAGCAGACTTTCCCATTGCAATATATTTTTTATTTCCTGGCTACTCGTGCCAAGAGTGTTGACTGTGGAGCCAAGCAGATTGAAGTTGTTAACAATCTCAATCTCTTCACCATCCATCCTGACGCTGCCAATTGGTCCAGTGGTGAGAATCTTTGTCTTCTTGACATTGAGCCTCAATCCATACCGAAGGCCTGCAGTCCTTGACCCTCTGCAGTAAGTGCTTCAGGTCCTCCTCAGTTTCAGCAAGCAGGGTTGTGTCATCTGCATGATATATAAAATTAATTATCATTTAATTATGCCCCCCATTACCCCATCTTTTCACATCCCTGTAGATATTTTCCATTTCTTTTATCTCCTCCCTCCTCCTACCAGATTGTGCTACCAATGAATGCCCCTGCCACTCTGCTACCACCCAACCCCTCTAGAATCTTCCTACACATTTTACTATTTATCTGTTTCTATAATAATGGTCTTATGCAGTACTTGTCCTTATGAGACTGAATTAATTCACTCAGCATAATTCTCTCCAGTCCCTCTCTAATTTTGTAGCAAATTTTGAATTTTTGTTCCTGAGTGCTGCATAGTATTCCATCATTTGAATGTGCCACAATTTCTCAATCCATTCAGTTGTGATTGGACATTTGTGCTGTTACCATGTTCTTGTGATGCTGATTAACACTGCTATAAGCATTGGTGTACAAATCTCTGCTTGTGTCTCAGTTCAGATTTCCTAGAGGTATATTCCTAACAGCGGAATAGCTGGGTCATATGGAATTTCTATGTTCAGCTTTTTGAGGAAATGTTAAACTGCCTTCCAGAGTGAGTGGTTGTGCCATTTACAATCCCACCCACAGTGTATGAGAGGTCCTATCTCTCCTCATCCTCTTCAACACCTATTGCTTGGTGACCTGTTAAACTTTGCCACTACTATTTTAGATATTTCATTGTGTTTTTGTGATTGTTATTGTTTTATGTTCTAACATTTTTAATTAATGAATATTATAGGAAGATAACAACTTTTGATTTGTTATTTTTTAAAAAATGGGGTTTCTTCATGCTGCATAGTAAGAGAATGGAAGCACCTACAGAGTTATGAGTTTTCTCCTCGAATTCTCTGACAGCATAGCATAATGGAGTAATATCTGCATTGCTAGACTAAATTAAAAAATTCATTTTTAAGTTTCTCTCAAAAAGCCAAGTAGTATTAGAGGATGGCTTAAAAAAACCCAAACATTTCTCCCAGTTCATTCTGTAGTATTGGAGCTGGTATTTTTACCATCACACGCTACAATTTTCACTTAATCCTCTTTAATAAGCTTTGTCACCTCTCTGAATTCAACATCACTGAAAATAGCAGTCCACACAATATCGCAGTATCTGTACGTATTTAAAGGGCCCCTGAAATTGACTCTGTTCCTGGCTGTCTGAGTCAATGCTTATTTTATATTCTTATCAAACTGAAGGAGAACCTGAGGAGCAAGTTGGGGAGTAATCTGTTGAGACTGTATGAGCCATATAGGTTCTCTGCAAGACTGTTTCCCAAGGTGGTATTTCTGTACAACTGGTAAGACAAGGATTAGGTGGAAGGAATTGCCTTAGGTGAAATCAGGCTTGCACTGATGTTCTGTGAGGAAGGCACTTTCCTCAGCAGAGCAGTCAGAGTCTCAACAGCAAAGCCTATTTCCCTTATTTGTGGTTTTGGTTTGCTTCTCTCTTATTACCAGTGATTTTGAGCATGTATCTGTTGGTCATCTGAATGTCTTCTTCTGTGAAAAGTCTTTCCATGTCTTTTGCCCATTTTATAATTGTGTTATCAATCTTTTCCTTGTAGAGGCCCTGTAAGATTCTGTATATTTTTGTTATGATGGTATTGCCAATGCTTTTACTCAGTCAATAAGTTTTCTTTTCACCTTATTGGGACAACTTTTTGATGCACACAGGGATCTAATTTTTAGAAGGTCTCATTCATCAATTTTATCCTCTTCTGGTTGCATATTTCTGGCTTTATTTGGCAGTCTTTTTATACCATGGGCCAGGCCCTCTAAGCTTGGTCCCTCTCTGTGCCTTATGATCCTTATGATTTGTGTTTTACTCCTAAGTCCCTGATTCACCTTGAATTGATTTCGTGGTAGGGTGAGAGGTGTGGATCCTGCTTCAGCTTTCCACAGGTAGTAGTCCAGTTTTGCCAACACCATTTGTTGAAGAGGCTGTCATTTCCTCATTTGATAAGCTTTGTTTCCTTGTTGAATGTCAGTTGACCATAGATAAATGGGTTAATTTATGGCATCTCAATTCTGATCTATTAATCTATGTACCCGTGCCGTTTTGGTTATTACAATACCATGCCATTTTGGTTATTACAGTTGTTTAGTAGGTTTTGAGGTTAGAGGGAGCTATGCCTCCTGCTTCATTTTTGTTTTTTGGAAGTGCTTCGCTTATTTGGGGTCTCTTTCCTCTCCAAATAAACTTGCCAATTGCCTTTTTTATCTCCTTGTAAAACATATTTGGTATCTGTAATGGGATTGTGTTAAACATGTAGACTGCTTTTGGTAGGATTGTCATTTTATATTGAGTCTTCCTATACATGAGCAGGAAGCATTTTTCCGTTTACTTAGGTCTTTTATTGTTTCTCACAGAAGTGTTTTGTAGTTTTCCTTGTAAAATCTTTTGTGTCTCTACTCAAGTTTATTCCTAAGTATTTCAATTTGTGGTTGATTATTTATTATTTGCTTTCTTATTTTCCTTCTCTGTATTTTTTTTTTAATTAATGAAAACATTTTATTGAATTTCTGGAACTTTTCTGTTAAAATTTCATATCTTTGGACACAAATCATCACAGTATTTTCAAGAACAGGGTAAATAAGGGTTCCAGGTTGTTACTTAGATCCTGTGTCACATAGCACAGAAAACCCAGGTCCTGGTGCTGCTTCCCCTATCCCCTTCTGACCATAACTACTGACTACTGTTAGACTTGCAGAGGACAATGATGGAAGTGGTGGGCCTTTAAGGGTATCACTGTCTTTGCCCATGCACTCATGAAGCCAGAGGAGCAGAGTCCAGAAATCCTGCTGTGAGCTCTGTGGGCGCAGGATGTGATCTGCCTCTGCTGAGTGTCCCTTCTGTTATTGTTTGGCAGAGCTGTGGATGTGAAGATTCTATTCCCTGAGGGAGCTCAGGAGTTTGGCAAAGGTCAGAGCAAAGATGCCTTGAGCAATGAGAACAATGGAACCAGTGGAGAGCTGAGAGCTCCCGGAACAGGCACCTGTGTACAGAGCCCAGCAGCTGCTTCCTGGTGTCCAGGAGAGAGTTCCTCTGTGTCCTGAGGGCTCAACTTCAAATCAAAGCAACACCTGGGGCTGGAGACCCGGCATGTGGCTCCTGTAAACCCACAGTGGAGCTGGGCAGGCACACCCTCAGGCTGCAGCAAGGAACATTACTGCAGAGGAATTCACTGGCTTTTGTATTTTGATTTTTTTTTTTAGAAAATGTATACTTTATTTGGTATTGACAGGTCTGCTGCTCTACTAGCTCTGAAAGATTTTTGTTGAGTCCTTGGGGTTTTCTGTATACTATCATATCATCTGCATACAGCAACAGCTTCACTATATCTTTCTTTGTCAACCTGGATGCGTCTTATTTCTTTCTGTTGCCGTATTATTGCAGCTGTGGTAGCATGGTCCTTAGAGAATTTCTCTGTCGACCGAAATATGTCACCTTTCTGCCAGCTCAAATCCACCAGTGGCTCCATGGAAGAAAGATTAATAATTTTCTCTCTGCAGTTTATAGCCTCTGAAAAAACTTTAGAGGGTCAGCTATGTGTTGGTTCTGATTTAACAATAAATGAGTATTGCTAGCACACAAGGTGAAAAATTTCTTTTTCTTCTTCCCTTCATACACAGTTGTTAAGGCAGCTGTTTAAGAGTACAGAGGAAGGAGAGGGAGGAGAGAAGGAGATAAATCTTGATTCCTTTGTTCTAGCCTTACTACTTAAAAGGTGACCATTGGACGAGCAACCTCTGTTTTTATCATATGGAAACTTACCTGATGCAGAATCTGGGTTTATCCTTTCCTTGTCTGCAGAATGAATTTTCATTTTTAAAAGTTACTTAATTATTTGATGCACATGTGACAGAGCAGTAGGTTTCTTTCTAGGCTGTGGTCTTTGCAGAAAGAAAGCGTCAAGGATTTGTGTCACTATTAGAACCTGATTTGTGCCACTATTAGAACCTCTACTTGGAATATTATTGCTTTTTAATTTTTGACTCATGTACTTTTAACTTGTTAGTTAAATTTGTGTCTTCTAGGCTGCAACACTTCCATGATACATCTTCAAGGATATGAACATGTACGGCTAAGCACAATTGATAGTAGTGCATCTAAATTCCAAAATCAGTCTCCATAATAGTCTATGTGTTTCCTACTGCCAAGGGGGCCCTTTAGAGTAGTGAGAGAAGATCTTCACCCTGAAATCTACAGCGTCCCTTTTCAGCAGGAAGTAGCTAAGAGAATATGCCATCCCCTTTTCCTTATGAATCAGGGTGAAGTCTTTCTCAGGGAGGAGTGATAGGGAATGGCAAAGGACACACTGAAAAGGAGATTAATCAGAACTGACTTTGACAAGCACAGTGGCAATTGGACAATTAAAACAGACTTTCGAGGGGGGAAAAAAAGAAGAATGAACTGGGGAGGAGGGTAGAGAAAATAACGCAACAATGAATGAATGAAAACCCAAAATCTCTGTAAATGTTCATTAAAACTAATAAAATTTAATAGTGAAAAAAAGAGATTTCCTTGTCAAGCGTCTGAATGAGTTCAAAGGTGTAGTCTTTCTGTTAGGAGCTGACAACCATTGTGCCCCCATTTAATAGTTCTCAACATTTTTACTTTTGAGTAATATTTCTCAAATTTTTACCCAGTAAAATCACCTAGAGGGCCATAGTGTTAGTTAAAATTCAACTTTCTGTGTTAAATAGTTAAATTTAATAGTTAAATAGTTAAATTTCTGTGTTAAATAAATAAACACTGTGACACTGTGACACTGATATCTCAAATGTGATAATGATTACCCATGGTTGACAGTGTTTGGTGGAGTTCCCCGATTAAAACAAGCTTTGGAAGTAGGAGTGGCATCCACTTCCGAAATAGCTTGTCACTGGAAACTCTATGAACTTGGAGAAATAATGAAAGTTATACAAGTGTTCAGGTCTTTCATTCATAGGGTTGCTATGAGTAGTCTATGACTCAGCGACACTTAACAACAACATCTCAGAAACTATTTTAAAATTAGTCAGCATAGGGGAAAATATCAATATATTTTCAAAACTGCTCCAAGGGATTATTATGCAGTTCAAGTTGGAGAATATTGCCCTAGATAACTGTTCACTGAAAATGAAGGGAAAAAAAATTGATGGCAGAGGTTTACCTCCAGATATTTTGACTTGATGAGTATGGATTTCATTCTGGGTCTTCAGTATTTTTAATTATTTCTTGGCTCATTCTTTAAAACGAATCAGTCTTAGCACCAATGATCCGGAATGAACCAGTAACACAAGTGGTGCTTCTGAAAGTTGCAAAACCATAAACTCTTAAGTAAAGAAATTGTTTTTTTTTAAAAGAACAAATTAGGTAAAATTAGCATGTTATACATATAAAGAAAATAGTACCCTACAAAATTAGCATTTTATACATAGAAAAAAAGGTACTAAAGCAGTCATTAATGTACAACTCAAGATAGCTGGCTAGAATGTATGATGTTTTTTATGCCACTCTGAAATTTTCTACATCACAGTTGTTATTTATTGAGGGATTGTTGTCGTTGTTGTTTTGCCAAATATAGCATAAAACATTTCAATAAATAACTTCATTTTATCATCAACACCTCTGTTAGGTAGTATTGTTTTAAACATGCATTTCGAGGCCACCAAGCTGCTACATGGGAGAGGGGTGGACAATCTCCTCCCATGTGATTACCTGCCTCAGAACATCCACTGGAGGATCAGCTATGGGTCAATTTCAACTCTACGATACACAAGAACAACAACAGTGGTATAATAAATTTAATCAAACATACTAAGTTGTGGGGCAGAATTTTTACTCATGTCTATCTCATTCTTAAACAAGTACTGCTTCCACCTTTTAAAATTTATGACTATGAAAATAAATGAGAAATTCCCTGACCACTTTTAAGTTTTCTCCCCTGATATTAGTACCTGGTGTTTAGACTTAGAAACTCCTCGGCTCAAGAGATACTGGCCACAGGATAAGAAACCGGCAGCAGCACGATCACAGAAGCCCAGAAGGCTTGAGACATAAGCCGTTATATCAAGGGCTGGACAAGAGGGAAGATCTGTGGAATGATGTAGGTGTGAGTGGAAGGGGATATTGGTGAAGTAGAGAAAAGGGAGTTTCAAGACACACGTGCCAAGGGTGGGTAGCAACACTGAATCTATAGGTTCCTTCTATAATTGGGGAAATATCTTTCATCTGGTGCTTTCTGTAAAATACTCTGCTGTCAGATAGTGTTCTAAATCTGAGCATTCAAATTAAGACAGACTAGGAAGAAGGATGGGCCATTCACATCCAAAGTAACAGGCCTTGGAAAAACCCTATGTATAATAGAGCACACTAAGAAAAGCAGATATAACAACTGAGGCTGAGCCCTCAAATATGGAAACACAAAGATGGAGGAGCAATTTAAGCAGACACTAATGTTTGGAAGGTGGAATGTGAGAAGCATGAAGGTAAGAAAATTGTACATTTTTAAGAAGGAAATGGAATGAATAAATATTGACATACTAGGTATTGGTGAAATAAGATGACTTGAAATGGGACATTTTTAATCAGATGATCATATGATCTACTATGCTGGAGATGAGAAGGTGAGGAAAAATGGGGTTGCTTTCATAGTTAAAAAATCATTTCTATGTCCCTCTTGAAATATAATGTGAGTGACAGGATAATATCCATATGCATACAGGGAAGTCCAGTGAATACCACTATCTTTCAAATATATGCACCAACAACTAGAGTCAAAGAGGAGGAAATAGAAAATTTCTACCATTTTTTGCAGTCAGAAATCTATTGAACATGCAATCAAGATGCACTGATAATAATTGATAATAATAACTGGAATGCAAAAGTTGGGAACAGAGAAGGATCAGTAGTTGGAAAACATGGTGACAGAAATGAAGCTAGAGAGAAAATGATAGAATTCTGTACATTCAATGATTTATTCATTGTGAAAACTTTTCATAAGAAACACAAACACAGGCTATACATATGGATTTCTCTTGATAGCAATAAATAGCAATCAAATAGATTACATCTGTGGAAAGAATCGCTGCAAAGGCTTAATATCAGCTGTGAAAACTAGGCCAGGTGCTGATTGTAGAACTGATTACCGACTACTCATATGAAAGTTTAAGCTGAAGTTAAAGAAAATTAGTTCAAATTCACAGGAACCAAAATTTGACTTTGAGTCTATCCTACTCAAATTTCAAAACCATCTCAGGAAAAAGGTTTGAGGCCTTGAATACCAAGAAGCAAAGACCAAATGAGCTATGGGAGGATATCAAGAATATCATTCATTAAGAATGCAAAAGATCTTTAAAAAGCAGAGGAGGGAAAAAAAGACCAACATGTATGTCAGTAGAGACTCTGAATATTACACTAGAGTGCTGAAAAGCCAAAGCAGACAGAAGAAATGAAAGAGATGAACAGATATTAAAGTGCAGCATGTGAAGACAAAGTATTATAATGATATGTACAAAGAACTGGAGTCAGAAAAGCAAAAGGGCTGAACTCACTCAGCATTTCTTAAACTGAAGGAGTTGAGGAACAAATTAAATTAAGGATGCCTTGGGCAGAACATTAAATGATCCAAGAAGCATTAAAAGAAGATAGGAGTACATCCAAAAACTTCTCCAACAGGGTAAAAAGGGAGGCCACTGACTGGGAAAAAGTATTCGGTAATAACATATCAGATAAGGAACTTATATCCAGAATTTATGAAATACTTGAGCACCACAACAAGATAAAGGTAAAGAACCCAATAGAAAAATAGGCACAGG
>NW_006399769.1:11212664-11229850 GCF_000299155.1 Elephantulus edwardii
CATATGAGAAACAGCTTGTGATGATGAAGGAAGAAGTTCAAGCTGCTCTGTAAGAATTTGCAAAAAACAAGGTCCTAGGAATGACAGCATAGCAACCCACATATTTCAACAATTTCCCATGTTTCTCAAAGTTAGCCACAATTTGTTGTTATCCACACAGTAAAATGCCTTTGCATAGTCGATGAAACACAGATTGACATTCCTCTGGTACTCTCCGCTCTCAACCAAGATCTAACTAACGGTGGCTATGATGTCCCTAGTGCATGACCCTTTCTAAACCCAGCATGCACATTTGGCAATTTTTTGCTGATTTATATGCTTCCAGTTTGGGGTGTTTTGTTTTGTGTGTGTGTGTGTGTTGTTTGTTTGTTTTTTTTATAATCTTTAGCAGGATCTTGTTTGCATGTGGTATTAGTCACATTGTTTGATAAATTTCCACACTCTGTTGGGTCCTGTTTTTTCGGAATGGAAATAATATAGATCTCTTCCAATCCCTTGAACAGGTTCTCCAGATTTCTTAGCATAACCTGGTAAGAGTGTCCAGGGCAGCATCTGTTTGATATTTCGTCAATTCCTGGGGCCTTGTTCTTTGCTAATTCCCTCAGAGCAGTTTAAACTTCCTTCTCTACTAGAATCGCTTCTTGATTGTAAGTTGTTTCTCAAAATTCTTCTGTGTCAGTCAATTGCTTTTGGTAAGGTGACTTTGTGTACTCCTTCCATCTTCTTTTGATGCTTCCTGGGTCACTCAACAATTTGCTCTCAACATCCTTAAATATTACAACTCGAGGCCTAAGTTTGTTAGCTCAAGAAATGATGACTGAGTTTGACTCTTTTGATATTTCTATTCTAACTCTTCGTACATTTCATAATAATACTTTACATTGTCTTCCCAAGCTATCCTTTCAGCTCTTCTGTTCAGCTCCTTCATTTCTTCCCTTTGCTTTTGGCTCCTTGGCACTCTAGTATAATATTCAGAGTCTCTTAAGGTTTGATTTTTTTTTTCTCTTTGTTTTGGCTTCTCAGAATTCTAATGCAATATTCAGAGTCTCTTCTGACATCTGTCTTGGTCTTTTCTTCCTCCTCTGTCTTCATAATGTCTTTTTGTATTCTTCATGGGTGATATTCTTGTTATTCTCTCACAGCTTATCTGAGTTTTTGCTTGTTAGTATTCAAGGCCTCAGAACTGTTCCTGAGATGATCTTTAAACTCAGCAAGGATAGACTAGAGGTCAAACTTTGGTTCTTGTGGATTTGATTTTATTTTCTTTAGCTTTCACAGCTAATATTCAGCTTCTCCAAAGAGTATTTCCACATATGTAATCAATTTGATTCCATTGTATTCCATCAAGTGAAGTTCATGCGTATTGTTGTTGTTGTTATTAGGTGCCTTTGAATCGAGTAGACTCACAGCGACACTATGAACAAAAGATCTGAACCCTGTTCTCTCCTAAGTCATCCTCACACTTCCTGAAACACAAAAGCCTATTGTAGCAGTCACCGTTTCCATTTACCTGGTTGAGGATATTACTCTCCTTCACTGACCCTCTACCTTTGCCAGCATCATGTATCTGTTGCCTTTTATTACAAAAGGGGATGGTCAATCCTTTTCTGTAGTCTGTCTTAATTGACAGAGAAATATTTTGTCTAAAGCAGCAGATGAGAGACCTTTCCCATTATTCAGATAATGGATCAGGTGTTGGTCCTGTCTACCACCTCCTTAGACACATACTCTATGAACTGAGCACTTACAACTTTGTCTGGTGGAGGTGTTTCACATGAAGGCTGCCATGAATTGTTTTGTACTGCCTGTACTTAATGTTGTTATGTATTTTTCCTATTCCTACTCTAAATAAATTTAAACACTTTCGGCTTTATGAATTTAAGGGTCAATCATTAAATATTGATGTTTTCCTTCTTTTCACATTTGGCTAAGTACACCTTGGAGAAAATGAAGTAATTCTCTGCTGTCTTATATATGTTCTGGACCTGGGATGGTGTTGGACAATCCTTTATTTGCCACAGAAAACACAGTATTCAGATTATTTTGGCCACTCCACTCATATTTCTTGCCTCTTCCTAAGGATATTGCTGTGACAAGTAGATGACATCATCTCTAAATAATGAAAACAAAATTATTGTGAAAGCCCTTAAATTAACATCTCACCTCCAAAATGTTCTAAGTTATGTAGTGCTGGTATAAGAGATACCACAAGAAGATTGCTATGTTAAACAGAAATTTATTCTTTTATAATTTAGGTGTCTAAATCATAAACAGAACTCTGGCTACCTCTAAGAAACATTCTGGTTGCAATTTCTCCAAGACATAGGCTTATTCTTTTGGCAGTCCATGGGATATTTAGCACTTTTCTCTAGCAACACAACTCAATGGTATAAATTATCCTTCTACCATCCTTGTTCATTGTCCAGCTCTTTGATGCATAGCATAAGAGTGAGAAGATAACTATCTGAATCAGGTGCACCGTAGTCTTCAAACTGACATAATTTTCTTTAGCATCCTGGCCACATGCCCAAAGTATGTGAGATGGAGCTTCAAAATCTTATCCTCCAGGAAGAAATTTGGTTTCATCCTCTCCATTACAGACTTATGTATTTTCTTGGCAGTCCATGACATTTTCAAGACACTTCTCCAGCACTATAATGCAAAGATGTCAATTCCTCTTCTATTATTCTTATTACTGTCCTGCTCTATTAAGCATAGCAAGTAATTGTTAAGACCATGGCCTGGATTAGGCACACCTTAGTCTCTAGAATAACGTTGTTGCTTCTCGGAATTCTGGAAAGCTCTCTTAGAGCAGATTTTCCTAATGCAATTCATCTTTTGATTTCCTGACTGCTGGTGCCAAGAGTGTTGATTGTGGAGCTGAGCAAGCTGTTAACTGTTAACAACCTCAATTTCTTCTCCATCCATCACAGTGCTGCCAATAGGCCCAGTGGTGAGAATCTTTTTCTTCTTGTTGCTGAGCTTCATTCCATGTTTAAGACTATAGTCGCTGACATTCTGCAGCACATGTCTCAGATCCTTCTTAGTCTCAGCTAGCAAGGTTACGTCATCTGCATAACAAAGGCTGTCGATGAGTCTTGCTCCAATCCTGGTGCCACATTCCTCCTCATAAAGCCCACCCTCCCGAATGATCTGTTCTGAATATAGGTTCAAAAAGGTATGGAGACAGGACATATTCATGATGCACTCCTTTCCTGATTTTGAACCATGCAGTGTTTCCTTGTTCTGTTCTGAGTTCCTGGTTCAAGTATAGGTTTCACATAAACACAATCAAGTGTTCTGGGATTCCCATTCTCCTCAAAATTAACCACAATTTATTGTGATCCACACAGTCAAAAGCTTTTTCATAGTCAATGAAACACAGACATTACTCTGGTAGTCTTTGCTTTCTGCCAAGATCCATCTGACATTGTTGATAATTTCTTTAGGGACACTTGTTGTTGTTGTTGTTATGTGCTGTCAAGTTGCTTGCAACTCATAGCGACCCTAACAACAGCCCTAAACTCTGCTCTGTCCAATCACACTGTCTCTCACACACCAATCCCAATTACCCCAGTCACTGAATAAATCCACCTCGTAGAGGGCCTTCCCCTCCTGCATTGTCCATCCACCCTACCAAGCATGATGTCCCTCTCCATAGAACGTGTCCCAAAAATGTTAGACGAAGCCTCGGAATCCTTGCCTCCAAGGAACTGCCTGGTTTAGCCCTCTCTAGGATGAATCTGTTTGTTTCCTAGCAGTCTATGGTACTCTCAATACTCTACTCCACAGCTCAAAGGCATCAATTCTCCTTCTGTCATACCTAGTCATTGTCCAACTCTCTGATGCATAACAAGTGATTGCAAAGACCCTGGCCTGTATCAGATGCACCTTAGTCTCCAGAGTGACACCATTGCTCTTCAGTACTTTAGAGAGGTCCCTAACAGCAGACTTTCCCATCACAATACTTTTTTTATTTCCTGGCTGCTGGTGCCAAGAGTGTTGACTATGGAGCCAAGCAAAACTCTTGTAAACCCAGTTTATATTTCTAGTAGTTCCCTGTCAATGTTCCTGTCAATTTTGGATAATCTCTAGCAGGATTTCGCTCATATGTGATATTAGTGATGCTGTTTGCTAATTTCAACAGTCAGTCAGGTCACCTTTTAAACTATAAAGAATAAAATAATGAGTTCAGAATACAAGTTAAAAAGTCATATGTATCACTTTCCCATTTATTTGTTCAAAATACTTGTATCTATTTAATTAAGTTTTATTTTAAAATTTAGTTGTTTATTATTATCGTATTGTTGTTGTTAGGTGTCATCTAGTCAAGCACGACTTATGGCAACTCTGTGAACAAAATATCTGAAACCTGTTCTCTCCTGCACCATCCTCACACTTTTGGATACATAAGAACCCATTGCAACAGTAAACCCACCTGATTGAGGGTCTTCCTCCCCTTCACTCATACTCCATCCTTCCCAACAACATGTCCTTCTCCAAGGAATAGCACCTCCTAGCAACATGTCCAAACTCTGTGAGGCAAAGCCTCATCATTCTTGCCTCCAAAGAGCACTCTGGCTGTACCCTTTTCAAAACTTATCTGTTCATTCTCTTGCCCTTCCATGGGATGTTCAGTGCTCTTCTCCAACACCACAGCTCAAAGGCATCAATTCATCTCTAACTAGACAAGAAGCAAATTTAAATTTGACCAAAGGGAAAGACAATGATAAAAAAGGGCAATAAAACAATATCACCAACTAAAGGAAGACAAAGAGTTATGTGTAAGAGTTACAGACAATAAAGTTACCACAAATCTAATTTTGCATTATCAGTAATAATAAACATCACCCTATAAGCACAATTACTTGCTATGCATCAGAAAGCTAGACAATGATTAGGAATGATAGAGGAAGAATTGATGTCCTTGAGTTGTGGTGCTGGAGAAGAATATTGAATATACCATGGACTGCTAGAACAAATAGGTTAGTCTTGGAGAGAATGAAACCTGGTTGCTTCGTGGAGGCAGGGATTCTAAAGCTCCATCTGACATACTTTAGGCATGTTATAAGGAGGGAACAGTCGTTGGAGAGGGACTTCATACTTAGGAGGGTGGAGAGACAGCACAAGAGAGGAAGCCCCTGGATGAGATGGGTTAACTCAGTGCTTGGGGTAATGGGAATAAGTCTGTTAGGGACAACAAGGTTGGCACAGGACAGAGCAGAGTTCAGAGCTGTTGTACCTAGGGTTTCTGTAAGTCGCAAGTGACTCTAACATGAGTATATTAATAGATGAATAGGTGTAGGTAGACAAACAGGACTGCCATATTTGACTTTGGCAGAAAATACTTCTACATATGTATTGCTATGAACTATATCATTATATACAGTGGAACAGTTGTCCTTTGTTATTTTCAGAAAATTGCTTCATAATCTATGTATAGGTTTCATCTGAACTCAACTAAGTACTGTGGGATTTTCATTCTTCTCAGTGTTGCCTATAATTTTGTGTGATCCACACAATAGTCAACAAAACACAAGTAAACATCTTTCCTGTACTCTCTGCTTTAAGCCAAGATCCATCTAACATTAGTAATGATATTCCTAATTCTAACAGCTTTTTGAATCTAGTAAGAATTTCTGGCAATTCACTGATGAAGTACTGTTGCAGTTTAATCTTTAATAATCTTCAAGATTTTACTTGTATGTGTTATTAATTATTTTTCCCTATAACTTTCATATTCTGTTGGATCATCAGGGGGATTGTTTTGTTTTTAAGTGTAGTTGTTTTGTATCGTCAAGTCAAAACCAACCCATAGCTGACACTTTAGTGGGATTTCAGAGGCGTTAATCACGTGAAAGGAGATTGCTCATCCCCCCACAGAGCAGCTAGTGGATTTGAACCGTGTGTCTTTGGGATTACAATGTAGTTTCTTACCTCTAGGCCACCAAATAAGAACAAATATTCATCTCTTCCAGTCATATGACCTTCAGTCAGCTGTCTTCCAAATGTCTTGGTGGTGTAGGCTATGTGAACATGTGCATGGCTGATTTGTTTGTTGAAACAAGTCAATTGATATTTAAAAATGTAAATCATAAGGGCCTAGAGGCGAGGACAGTAACACTGCTTTCTGTATTTCAGATATAGTCTGCTCTTGCTCAGGCCCCATTCAAACATATTTTTCTTTAAAGTAGCATTATGGATGGGAGCAAGCAATATTCCAAGATGTGGAATATAAAATCTCCAAAATCCTAACCAATCAAATGTTGGACCCTCTGTTCAGCCTTGAAAGTAGGCAGTGATAGCACCTTGGTTTTTGTGGCCTGTGTTATGTCATGGGTGTCTTCTGCCAGGTTATTACCATAATTTTTTAGTACAATTCTTATTTTATACTAGTTTACTTACCAAATTTGTGGACCTTGTTTATTATACCAGATTTTTCCCATTTCCTTTACCCACCTCTCCCTCTATCCATCAAATTGTGTGAACCCTATGATTATGGCCCTGCCTACCCTCCCCCTTCCTTAGATTCTCATACATGTTTTGCTAGTTATCTTTCTTGTTCTACAATAATGGTCTTATGAAGTATTCGTCTTTATAGGACTGAGTTACTACTCTCTAGTCCCTCCCAAGTTAGGTAGTGATATTCACAATCATTGCTCGTGCATGCTGCATAGTATTCCATTGTGTGTTGTTGTTTTTGTTATGTGCTGTCAAGTTGCCTACAACTCATAGCGACCCTATGTACAACAGCCCTAAACTCTGCTCTATCCTTTGCCAATCTTATTGTCTCTGACACACTTACTCCCATTATCCCAGCCACTGAATCAATCTATCTCAGCGAGGGTCTTCCTCTCCTGTGCTGTCCCTCCACCCTCCCAAGCATGATGTCCCTCTCCAAGGACTGTTCCCTCTTTGTAACATGTCCAAAGTATGTCAGATGAAGCTTCAAAATCCTAGCCTCCAAGGAGCACCCTGGTTTCACCCTCTCTAAGATGATCTTGTTTGTTCTCTTTGCAGTCCATTGAGTGAATGTACCATAATTTCTCAATTCATTCATTTGTGGTTGGATATTTGGGCTGTTTCCATGTTCTTACAATGGTGAATAATGCTGCTATAAATATTGCTGTACAAATCTCTGTGCCTCAGTTATAATTTTCTTGGAATAGATTCCAAGCAGTGGAATAGCTGGCTCATATTGAATTTGTTTGTTCAGCTTTTTGAGGGAACACCAAACTGCCCTCCAATTTGATTGTACAATTGTACAATTTCACCAACAGTATATGAGAATTCCTATTTTTCCACATCCTCGTCAATATTTATTTCTTTTTGTCCTGTTAAACTTTGCAATTGCTACTGGGGTGAGAAGTTATCTCATTGTGCTTTTTATTTGCATCTCTCTTATTACCAATGATTTTGAGCACTTCTTCAAATGTCTGTTTGCCATTCAAATACTTTCCTCTGTGAAAAGTCTTTCTGTGTCTTTTGCCCATTTTTAAATTGTATTATCTTTTTATTTCTTTTTTTTTTTACCAATGGGAGATGCAGTTTATTTACACCAGCAGCCATGGGGGCAGGGGGGTATTATCTTTTTCTTGTGGAAGCTCTATAGGATTCTGTAATGAATGAGACCCTTGTCTGAAATAGTATTGTCAAATGTTTTTTCCCAGTCAGTAGGTTTTCTTGTCACTATGTTGTAAAATGTTTTTGGTGCACAAAAGGATTTAATCTTTAGAAGGTCCCATTCATCAATTTTATCCTCTCTAGATAGTGCATTTCTGGCTGTATTTGGCAGTTCTTTTGTACCATAGACTAGACCAGACCATCTAAGCTTGATCCCAGTTTGTCTTTATGGTTTGGGCTTTTCTCCCAGGTCTCTGATCCACCTTGCAATGATTTTGGTTTATGGTGTGAGATGTGCATCCTGCTTCAGCTTTCTGCATGTAGCAGTCCAGTTTTGCCAGCACCATTTGTTGAAGAGGTTATCATTTCCTTATTGAATATCAGTTGACAATAGATAGCTGAGTCCATTTCTAGGTTCTCACTTCTGTTCCACTGGTCTACATGCCTGTCATTGTACCAGTAGCATGCTGTTTTGATTACTAACACTGTGTAGTAAGTTTTGAGGTCATGGATTGCTATGCCTCCCAACTCCTTTTTTGCTCTTCAGAAATAGTTTGCATATTTGGGGGTCTCTTTCCTATCTAAATATACTTGACAATTTCCCTTTTGATCTCCTTGAAAAATGAATTTTGCATCTGTACTGGGATTGGATTGAACAAGTAGATTGACTTTGGTAGGATTGTCATTTTCACAATACTGAATCTTCCTATCCCTGAGCAGGGCACATTTTCCCATTTATTTTGGTCTTTTGTTGTGTCTCAGAGAAATGTTCTGTAGTGTTCTTTGTACAGGTATTTTGTGTCTCTACTTAGAATCAAGTATCCCAAGTATCTCAATTTGTGGTTGGTTGTACATTGTATTGCTTTCTTGGTTTTCTTCTCTGGTTTCTCTTTGTTACTGTAGAGGAATCTCACTAATTTTTGGATATTAATCTTATATCCTGCCACTCTACTAAATTGACCTGTTAGCTCTCACACTTGTTTTTTTGTTTTGTTTTTGGTTGAGTCCTTCGGATTTTCTGTGTACACTGTCATATTCCTTGAACATAGCGACAGTTTAACAATCTCTTTGCTGATCTGGATGCCATTTATTTCCTTCTCTTGTTGTATTTCTCTAGCAAGCACTTCAAGTACATTATTGAATAAAAGTCGTGACAGTGATCATCCTTGTCTGGTCCCTGTTTACAAGGAAAATATTTCAAGTCTTTCTCTGTTGAGAATGATATTGGCTCTTGGGTTTGCATATATACTTGTTACTATGTTGAGAAAATTTTCTTCTCTTACAATTTTCCTGAATGTCTTTATCAGGAAGGGGTGATGATTTTGTTAAGTTCTTTTTCTGCATCTATTGCTAAGATCATATAATTCTTTTATTTGCTTTGTTGATATGGTGAATTACATTGATTGTTTTTTTTTTATGTTGAACCATGCTTGCATCCACGTTATGAGTCCCACTTGGTCATGGTAAATTATTTTTTGAAGTGCTTTTGGATTCTATTGGCTAGGATTTTGTTAGGGATTTTTGAGTCTACATTCATGAAAGATACTGGTCTGTAGTTGCCTTTCCTGGTAGTATTTTTGCCTGGTTTTAGTATTAGGATTATGTTTGCTTCTGGGAATGTTCCTTATTCTTCTATTTTATATTTTTTACATACTTTAAGTATAATTGTTGATAGATCTTCTCTGAATATTTGGTAGAATTCAGCTGTGAATCCATCTGGTCCAAGACATTTCTCACAGACAAGCATTTTTATGGCCTGTTGAATTTCTCCTTCTGTGATCCGTCTATTCAAATATTTTATATCTGTCCTTGAAAATCTGGATAGGGCATGAGCTTCAAGAATTTGACTATTTCCTCTAGATTTTCAAATGTATCAGACTATAGCTTTTCATAGTATTATTTATTTGATTCCATCTGTTTCTCTTGTGATGTCTCCTCTATAATTTCTTAATCTAGCTATCTGTCTCATCTCTTTTTTTTTGTTAAGTTGCCAGGGGTTTGTCAATTTTATTGACCCTTTTTATTAACCCGTTCCTGATCTTATTGATGGATTCAGTTGTTTTCTATTTTCTGTCTCATGAATTTCAGCTCCTGTCCTTATAATTTCCTTTCTTCTAGAGGGAACAGGATTAGATTTATTTAATGAAGGTGCTGGTTTAGATAATTGATTTTCCTTCTTTCTTCTTCTTTTTTTTTTTTTTTTATGTGTGTGCCTCTTACTACGAACTGCCTTACCTGCATTCCAGAGGTTTTGTACATTGTATTTTATTTTCACTTGTTTCTAGGAACTTTTTTTATTTCATTTAACTGAGAGGCTGGGCTCTATGAGGAGAATTGTGGCATCAGGATTGGTGGAAGATCTATTAACAATCTCCGTTATGCAGATGACCCAAGGGTCAAGGACTGCAGCCTTCAGTATGGATTGAGGCTCAATGTCAAGAAGACAAAGATTCTCACCACTGGACCAATTGGCAGCATCAGGATAGATGACGATGAGATTGAGATTGTTCACAGCTTCAGTTTGCTCCGCTCCACAGTCAGCACTCTTGGCACCAGCAGTCAGGAAATCAAAAAGCGTATCGCGATGGGAAAGTCTGCTGTTAGGGACCTCTCTAAAGTACTCAGGAGCAACAGTGTCTCTCTGGAGACTAAGGTGCGCCTGATACAGGCCTGGTATTTGCAATCACTTGTTATGCATCAGAGAGTTGGACAATGACTAGGGAGGACAGAAGAAGAGTAGATGCTTTTGAGCTGTGGTGCTGGAGAAGAGTACTGAATGTACCATGGATTGCCAGGAAAACAGACAGATTCATCTTGGAGAGGATTAAACCAAGCTACTCCTTGGAGGCAAAGATTCTGGGGCTTCGTCTGACATACTTTGGACATGTTGCCAGGAAGGACGGGTCCTTGGAGGGGGACATCATGCTTGGGAGGGTGGAGGGACGGCGCAGGAGGGGAAGACCCTCTATGAGATGGATTGACTAGGTGACTGGAGTAATCAGGATGGGTGTGTCAGAAGCAGTGCGGTTGGTGCAGGACAGAGCAGGATTTAAGGCTGTTGTGCAAAGGGTCGCTATGAGTCGCAAACGACTCGACGGCACATAACAACAACAACTGTGTTCTAGCAGAGAGTTAGTTAGTTTTCACATGGGTGGTTTTATAAACTTTACCCTCCTATCATCAATTTCTAGTTTTATGGCATTGTGGTCTGAGAAGATACTTTGTATTATTTCAATATTTTTTTTAATTTGTTGATGTTTGCTTTGTGTGCTAAAATGTGATCAATTATAGGCACCATATCAAGTGCACTTGAGAAAAAAATGAATTCAGTTTTTGTTGACTGCAGTGCCCTGAAGATTGTTGAAGTCTCCTGCCCTATTGTGGTGCTGGCTATTTCTTTCTTAAGGTGTTTTAATTGTTGTTTTAAGTATTTTCCAGGTCTATCAAAAGACGAATTGCATTGGGAAAATCTGCTGTCATGGAACTTTCTAGAGTGCTGAAGAGTAATGATGATGTCAGTCTACATACAAAGCTGTGCCTAATCCAGGCCATGGTCTTCTTAATTACTTGTTATGCTTCAGAGAGTTGTACAATGACTACGGATGACAGAAGAATAATAGATGCCTTCAAGTTGTGGTACTGCAGAAGAATCTTTAACATACCGTGAACTGCCAAGAAAACAAATTGGTCTGTCTTGGAGAGGGTAAAACCAAGGGTCTCCTTGGAGGCAAGGATTTTGAAGCTCTGTCTCACTTACTTTGGACATTTGTCCAGGAGAGATTGGTTCTTGGAGAAGGACATTATGCTTGGAAGGGTGGGGGGACAGCACAGGAGAGGAAGACACAAGATGAGATGGATTGATAAAGTAACGGGCAATGGAGATTGGTGTGCCAGAATTAGTGAGACTGGCTCAGGACAGGGAAGGATATAGAGCTGATATACATAGGGTTGCTATACACCACAGGTAAGTCAATGGCACGTAACAACAATAACATACTACGACAGGTTTGGAAGCAGGAGTGGCATCCAATTTCTAAATAATATGCTTCTAGAAACTCTATTTTTTCCAGGCTTTGATTTTGAATCTTTCTTCCTCTCCATTTTTTAGATGTGTCTCTTGTAGGGAACACACTGATGGACTTTGTTTTTTTTTTTACACATTCTGCTGCACTTTCAATGATTGTCAGGCCAGGTTACCAATGTCATTTTCCTGTGTTTCCTTTTCTGTTTTTTCTGATTATTTTGGTCTATTCACTTTCCTTTGTCATTTCTATTTGAAGGATTTCACTTAGTATTTCTTCTATTTTTGGCCTTGTTTTCACAAATTTCTTAAGTTTCTTTTTTTTTCTGTAAACAATCTAATTTCTCCTTAATATTTGTGGAGAGCTTTTCTGGTATAGGATCCTGGGCTGGCAATTGTTTTCTTTCCATTTTCTCTATGCGACATCCCACTCTCTTCTAGCTTACACAGATTCCACTGAGAAATTAGAACTTAAACTAATTGTTTCCCCTTTGTGAGTGAGTGGTTTGGGGTTTTTTGTTTTGCATGTTGGGATATTTTTTATTTTATTCTATCCTTATCTTTTAATTTGGAGAATTTGAATATGCTATATATCTTACATTTTTCTTTTGGAGTCTAGTCTATTGGGTGTTTATTGTGCTTCTTGAATGTAGATTTCCCTGTTCTTCAAAATACCTGGGAAGTTTTCTTTCACAATTTTCTCAGTGACTTCCCTGTATTTCCTGGAATTCCAATCATATGTATGTTATTCCTTTTATGTCATATCACGTGATTCTAATGTTTTCTTCATAATTGGTATAAGTGTCATCTCTGATTTTTCTCCTAGTATGTTTCTAATGAGGCTTTTCTCTTCCAACTAACTGACTTTGTGTTCCATCTCTTCAAGTCTACTTTTTCTCTCCCACCAGTGTATTGGACACTTTTGCCATTTTGGTCTTAATATTCTATATTTCATTTTCATGTTTTTCTGTTATTTCCAATATGGTGTTGGATGTACCCTCTCTACCTTGTGGTTATTATTTAAGTTCTTGTACATCTTCACTATCAAGTCTTTCCTTCATATTTTGCATTTTCTTCTGTAACTGTTTAAATTGCTCCTCATCAATATCATTGGTTTTATGTTTTGGCTTTGTTTTTGCTTTTTTTTTTCCTGAAACACTGTCATCAGGATATTTGCTCTCTTAATGGCTTCCTTTGTTTCTTTCATCATTTGCATCTTCTTTTGTAGCTGTCTGTTCTAATAACTTCACATCACCATATTTCTTCTGGTTCTCTCTTTCTGGGGTATTCATTAGATGCGCTTTTTTAGGAGAAGAGTTAATTTTGGGGGGAAGGTATAGGAGGGGAAAGAGAGGAAATGGAGATGTATACTGGCAGGGTTAGGTGAGGGTGGGAACACAATACATGTACCAAAGAGGTGGGACCTTGGGACCAACACCTGATCTGTTATTACCTGTGTATTCTCATCAGCTCTTTTAGGTAAAATGCTTGTCTGTCAAATATTGCTTGAAAGCTGAACACCCAAGTTAAGATAGACTAAAGAGAAGGATTAGCTATCAACTTGAAAAATGACATGCCTTTAAAAACCCTATATACAACAGAGCACATTTAGGTTAGATTAGCAGATAAGGTACCATATGCTGAGTCTTCACGCTGAGAATAACAAAGGAGGAGGAACAGTTGAGAACAGACCCTAAAGATTGGTATGTGGAGTGTGAGAATTATGAATGTAGAAAAACTGGAGACTATTAGGGAAGAGATGGAATGCCTAAATATCGACATACTAGGCATTGGCAAAATAAAATGGCCTGGCAAGAACATTTTAAATCAGTCATATGATCTACTATGCAGGAAAGGAAAAGGTGAGAAAAAAATGGGGTCACATTCATAATTATAAAACCATTTTTAGATCCATCTTGAAAGACAATATTGTGAGTGATAGGATAATATGCCTATGCATACAAGAAAGACCTTTTAATATCACTATCATTCAAATTTATGCACCCATAACCAGAGTCAAAGATGAAGAAATAGAAGACTTCTACCAAATGCCGCAATCGAAAATATATCAAACATACAACCAAGCTACATTGGTAATAATAGGTGACTGAATACAAAAGTTGGGAAAAGGGAAGAGTAGTCCAGAAATATGGACTTGGTGACAGAAATGAGCTTGGAGACACAGAATTCTGTACTATCAATGATTTATTCATTACAAATACCTTTCATAAGAAATACAAATGGTGACTATGCACATGGACTTCACCTAACGGCCTACACATTAATCAGGTTGATTACATATGTGGGGAAAATCATTCGAGAAGTACATTATCAGCTGTGAAAACTAGGCAAGGTGTTGATTGTATCATCAACTACTTATATACAAGTTCAAATTGAAGCTCATGAAGAAAATAAAATCAAATCCACAAGAACCTAAGTTTAACCTTGAGCCTATCCCTCTTGAATTTAAAGACCATCTCAGAAACAGGTTTGAGAGCTTGAAAATTAATAAGAAAAGACCAGGTGAGCTGTGGGAGGTTAACAAGAAGATCACCCATGAAGAATGCAAAAGTTCATTACAAAGAAAGAAGAAAAGTGCAAAATGGATGTTAGAAGAGACTGAATTTTGCTCTAGAGCACCAATAAGCCAAAGCAAAGTGAAGAAATCAAGATTTTAAACAATTGAACAGAAGATTTCAAAGGGAAGGACAAAAAGACAAAGTAAAGTAGGATAATGAAATGTGCAAAGAGCTAGAGTCAGAAAATAAAAAGGAACTCTCTAAGCATTTCTTAAGCTGAAAGAACTGAAGAACAAATGAAAGCCTTGAGTTGCAATACTTAAAAATACTGTGGGCAGAATGTTGAATGACCCAGGAAGCATCAAAAGAAGATGAAAGGAGTACTGAGTCAGTATACCTTAAAGAATTTCCTGACACAGAAGAATTTCATGAAACACCATATGATCAAAAGCCTATGCTGATGAAGGAGGGAGTATAAACTGCTTTGAAGAAATTGGTCAAACACAAAGCCCCAAGAATAGACAGTGTACCAATTGATATATTGGTCAGACACTGCCCTGGATGTGCTCACCACGTTGTGCCAAGAAATTGGTAGATCACCTAGCCAAGTGATCCATATTTATTCCCATTCCAAAAGAGGTGATCTGACATGGTGTGGAAATTATAAAAAATATCATTAATATCACATCCAAGCTAGGTACTGCTGAAAATGATTTTAAAACAACTGGAACAAGCACATCAACAGGGAACATCCAGACGTGTAGGCTGGATCTTGAAGAGGCTATTGCACTAGGGATATTAGGACATGATAGCTAATATTGGATGGATCTTGGCTGAAAGCAGAGAGTACCAGAGAAATAAATGTCTGTGTTTCATTGACTATGCAAACATTTGACTGTGTGGATGACAACAAAATGTAGCTAACCCTGAGGAAAATGGGAATCCTAGAACCCTGGGTTGTGCTTATGCAAAACCTATACTTAGGCCAGGAGACAATCTTCAGAACAGAGCAAAGAAACACTGCATGGTTCAAAATCAGGACATGTGTACTCCAATGATCTGTTTTGTCTCCATACTTTTTCAACCTATATGCAGAACAGATCATCAGGAGGCTGGGCTCTATAAGGAGGAATGAGGCATCAGGATTGGAGCAGGACTCATCAACAGTTTGCAATATGCACTCTACACAATCTTGCTTGTTAAAACTAAGGAGCATCTGGGGCATTTGCTACAGAAGGTTAAGGACTGCAACTTTCAATATGGATTAAAGCTTAACATCAAGAAAACGAAGACTCTCCGCACTGGGCCAATTATCAGTATTATAATAGAGAGTGAAAATATTCAAACGGTTAAGACCTTCTGGTTGCTCGGCTCCACAATCAACATACTTGTTACAGCATCCACAAAATCAAATGATGAACTGCCTTAGGAAACTCTGCTGTCAAGGACCTTTCTAGAATACTGAAGAGCAATGAAGTCAGTCTAGAGAAAAGGTACTCCTGATTCAGGCCATAGTTTTTGCAGTTACTTTGCATGAATCAGAGGGCTTGACAATGATCAAGGATGATAGAAGAAGAATCAATGCCTTTGAGTTGTGGTGCTGGAAAAGAGTACTAAATATTCCATGGACTGCTAAGGGAACAAACATATTTGTCTTGGAGAGTGTTAAACTAGGCTTGTTCTTGTAGGCAAGGATTTTGAAGCTTCTTCTAACATACTTTGCACATTTTGCAAGAAAAGATTAGTTCTTGGAGAGGACATTATACTAGGAAGAGTGGGGGATAAAAGAATAAAGGAAGACTCTTGATGAGATGGATTGACTCAGTGAGTGAGGTAATGAGGGTATGTGTGTCCAAGACAATGAAGTTGGCTCAAGATAGAGCAGGGTTTAGAGCTATTGTGCATAGGGTTGTTATGAGTTAAAAGCCACTCAAAAGCACATAACAACAATAACAAGTCATCGGTTAATTTCTAAGAACCATCAGCCTTTTAATAGGCCATATAGAGTTATTAAGAAGAGAATATTTGGCACCAAAGCTCCAGATATTATTGTCGCTAAGTATTCTTTCCATCTTCTTTAGATGCTTCTTGTATAATTGTACAATTCAATATTATACAAATATTGAATTAAATATTCTGCCTATAGCATCTTTAAGTATTATAACTCTCGAGGCTTGAATTTCTTGTTTAGTTCCTTCAGCTTAAGAAATGCTGAGGAATGAAGTCCTGGTGGCCTAGTGGCAAGAAGCTGCACGGCAATCCCAAAAGCATATGGTTTGAATCCACCAGATGTTCCTCTGGAGAAGAAGGGGCTATCTCCTCCTGTGCAAGTTGGATCCAATTTGATGGTACACAATAAGAATAACAACAATAACAGCAGCAACAACAACAGATTAAAAAAAGAAATGGTGAGGAAGTTTGTCGCTTTTGATTTTCTGGCTCTAGCTCTTTACCCATGTCAATACTTTGTTTTGTCTACCTGAGATGCCTTTGAAATCTATTCAGCTCTTTAATTTCTTATTTTCCCCCCTTTGCTTTGGCTTTTCAAGGCTCTAGCGTCATATTTAGAGTCTCTTCTTATACCCTTTTCAGTCTTTTCTTCCTCCTCTATCTTTATTATGACTTTTTCCATTCTTTATGGGTAATATTCTTGATATCATCCCAAAGTTTATCATTCATCCCTTAGCATGTCTTTAATCAAAGTAGTTATTTCTTTTTGTCCACCAATATTCTTTACTGCTTTAACATAACAACCTGAGTGTGCTCAGGCATTCTAATGATTCCTATTCAGCATGTCCAATCAACAGTAGGCATTACAGTCAATCAACAGTAGCCATTCATTACAGAATACTTATACACCCTCAGCTTAACTACATCTGGTAGAAATAGTGTTCCCCAATTATACATTGCTCTTATTATGTGCTGTTGAGTCTCTTGCAACTGATAGTGACACTATGTACAACAGCTCTAAACTCTGCTTTATTTTTATTTATTTATTTTCTATAATTATATTTTATTAATTT
>NW_006399769.1:11230939-11292931 GCF_000299155.1 Elephantulus edwardii
CCAGCATTTGTTGCTTGCTGTTCTGTTAAATTTTGCTATATTAACTCTGCTTTATCTTGAGGCAACCTCTTTTTCTCTGACACAATTACCTCCATTACCCCACTAACTGAGTCTATCCACCTCTTCCAGGGTCTTTCTCTCTTACTCTCTACCCTTCCAAGCATGATGTCCCTCTCCATGGACCAGTCCCTCCTTGCAATATGCCCAAAGTATAGCAGATGAATCCTTGACTCTAGAAAACAGCCTGCTTATAACCTCCCAAGGACAAACTTGTTTGTCCTCCTAGTAGTCAATGGTATATTCAATACTTTCTCCAGCATGAGTACTGGCATCAATTCTCCTATTATTCTTAGTCATTCATTATTCCAATAACCATCCGTAGATGGTGAGACAGTTTTTGAAAGGATTCTCTCCGCTTTCCCAGATTGTAAGAAATTGCTTTGGATACTGGAATGTGTCTGTTTTATTGGTGAACGACTAAGGAGAAGAACTGCTTGCGTTCACTAAGATTATTGTTTTTGTCTATCCTTGAGCTATTTATGTGGCTTTTAAAGGGCTAAAGAATGACTAAGAGCTATAGTTTTTGGTGCTCCACTAGTTTCTATAAGACTGGTAAGCCTAATTTTTCTTTTATTACTATTATTTTAATATTTTACTCTGGGGAGTCCATTTATCCATTTTGGCTTTTGTGCCATTTAACTCATAAATACCACTAGCTCTGTAAATCCTTGATAAAGGACCAAAGATTGATAAATTCCAGAGTGAAACCTGGGTATATCCATTTTGGCTTTTGTATCCCATGCCTTTTGTGTCAAGTCTAAGAATCCATGGTCTCAAAGCAGTTCTCCAACATTTTGTTCCAAGATATTTATGTTTTTTTTCATATATTTAGGTCTTTTTTGTTTTTCCATTTTCGGTTAGTTTTTATATCCAGTGTGACATATCTTAATTCTTGCGCATTTTGAAGTTTGTTCCAGCATCGTATGTTAAAGAAGCTATTTTTAGCATCTGTTTAGAAAAATAGCTGAAACATTACTTTTGAAAAATTGATAAGCAGTTAAAATTTTTATATTCTATATGCTCCAGACTATCAGTTTTCCTGAAGGAAAAAATATTATGGAGAACTAAAGCATTAGTTTTAATTGTATATGGAGGTATGGGAGAAAATAAACTTTTTGGAACTGAGAAGTATACTTCAAGTTTTGATGGAGAGAAAGAGTAAAAAGGCACTCCTCTATTGACATTGCTGAGATAGATTGTCAAGCTCTGGCGGTCTCTGCATAGCCTCATTCAGGCTCATTGTGATGAGAAACTTGCAAGTGTTCCATTTTGGCATTATCCTGAAATTAATATGCCTTATTTTTCCATATATATCCAAGGGGGAAAAAAGAGAAGACTAGGAAAAAACCCAAGCACTGAATAGGTTATGCTTTGTGGATATGTTCTGTTAGAAACATGATGATATAATTTCATATTGATTTAACGACATAATTGTTGTATACAGATATAACAATTATATATATTTTTGAGAACATAATTAACTTGGTACTATTGTTTAGTGAATAATAATAAACAAACATTTGACTTAACAAAAGCTAAACTATGTGTTTATACCAGTACTATTTTATGAAAATGCAGAAATTCTTCCATTAAAAACATTTTTCAGAATAAATTTCCTTCTATGTTTCCCTGATGCGTACTTTCCTTCCTCTATTTGTGTTGTCTTGGGAGCTGCGGAGTTGTCATTTTTACCCCCTTTCTCTTTTTACTAATGCTTCTGTATCTGCCTCTTTGTATCTTCTTGAATTACACAGCTCTCCTCACTGTGCCATCTGCTGCCTCCTACTCCAGTCAACAGTACTAACATGCCAGACTTCTGCATTCAAAATAATACCATATCTTTAGATTCTTTTCTAAGATAGGCTAGATTACTATCAAACAAATGCACTGTCCTAATATTTACCAGGAAAATAGTAATGTTACAGTTGGTAGTTACTTACTTCAAATATATTTTGCCTTGGTAAGAAATGTAACTGCATAAGCGATCTATCTATCAATATACTTACATAGCTTACTGAGTATCTATAATGTTTTTGGAAAGATTTTGGTGATGAATGGCCAAAATTCTTATTCTTTAAATCAAAATATTCTTTTGTTTGTTTCACTTTTTTAGAATTTTTTCTTAGAGTGAAAGTTTATAAATAATATTTATAAACCGAAGCATATTTTTAAAAAAATAGATTTATTGATAATATTATAAGTAGATAGCAAAGAAGAAATTATATATTCGACTAAGGCCCTTCACACTATCCACTGTAATCTATTTAATTCAGATTAGCAATAATGTCTAGTTTTCTGATGCATAGCCTGTAATTATATGTAAGTACCGTGGCCTCTTCTAAACTCAGCCTGCACATCTGGCAGTTCTCTGTTGATGTACTGTTCCAGTTGCTTTTGGATCTTTTTCAGCAGACTCTTGTTGCTTGTAGTTGTTGTTGTTGTTATATGCCATTAAGTTATCTGTAATGGATCACGATCCTATGTACAACAGCTCTGAAACCTGCCCTGTACTGAGCCAGTCCCACTGACTCCAACATACTTACATCATACTTCATCAATCCATCTTATCTGATGTCTTCCTTTCCTGCACTGTCTCTCAACCCTTCTAAGCATGATGTCCTTCTTCAAGAATTGGTCCCTCCAGGCTACGTGCCCAAAGTACATGAGACAAAGCTTCAAAATTCTGGCCTCTAAGGAGAAGCATGGTTTCACCCTCTCCAAGACAGACCTATTTGTTTTCTTGGCGGTCCCTGGTATGTTCAAGACTTCTCCAGCACCACAACTCAAAGGCATTATTAATTCTTCTGACATCTTTAGTACAGCTCTTTGATGTATAGCAAGTAATTGTAAAGACCATGGCCTGGATCAGGTACACTTTAGTCTCAGGACTGGTTTTGTTGCTTCTCGGTCTCCATGGTGGACAGTGTTTCATGGAACTCCCTGATTAAGACAAGCTTGGAAGCAGGAGAGGCATCCACTTCTGAAATAGCTTGCCTGCAGAAACCCTAGGGTCACTCACAATGAGTCGCCTACAACTCGATGGCACGTAACAACAACATTTCTTTCTAAGCAATGTCCAATTTTCCTACATTTATATTTCTCACATTGCCAATTATAATCACTAGTGTCTGCTTACAACTGTTTCTTCTCCCTTGTGTTTCCATATCTGAAGGCTCAGTTTCAGTTGCCATATCTGTTAGTCTACTCTAAATGTGTCCTATTGTACATCTGGTTTTCAAAGCCTTGTTATTTCGGAAGTGGGTACACAATCCATCTTCTTACTTGAGTTTAATTTGAATGCTCAGATTTAGAGCAGTGTCTGATAGACAAGCACTTTATAGAAAGGAGCAGATGAAAGGCATTTTGCAACTATAGAAGCAACCAATAGATTCAGTGTCATTCCCTGCCCTTGACATGAGTGTCTTGACCTACACTTCCCCCTGCTCCATCAGCATCCTCTTCCACTCCTGCCTACCTCATTCAACAGCTTCCTCTCCCCTATCCATCCCTTAATATGATGGCTTAGGTCTTAAGCCTTCTGTGCTTCTGTGATGTCAAAAGCCTTTCACTGCTGCTGGTTCCTTATGCTGCAGCCAGTCTCTCTTAAGTATAGGAGTGTCCAAGCCCAGGTTCCATGTATTAGTTTTAGGGAAGGGTTTCTATCTCAAGACATTTCTGATGAAAAGTTATTTGCCTCGAGCTTCTGTTGTAGGACTTCTTGTGACTTAGTGCCTCTTCTTTTCTATTTGTGGTACTCTTTATCAACGTAGGATAATTTCCCAAAGTGATGTGTCCTCTTGATAGGGTAGATAAGTGTTGTTTTTTTGTTTGGCCTCAGTCAGCTCCAAAACTAGTTAAACACACAGGCCCTGACAGCTGAAATTCTGGGATTGTGGGCATATTTTTCCTGTACAGAGGCTGGTGTGTTTGAACCACTGAATTTTTAGGTTAGCAGTTGAATACCTTAACCATTGCATCAACAGTGATCTTTATAGCCTAAATGGCATTGTGTCTTAATTATTGTGCCATTGATTTTGCTCTGCAGGTCAAATCAAGAAGTAAAATAATACATTTAACAATGCCTGAAAATATTCGAATGATAAGTGGTTTATTTAGGTGAAGATAATTTAGTGTACTGCAACCGCATGCCAAGAATCACATTACCATGATGTGGGATAGGAGCAAATTTATAAATCACAAATGAGGTACTATGAATAAAGGAAAAGTGAAGAAAATCTTGAGAGACATAGGAATTGTAGAATTGGCAGTATAGCTTTTTTGGCATTCTATGCAGACCAGAATGATTCAGTTGTTGCCAATGATAACAGTGAGAAAATACTTTCCACAAGAAATCCAGCCAAAAAGAGAGTGTGACCAAATAACTATTAACGAGACTACAGAGACAAATTAAAATAAATCATGGTTTATTTCTTCTATATCATATTACAGGAGGCTCTTTACAAAGATTCACAGGTACTTAAAATTATTTAAATGAATGACCAAAGTCTAATACCATTTTTTTAAAAGTCAAAGGTCGTTCAGGTTTATGACAAAGTTTAAAGCTCTTTTTTTCTTCTTCAAATTTTTAACCTCAAGAAATGATACAGCAGCATGTCCAAGGATTCTTAAAAATCCTTTTATCTGCCTTTCAGATATAATATAGTAGTCTGATTTTAAGGAGCTCTGTTGCTTAATGGTAAGGAATTGAGCTGCCATTGAAAAGGTAAAGTGGTTCAAGTGCACCTGGTGCTCCAAATGAGACAGATGAGCAGTCTCTTCCTGTGTGATTTACTGCCTCTGAAAACCTGCTGGAGGGTGCTATAGGTCTGTTCTGACTGACAGTGCACAAAAATAACAACAGTCTGCTTTTGCTGTGGGAACCAACAGCTTCAATATTTCAGTGGCTTACAACAACAACATTTATTTTTAGCTCAAGAGAGGGATGCCGTTGATATTGCTGTTTGGGCTCACATGGATTTAACTTTCTCTACATTTCCATTCCAGGATCCAGCTTAAAGTAATATCCAATAAAATTTTATGGCTGTTGACTAGGAGGGACAATCTAACTATGCAAACAAAATTTATTCCTCTTCTCAAGATAGTAAAGGAAGAAATACTTGTGATCTGCTTCTGAAAAATCAGCCGGCGAAAATCCTATAGATTACAAAGATCTGATCCCACATTCTGTTTGGGGTGGACATGAGTTGAGAAGAAACTTCAAGGCAGCTAACAACAACAGAAATCATATTTGCTCATAGTTGTCTGACAAAAAAAACAAGCTATATAGGCAAGTCCCAAGTCAGCGGGTTGAAAGTAAACTCTTTCAGGAAAAGGACAGCAAAAGAGGGAAAGACATTAGTAATTGAGAACAACTCACAACTGTTGGACAAAAGTCCTATGTTTAATGTCTTTTATGGGAAGTCTAATAAAAAAATTCCTAATTATTATTGAAAATTTCCTTAAAGACATTACCTAAAATATTTTTCTTAGTCTTTATTATATTCCCCTTGACTGAAACATTTGATAACTATTGACAATGTTCTCCTGAACCTCTTTTTTTCTCATCTACAGTATTTTTCCTGGTTCTTCTCTTTACTGACTCTTATTCATTCACTGCCACTGAGTCAGAACTGACTCCTATTTGGCCCTCCCCTGAGTTTTGGAGACTGTAAATTGTATATAAGGAGACTGCCCATCTTTTTCCATGGAGAGGCTGGTAGATTCAAAACTCTAGAGAGGCACAGCCTTTGGGTTAACAGCCCAACTCCTTATGGACTACATCACCAGATCTCCCTTCACTGTCTAAAGACTCTTCTTCTCTAAGTAATTTTAGAAATGTGGTCCTCTAACTGCTTGTGTTGTTATTGTTGTTAGGCACTGTCAAGTCAAACGACCCTGTGAACGATTAATTTGAACACTGTCCTATCCTGTACCGTCCTCAGAATCCTCACTGCAGTCACCATGTCCACCCACCTAGTTGAAGGTCTTCTTCTATTTTGTTGCTAAGCAATCTCAATTCCAACAACACTCATGGTAATTTTCTCTTCAAAATGGAAATGCTCCACATGTACTTCTCTAGCTCAGATCTTCAGATTTGTACTTTTCTGGCATCTTTGACTGGTTGTTTGAATCTTTAGCAGCAGAAGTGAAAGTTTTCTTAAAAACGTCTTTTCTTTTCTCCTCAAATGTGCCTATTTTTCTATTCTCAGTAGCAGGAGCAGCGGGAGCAGCAGCAGCAGCAGCATTTTATAGGTTAATTTAGGCTGTATCTGACCCTTCATCCTCCAAACATCCTAGTAATCAGTATTATCAAGGAATACTGTAGCAACATGCTGTTTGCCATAACAAGACACCTTCTATCACTACCATTCTGTTTTATAGTGTATATTTCATTCCATTCCAAGCATTTTCATAGTATCCTTCATTGCTCTGCTTCCTTTAGGTGCTTCTTTATCCCCAATTTTTTCCAGATTAGGGCTTATAGAAGTCCGTAATCACCTTTGGATCTAAAATGATGGCACGTTTACTATGATATGAAAGACATTTCATAATGTCTCCATTCCAACTTTTAGCATTTATCTTTTAGAAGTTAATGGTAACAAATGCTCCTACCAAAATAAGTAACTTGATATTACTTGAATATATTTAAAATTTCCCACTTGTCTTTCTCTTATTTCATCTGTCTGAAATATACATTCAATTTAAAAAACCTGCCTCAGCCAAAAACTTTGTGCAATATTCTATGCCTCACTGTGTATCTAGACTTGCTTTTATTCTAGTGATGTTTAAACCTATTCCTTCAATAGCAATTTTTATCTTTAGGGGAGGAATCAAGACTGGATTTTATGCACATCTTTAATTCCTTGCAACTTCTAATTAAGAAGTTTGCACATGGTATATTCTGGTCACACAGTCTGTAAGAACTTACACTAAAGGTGGCACATCAAATCCATGAGCATATCTCTGGGACCTAGTGGTAAGGAGCTGCTCTGCCAACACAAAGGCAGGCAGTTTGAATTTTTCAGCTGCAGTGGTGGAGAAAGACGGGCAGTCTTCTTCCATGGAATTAACTGCCTCTGAAAACCTACTGCAGGGTCAACTATAAATTGATTCTGACTTGATGGTAAATAACAAAACAATGACATCCATGGGAGAGAGATGTACAGTATCCTCCTTTGGAGTTTATAACCTCCAAAAACCTATTCCAAAAACCTAAAGGGGATTGGTCAACTCTTAGCCGATTAATACTTGATGGCAATGAATTGAGTCTGAGTTTTGATATTTTTAATATTCCTTTGAGTATGAACTCAGAAGTCATACTTTCTAGCAGCAAATAAGCACATAGTAAGTTATTATTATTATTACATATTATTTTAAAATGTTTAATATACACTTTTCAGAGAGTTCTAGAGGCCTTGGGGATAAAAAATTGCTCTGCTGACCCAAAGGCACTTAGTTTGAATTCACTAGCTGATCTGTGGAAGAAAGATGAGCAATCTCCTCCCATTCAAACAGCTTTGGAAAATCTGCTGGAAGGGTCAACTTTGAGTTGGTTCTGACTTGATTAATCTGGCCACAGTTATTTGAAAACTCTTCCTCATTACTTACTACTTTCTCCCTAAAGTCATTAAAAAATGAAAGGAAACAAGTTCTATCCACAGAACATCAACAACTCATGCATTTTCTTAAATACATTTTTCCCCTATTAAATAATATTGGAAAAGGGAATAAATGCCGTTCTTTGTACTAAGCTAATTTCAGCATAGGCTGATTAGGGATAGCCAATAGCAACGAAATTTCTTAAAATAAATTCATGACCTCTGCATCTGAAAGAAGGCGGTAAAAGTAATTATAAGTATCTTTAGAAGATAAATTATAAAAGAAAGAGAAACCCTAGTTTTTCCTACTCCTTAGTCAACAGCTAAAATAACCTAAGCTATTCTCTCTGAATAAATGGTTACCTACTCCATTATTAGCTTGTTTTGACAAAAATTCAGATTTTACAAGTAAGTTAGGGATAATCAGTAAGTAGATAGGTAGGAAAATGTAGGCAGATCCACTGTTAACTCATGTTTTTAATGTGAGGTTTTAGTGTTTTTCACCAAATTATGATCAACTGTGAATTTTTGCGATGTCAATATTCTTTGGAGATGGACATACTTTGGTCATATTGTTAGGAGGCAACAGTTCTTACAAAAAGACATTGCACTGGAAAAAAGTAAAGGATCAGTGAAAAAGAAAAAATATCTTTAAGTAAAAATGGTGATGATGACATAAGATGGAGTTAGGTTTTGGTTTATTGTTGATGTAATTGTTATAGTCATTGTGTCTAACAATAACATAACAGTATATTAGGAACCTGAGACTAAGTTAGCACATGTGATTGCTGTTGTTGTTAGGGTCTGTTGAACTAAATACAACTCATATTGACTCTCTGAACAATGAATCTAAACCTTGTCCTATCCTGTTTCGTATTCATCATATCTAATATATTGAAGCCCCATTGCTACAATGTGGGAAGGACACTTTTTCTTGTCCTAGTCCCACACCTGATGCCATTTTGCAAAACAATGTTCATTTACAAGACCAGGTGTCTGCATTTAAAGTAGCAGTGAGTTTTTAAGACGAGTCAGAAGGAGTAGTGAATATATGACCTTCAAGATTTGTTAGCATTTAAATCCAATATATTTCATGAAATCTCAACTTTTGGAAAGAGGAAAAAGTAGAAACATTTTTAATTTCCCAATTCAATTTACCTCTGTTAAGCTTTCAAAATAAAGGTAGAGTGAAAAATAACATTCCCACTTGCTTTTGTCATGGTTCGGAAGATAGTGACAAAGAACACAAGTTTATATTGAATTTCTCCTCTTTTTGGCTCCCACCTAAAATTTAAAATAAACTTTATTTATGTAAATGTATTTTCAATAGAATGAAATCTCTAAAATCTTTGTAATAATCTTACAAAAACTACTCAAAACAAACAAGTAAGTTAACTATAACTGAAGTGCTTAGATGATTATATATGAAAATAGCTCATTCCTTCCCTTTTAAAATCAATAGATCCTTAGATGTCGGGGACTGCATTTTTTCTGAGCAGGTTGTAAAACTGGGGGTCGGGGGGCGGTTTGCGGAAAGTTCAATTACTTGTATATATAAAACACTTATGGCAGTAGTTCAACCTATATTAGTGAAAAGCAATATGTTATTGTTTTTGTGTACTGTGGAGTCAGGACTGATCCATGAAAGGAATTTACTTTCAAGAGAAGTAAATGGCACAAGAGCAGATTGCTCATGTTTCTCCCATGAAGCATTTGGCAGATTTGAACTGAGTGCCTTTGGAATGGCAGTGCAACTTCTTACTTAAGACATCAGAGCTCCCTATACAATCACATAGGGGTTATTTAGTCACTTAAGGTCTTAGTGTTCTTATCTATAAACAAAGACTAATATTTTTTTAAAAAATTCTAACTGCTAAATTTAATGATTCTGTGATATTGACAAAAATAGAAACATAAAAACCAGTCTAATGCATTTATAAAATGAAAAACTTTTTACCAAGATAATGATCTGTGTTGCCATCCCAAAGCCGTGTATGTAGTTCAAATCCATCAACTGCTCTCTGCAGGAGAATTAAAGGCTGTTGCCCCTCTTGTGATTGGACTGCCTCTGAAGACCCCTTCAACGGTTGGCTATGTTCATTCCAACTCAATGGTACACAACAACAAAAACAATGTCTGCAATATGGAGCTACAAATTTCAATCCATTCGCCCAAACAAAAATCCACAAACAATCTAGGAACTCTTTCTAAATAAATGTCTTTTACTTACAAACCAAAATGATTCTATGTGTAGAACCCATAGGTGGCAGTACCATATAATAAAACAATGAAAAGGAAAATCATCATTTAAAAAAAACCACAACAAACTTGTTCATATTAGTAAAAACTTAAAAGTCATCATTTTTTTTAAAAATGAATTGTATAAATTTTATTTTATACACTACATAGAATTCTGATTGATTGTGAAATCATGTACCATCCTTTAATAAGCATTTTTATACCTTCGACACCCCCCAAAATAGTGATAAAATTAAGGGTTTGATGTAAAAAAGAAGTAAAATTAAAATTGTCATCTTTATAGTGACATAATTTACTGTTTTGTGGTATGAAATTCTAGCTCTGTAAGATGAAGATGGGGGGGAAATGAAGGCAAATTCTGTTTGTATTTCTATAAAAAAGAATACATTGAGAAGAAAAGGATGATGGTATTTCTAGAGGAACACTAAAGACACCTGGTGGAATGAGGGCTGAGCCTTTGGGAGCAGAAGTAGCAGTCAGCTTTCTTAAATATTATAGACTTGGGAAGCCTCTGGGACAATTCTACTCATCGTTCAGAGTCACTGTGAGTCAGGATCAGTTTGATGACCATAGGTTTGTTTTATTCTTTGTTATTTGTTTTGTTTGGGATGTTTTTATGAAAAATAATTAGAAAGTGTGACCCTGTAACCTATTTAATTGGAAGTGGAAAACTTAATATAAAATGGCATTTAACAGTGCAGTAAAAGTTCATTACTTTCCAAAAATGTACAGGTTTCTATGATCCTGAACTAATAAAAAATCTGCAGTATAAGATATTTTGAAACAACTGTTCCTTTAATTTTTTCTTAAACTTACTTTTTAATGACATGGAGTATCTTAACTTAGGATAACCAACCATTTTTCCTTGCAAGATAGACAGAACAGTGACTGTCTTTAACAAAGTGACAGATTGTACATTTCCTGCATCTGTTACACAGTGGATGATTTTGGAGAGTTTGGAGACATAAGTAATCTGATTATGAAGACTTATTCTTCGGTGCTGTTGAGTTGTCTCTGAGTCACAGAAACTTTAGGTTGACACGTTTTGGTCCTTCCTGTACCACATTCCCAGTTTCTGCTGTTCTAATGTCTATTGTTACAGTCACTGTGTCAAGCCAACTCACTGAAGGCCTTCCTCTTTTTGCTGATCCTACACTTTTCTAAGCATTATGTCCTTTCCCAAAGTATGGCCTCTCTTGGTAACATGAGGGAGGATATGAAATGAGTTTCACCATCCATGATTGTAAGGGAACTCCCTGGCTATACTTCTTTTAAGACAAATTTGTTTGGTGTTTTCTATGTTCAGTAGTATTCACTAAAAACACCATTCGTGAAACATAATTATCTCAAATATAGTCCAAATTTAAGCCATTCCTTATTCTTATTATTGTGGATTTGTACTAAAATTTCATTAAAAACCATTTCTTTTTAAAAATTCTCTTGAACTACAATTAATATACTACCCAAACCCTCAAAAGATTTACCATGGTCAGTTCCGTCTTATGAAGACCCCATGTGTGTCAGAGCATAGCTATGCTCCACAGGGGTTTCACGTCTGCAGTCATATTACTAGGTCACTCTTCTGAGACGTTCTTTCATCCTCTATACTTTAATGACCATTTGACGGTTTGCCCCGTCCAGGGACTCTAATCAATATATTACAATTACAATGTTATTAAATGTAACCATCATATTCCTTAGAGATAAGGATGACTATTTCATTTCACATATTTTTGGCACTTCTACTCTGCAAAGCATAGAGTCATCATCACTCAAAAGTCATTGAACAGTAGCAAATTTAATTTTTGTTTACTAGTTTGGTTTGGTTTTGTTTTTACATTTTATATACATTTGAGAACAGCCCAGTTCTAACTGGCCAAGAGAGCCTGCAAGAGATTTCGTTTACTTAAGTCAAGCAGGAATATAAATTGTCTTTATTTTCACAAATAAAATAATTGAGAAAAATATCATAATCAAGACCAGAAGGTAATAAAAGCTAACATTAAAAATTTGCAAATGACTCTGTTGAGTATATATTTTGGGATTTCAGAAAATTTTCCACTTAAGGAAAAACATCTACAATGAAATATTTTATGTAGGTTCTTAGCACTGTGTTTCATATTAATAGACTAATCTGACCTGGGGAAAATGTGTTTATTGTCAAATAATAGCTATTATAGAGGTGTGAATTCCACTTCCATTTTCCTCTGAATTATTTTCATTAGAGTTGACATTTGAATTTATATCACAATAGCAGGCAATGTAATACTTTAAAAGCTACTTCTATTTTAAAGACCTGTTCTTCATGACTTTGAATATTTGAAGCTCAACATAAAAAAGAAAAATTTTCACCACTGGGCAATCAAAAAGGAAATTAAAAGACAAATTAAATAAGGAAAGTCAGGGACCTCTCCAGAATGCTGAAGTACAAAGATGCCAGTCTAGAGATCAATGTACTACTGATCTAGGCCATGATCTTCACAATTACCTGCAATGCATCAGGGAGCTGGACAATGACTAAGGATGACAGAAGAATTGATGGCTTGGAGTTGTGGTGCTGCAGAAGAGTATTGAACATACTATGGACTGCCGAGAGAACAAACAAATCAGTTCTGGAGGGGGTACAACCAACTTGCTCTCTGGAGGCAAAGATTTTGGAGCTCCATCTCACATATTTTGGGCATGTAGCCAGGAGGGACTAGTCCTTGCAGAACTAAATCATGCTTGGAAGGGTGGAGGGACAATAAAGGAGAGGAAGACTCTAGATGAGATGGCCTCCCACAGTGAATGGGGTGTTGGAGGCTAGTGTGACAGAGACAGTGAGATAGAGTCAGGATTTCAGAATTACTGTACATAGTGGCAATATAGCTTGAGTAGCAGATGACTCAATGGCACATAACAACAATAACAAAACAAAAGTAATTGCAGAGGCCTTTCTTTCATATTTTTTTTTCCAAGAAGGGAGGTCCATCCCTTTGGGGACATAACTTTCCAATAAATTTATCTTTATTTAACTTGGAGAGGAAGTCCTTGCATTTCTATTTCACTATGATACAGCTGATTATGAGTCCTAGAGAAACTTCCATTGTGTTTCAAGGCTATAAATCTTTATAAACATTCTCTGTTCATCTTTCTCCTGCAGAACTACTAGTAGATTTGACCTATTGTCAGCAGCACAACACATAGCGCGTTGTGTTACCAATAGCCTTTCTTTCTTTTTCTACATTTTCCGAATTAAGAGGTTTATTAAAGTGACTTAAATTAGAATTATTCAGTTGATGTGACTAGAAGTATAACTTATGAAAAAAACTGAGAGTACCCAGTGTGACTGAGTTAATTCCAACTCATAATCACCCTCCATTGGGTTCCTAAGGCTGTCGTTCTCTTACAGGAGTAAACCACCTGCCTATCTTTCTCCTGCATAGTACATAATGGTCTCTTACTTGTTGGTTGGCAACATTATTAAGAGAGAACATCTAATCTCATTCCATCATTAAGAAAGAAATGGAATGCATAAATATTGACATATTAAGTATTGGTGAATCTAGATGAATTGGCATGGGAAATTTTGAATCAGAAGATCCTATGATCTACTACCCTGGAGGTAAAAATATGAGGGGAAATGGAATCACTTTTATATTAAAGAGACCATTTCTAGATCCCTCTAGAAAGACAATGTCGTGAGCAATAGGATAATATCCATACACATATGAGGAAGTCTGATGAATACTACTATCATTCAAATATATTTAACAACATCCAGAGCCAAAGAGGAGGAAATAGATTATTTCTACTAAATTTTGCAATCAGAGATCCATCAAACATTCAACAAAGATGTATTAACAATAAACGTGATTGGGATGCAAAAGTTGGAAACATGGAAGAAGGATCAGTGGTTGGGAAATATGGACTTGGTGAACTAAATGAGACTGAAATAGAATAATAGAATTCATGGCAGTCATTGATTTATTCCTTTTATAATAAATATAAACAAAGACTACACACACGAATTTCACCTGATGGTATGCACGGGAATCAGCTTGATTATATCTATAGGAAGAATTGCTGGAGAAGCTCAGTATCAGCTGTGAAAACTAGGTCAGGTGCTGATTGTGGAATAGATCATCAAATATCCATAATCAAAGTTCAAACTAACGAAGGTTAAATAAAATCCATAGGAACCAAAATTTGACCGTGAATCTATTCCACCTGAATTTAAAAACCAGCTCAGGAACAAACTAGAAGCCTTAAACACTAATGAATGAAGGCCAGATGAGCTGTGGGAAGATAACAGGAATATCATCCACAAAGAATGTAAATGGTCATTCCAAAGACAAAGGAGGAAGAAAAGACAGAGATGGATGTCAGAAGAGACTCTGAATATTGTACTAGAGAGCCAAGAAGGCAAAACAAAGGGAAGAAAGCAGGAAGTTAAAGAGTTCAACAGAAGATTTCAAAGAGCTGAGGTGGAAGATAAAGCAAAGTATTATCATGAGAGATTTTGGCCTATACTTTTCTATTTTGGTAGTGTCTTTACCTGGTTTTGATATCAAGTATATGTTTGCTTCATAGAATGAGTCTGGGAGAATTCCATCTTTCTCTATTTTCTGAAATAATTTATGTAGAATTGGTGACAGTTCTTCTCTGAATGTTTGATAAAATTCTCTTGTAAATTCATATGCTCCAGGGCTTTTTTTTTTGGCTTTTTTTTTTATTACCTTCTCAATTTCTTCTTTTGTAATGGGTCTGTTCAGGTGTTTAATTATGGTTTGTGTTAGTTTGGGTAGGTTATGAATTTATAAATATTTGTCCAGTTCCTCTAGGTTTTCATATATATTTGAGTACGGTTTTTCATAATATTGTACTGTTAACTTTTTTACTGTAGTTGGTTCCATTGTGACATTACCCATTTCAGCTCTTATTCAGATTATTGCATCTTTCCCTTCTTTTCTTCTATTAGTTTTGCAGTGGTTTGTCAATTTTATTGACCTTATCGAAGAATAAACTCCTAGTTTTGTTGATGGGTTCCATTGTTTCTCTGTTTTCTATTGTATTCATTTCTGCCTGAATTTTTATAATATCAGGTTTTTTTAGAGGGTGTCAAGGTTTCTTGTTATTCTTTTTCAATTTGTTGGAGATGTTGGGTTAGAAGGTCAAATGTCATTTTTTCCAGTCTTTTAATGTGTTTGCTTACTGCTATAAATTGAACTCTAATTACTTCTTTGTCTGTACCCAGAGGTTTTGGTAAGTTGTGTCTTCATTGTTATTTGTCTCAATAAACTTTTTAATTTCATTTTTTATTTCTTCCAGTACCCACTTTTGTTCAAGAAAGGTGTTGCTCAGATTCCAAATGTATAAATTTTTTCTTCTTTATCCTCTTGCTATTAATTGCTAATTTTATAGCATTGTGGTCTGAGAAGATTCTTTGTATTCTTTCTATGTTTTGAATTTATTAATGATTGCCTTGTGGCCTAAAATGTGATCTATTCTGGAAAACACTCCATACATATTGGAGAAGAAAGTATACTGTGTGTGTGTGTGTTTTTTAGGTGTATTGTTGCTGTTGTTGTTAGGTGCCATTGAGTCGCTTGTGACTCATAGCAACCCTATGTACAACAGCCCTAAACTCTGCTCTGTCCTGTGCCAATTACACTGTTTGATACACCCATCATGATTACCAGAGTGACTGAATCATTTCACCTTATAGAGTGCCTTCTCCTCTTGTGCTGTACCTCCACCCAACCAAACATGATGTCCCTCTCCAAGGACCTTACAACATGTCCAATATGTCCTCAGAATCTTTGTCTCCAGGGAGCCACCCGGTTTAACCCTTTTTAGGAAGAATCCGTTTGTTTTCCCAGCAGTCCATGGTACCCTCAATACTCTTCTCCAGCACCACAGCTCAAAGGCATCAATTCTCCTTCTATCCTCGTTAGTCATTGTCCAACCCTCTGATGCATAACAAGTGATCACAAAGACCATGGCCTGTATCAGATGCACCTTAGTCTCCAGAGAGACACCATTGCTCTTCAGTACTTTGGAGAGGTCCCTAACAGCAGACTTTACCATCGCAATACGTCTTTTAATTTCCTGGCTACTGGTGCCAAGAGCGTTGACGGTGGAGCCAAGCAAACTAAAGCTGTGAACAATTTCAATCTCTTTACCATGCATCCTGATGCTCCCAATTGGTCCAGTGGTGAGAATCTTTGTCTTCCTGACATTGAGCCTCAATCCATATTGAAGGCTGCAGTCCTTGACCCTCTGCAGCAAGCACTTCAGGTCCTTCTCAGTTTCAGCAAGCATGGTTGTGTCATCTATATGATTGTCGACAGATCTTCCACCAATCCTGACACCACACTTCTCCTCATAGAGCCCAGCCTCTCGGATAATCTGTTCTGCATACAGGTGAAAAAGGTATGGAGACAGGACACATCTCTGGTGTATGCCCTTCCCAATTTTCAACCATGCAGTGTTTCCTTGCTCTGTTCTGATAACTTCCCTTGGTCTAAGTATAGGTTTCCCATTAGCATGATCAAGTGTTGTGGGATTCCCATTTTTTACATTCTTGACCAACTGATTTGACCCATATCAAAGAAGGGTGAACCAACAGAGTGTGGAAACTATCATTGATTTCAAAAGCAAGCAAGATTCTACTGAAGATTATAAAAAAACGACTGTAGCAGCACATCAGCAGAGAACTGCCAGAAGTCCAGGCTGGGTTTAAAGTGGGTCATGGTACTAGGAATATTGTACCTAATGTTAGATGGATCTTAGCTGAAAACAGGGAATACCAGGGGTATATCTATCTCTGTTTCATTGACTATGTAAAGGCGTTTGACTCTGTGAATCATAAACTGTGGCTGACCCTAAGAATGGGAATCCCAGAACACTTGATCGAACTTTGGTGCATTAGCCTATAAATAATCTATGAGATTTAGTTGGCTTATTGTGTGGTTTAATTCTTCAGCATCTTTGTTGAGTTTCTTTTTGGAAATTCTATCTTTTCTTGAGAGTGGTGCATTGAAGTCTCCAACTACTATAGCAGTGTTGTCTATTTCTTTTTTCAATTTTGTTAATAATATTTGTTTTCTATATTTTGCAGGACTTTCATTTGTTGCATAGATATTTATTATGTTTATATCTTTTTGTTCTGTTGACCCCTTAATCATTATGTAGTAATCTTCCTTTTCCTTTATGATGGTTTTTGCACTGAAATCTATTTTATTGAAGATTAATATCACCACTTCTGCTTTTTTCTGTTTGCCATTTACTTGGTATATTTTCCCCATCCTTTTATTTTTAGTCCTTCTTTATCTTCATTTTTCATGGGTGTCTCTTGTAGACAGCATATTGATGGTTTTGGGGGTTTTTATCCAATCTGCTCCTCTTTTTCTCTTCAGTGGTTCCTTTAACTCATTCACATTCAGTTTGATTATGGAGAGGCAAGCTTTTGTTGCTATAATTTTATTGAGTAATTTTTGGCATTGTTACCAGTTACTTTGGTCCATCCTGCTTTCTCTGGCACCTTTGTAAGAATGATGTGTCTTAGTGTTTACTGCAATGCTGGACTTGTTTTTATGAACTCCCTTAGGTTCTCGTTTTCTGGGAATATCTTGGTCTCTTCTTAATATTTAATGGACAATTTTGCTGTGTATAATATTCTTTATGAGAATTGTGTTCTTTGAGTGTTCAGTATATGTCATTCCATTGTCTTCTTGTTGCTACTGAGAAATTGGCACTTAATCTTACTTGTTTTCCCTTATAGGTTACTCTTTGTTTTTCTATTGCTTCTTTCAGAATTCTCTCCTTGTCTTTGTTTCTGGTAAATTTAACTATGATTTGTCTTTATTTTTTTATGGTGTATTCTATATGGTATTCTCTCAGCTTCTTGAATATATATTCTCTCATTCTTCATTATGCCTGGGAAATTTTCTTCTAGTAATTCTTCCACAACTTTTTTGGTGCCTTTACTTGTTTCTTCCTATTCTGGGACTCTGATGATGCATGTGTTATGCACAACTCTTGATGGTATCTCAAATTATTCTTAGATTTTTCCCCCCTTCCTTTTTGATTTTGCTTTTTGTTCTAGCAGGTCAGAGGTGGCAATTCTTTCATCTAATTCACTGGTTCAGTGTTAACATCTCTTCAACCCTGTTCATGTGTTGGTCCTCATATTTTGGATTGTGGTTTCTTGTTTTTCTAGAACCTTTCCTGGCTCTTTTGTGTGTGTTTTTTTTATCTGCGTTGTTTTGGGTTGTTTTTTTAATCTCCTCCTGTGTTGATCATAACAAATTGTGGCTGACTCTGAGAAGAATGGGAATCCCACAACGCTTGATCATGCTAATGGGAAACTTATACTTGAACCAAGAGGCAGTCATCAGAAGAGAGCAAGGAAACACTATATGGTTCAAATTGGGAAGCGCATACACCATGGATGTGTCCTGTCTCCATACCTTTTTCACCTGTATGCAGAACAGATTATCCGGGAGGCTGGACTCTATGAGGAGAAGTGTGGTATCAGGATTGGTAGAAGATCTATCAACAATCTGTGTCATGCAGATGACACAACCATAAGGAGGACCTGAAATGCTTGCTGCAGAGGGTCAAGGACTGCAGCCTTCAATATGGATTGAGGCTCAATGTCAAGAAGACAAAGTTTCTCACCACTGGACCAATTGGCAGCATCAGGATGCATGGTAAAGAGATTGAAATTGTTCACAGCTTTAGTTTGCTTGGCTCCACAGTCAACATTCTTGGCATCAGTAGCCAGGAAATTAAAAGACATATTGCGATGGTAAAGTCTGCTGTTAGGGACCTCTCCAAAGTACTGAAGAGCAATGATGTCTCTCTGGAGACTAAGGTGCATCTGATACAGGCCATGGTCTTTGAGATCACTTGTTATGCATCAGAGAGTTGGACAATGACTAATGAGGATAGAAGGAGAATTGATGCCTTTGAGCTGTGGTGCTGGAGAAGAGTATTGAGGGTACCATGGACTGCTAGAAAAACAAACAGATTCTTCCTGGAAAGGGTTAAACTGGGCGGCTTCATGGAGGCAAGGATTCTGAGGACATTTTGGACATGTTGTAAGGAGGGACTGGTCCTTGGAGAGGGACATCATGCTTGGTTGGGTGGAGGGACAGTGCAGGAGGGGAAGGCTCTGTATGAGGTGGATTTTTTCAGTGATTGGGCTAATCAGAACGGGCGTGTTGGAGACAGTGCAATTGACACAGGACAAAGCAGAGTTTAGGGCTGTTGTACATAGGGTTGCTATGAGTCACAAGCAACACGATTGCACATAATAATAGCCACAACCTGGTTTTTGCTTGTGATGTCCTGAAATTCTTCAAGTTTTCCTTCCACCTATTAAAAATATTCAATCATTGTTTTTTAAAGTCTGTGTTAGAAAGATTCTTCAGATTTTCTAGCTTAACGAAATCCATTGGTACTGTGTCACTTTTGGGGGAGATGACATCTTGCTTTGTGCTTGTATAGGTGATGAGGTAGCCTGCTTCCTATGTGACATTGCTATGATAGAGTTTTTCATGTCTGAGGTAAAGCAGATTCTTTTTCTGAAGTCACTTCAGAAGAGGGTGGGGCAGCTACCCTGCATGGGTTTCTCTCAATTCAATAGAGAAAAGGTCTGTGGAAGTAGTTTCCCCTGTCAGACAACTGCTACAGAATGGATAGCCCGAAGACCTTTGTGCTAAAGGCAGTGGATGGACTGGACATGAGGAAAAAGAAAGCGGTGCATGTTGACCTGATTGGAAAACCATGCATGAATTTTTGATTTTCCCTTGAAGAATGAGCTGTCTCCTTTCTGATTGCACTCAATGCATCCCACATGATCCAGCCAAGCAGCAGTGATTCTCCCCCACAAAGTACCACTTTCAGGTTCTAGCGTTGCTCTTGGCTAGCATCAGGAGCAGTGTTCTAGGTGTGGACTGGTAATGATGGGCTGGATTTCCGGGCTCACACTCATTCAGATTCCAGATTTCCTGCTCACAGTGGCATGTTTCTTCCCAGCACGTCACTCCTGGTGTGTGTGTCAACAGCTCCCCAGTGCATGTGTGGCATCAGCAAGCAGCAGAACTACAGCTTCTAAGTAAATATTTCTGATCTCAATGCCCATGTCTTTAATCACTGCACAATAATATTTGTTTCCAGCTGGCATGTCCCTGCCCATAAATAATTTTTTTCCTAAATCTTGATCATCTTGAAAAATTTCAGAGTGAATATAATGTAAAGAGATAATATTTCCAATTTTATTGTATGGACTGAGTTCTGAGCATACATTTTTTTAAAAAATGTGTTTGGTGTTTTTTTTTAAATTGCTTATTCATTTTCCAAAAGCAATATAGACTGGAAATAAATTATGTAATTGTCAATAGTAAAAGAAGGAAAAGAAAACCACATACTTTCCACTCAGGTTTTAAAACAAAAGCTAAAACCCCCATAGTAAATGTCAGAGTTCTTTTTGATACATGGTGACCTTTTTTGTGGCTTATATTTTAAATTACATCATCGATCAGTTTTTTCTTCTGAAATACTGGCTCAATTTGAACTTCCAAACTTTGAATTAACTGGAGAATATTTAAATATATTCACCATGTAAGTATTCTACTCAGAAACAACCACTGTTACCTCCTGTTGTGTATTCTTCCACTGCCTTCTCAATTTCATCAAATGTAATTATTTATACATCATTTATTATAAAAGCCTTGAATATTTATTAATAATATTGCAACAGGCTAAATATGGGTTAGAATTATTTCCTTTTTTACCATGAGCAAGATGCTTTCTTTTCAATAAATCTTACTATGGCACAAGATCTTTATTTAGTTCACTGATAAGATTTCTCTCAATATTTGTCATGTAAATTAAGGACACAAAAAATAGAATGTAATGGCACTAGAACTTCTGTGGTGGATAAAGAAAAATCTATAGTATTTGAAAATTCTTTACTTATTTCTTTCCTATTTATCAATTTCATATTATCAGTAAGTCACTGATAATGTTCTTTCTTCAACCCAAGTCTTCATCTTGAATTCTTCATTAAGTTTGGAATTGTTCAGTTACTTTTGTTCACCATTTTTATCAAAAGAAAAAAACCAAAAAAATAAGGGAAGTTCTCCAATCAAGATACTGACAAATTAAAATGAAATTAACCCCCTGCCATGATGCTAATCCAGACTCCTATCAGATCTCCAGACTGCAAATCTGTGTGAAAAATAACAAGAGGATAAAGCTTATAAAACACCCATGTGGAAGCTAAATAACACCCTGCTAGAACATGATTGTGTTATAAAACAAATAAAAAGTGAAATAACAAAGTTTTTGGGAACAAATGATAATAAAAACACAACATAATAAAACCTCTGGAATGCAACTCAGGCAGTTCTCAGGAGGAAGCTCATATCAATAGGTAAACATATTAAAAGAGGGGGAAAAGTAAATAGGAAAAGAACAGTAATATAACCCCACAGCCTCTAGAAGAAAAGAAATTACAAGAAAATCAATATGTGAAAATAGAAAAACAACTCAAACCATCAACAAGACTAGAAACTGTTCCTTTGAAAGGGTCAATAAAATTGACAAAATTATTGCCAATGAAAACAGAAGAAAGGAAGATATGTAATTTTAATAAGAATTTATAGAGTTATTATCACAACAGAACTAGATGAAATTAAATTAAATCAGAATATTATGAAAAACTCTACTCCCAGTATATTTAAAAACCATGCTGGATTTAGAAAAGGTCATCATACTAGGGATATTATAGCTAATGTTAGATGGATCTTGGCAGAAAGCAAAGAATACCAGAGAAATGTTTATTTGTGCTTCATTGACTAAGCAAAGGCTTTTGACTGTGTAGATCACCACAAGCTGTGGTTGACTTCTGAGAAGAATGGAAATCCCAAAACATTTGATTGTGCTAGTGTGAAACCTATACTTGGACCAAGAGGCAGTCGTCAGAACAGGGCAAGGAGACACTACATGGTTCAAAATCAAGAAGGAGGTTCGCCAGGAATTTATTCTGACTCCATACCTTTTCAGTCTGTATGCAGATGAGACGCTGGATTGTATGAGGAGGAATGTGGCATCAGGATTGGTGGAAGAGTCATCAACAACCTGCGTTATGCAGATGACACAACCCTGCTTGCTGAAACTGAGGAGGACCTGAAGTGCTTGCTGCAGAAGATCAAAGACTGCAGCCTCCTATACGGATTGAAGCTCAACATCAAGAAAATAAAGATTCTCACCACTGGGCCAATTGACAGCATCATGATAGATAATGAAGAGATTGAGATTGTTAACAGCTTCAGTTTGCTTGGCTCCATAATCAACACTCTTGGTACCAGCACCCAAGAAAACTACAGTCTCCTGGCCAAGAATTCAAGAGTACATGCAAAAATGGTTCAACATAAACAAACAAACAGAAAAAACACACCACAATATTAATTATATTAACAAAGCAAAGAACAAGAAACACATGGTCCTATCAATTGATGCCAAAAAGAATTTCAGCAAAATCCAAAACATCTTCCTGATTAAAACACTCAACCAAATAGGAATAGAAGTAAATTTCCTCAACATAGTGAAAAGTATAGGTGCTAAACCAAGAGCCAACAGCCTTTTCCATGGAGAAAGACTAAATGCATTTCCATTGCCAAGAGGAACCAGACAAGGCTGCCCTCTTTTCACAACACACTAAAATTCATATCCAAGTTCATGGCTGCTGAGTTGAAATCTATCTACTCACAGCTGACTCACATTGGATTTCTAAGGCTATAAATCATATGAAAAAATTGCCTGTGTTTCTCCTGAGGAGCTGCAAAAGGATTCTAAACAATAAGAAGGCATATCATTTGGGTAAGTAGAGAAACTCCTTAGGATTTGTTGAGTACCCTCAAGTTGGAACTGACTCATAGTTGACCCTTTAGAGGGTTTTCACCAGCAGTAAACCCCACAAGAAGAGACTGACAATTTTTTACGACCCCGTGGAGCAGCTGGTGAACTCAAACTGCATACCTTTGCATTAGTAGCACAATCCCTTAAAGACATTATAGTGAAAAAATAGTTTATGCAACTTTCAAGTTCAGAACGCAGAGAAAGTCTGCCTGGCCTTGGGCTAAATCACATTCACTGAAGTTGAAGACATTTCCTGGACTTTGTTCAGGGATCTAGCATAATTTCTTTTGAGAGTACCCATCCTTCTAAATAAAATGAAATAAATTAAAAAAGAAACTATTATCAGAGTAGACATTGGCACTTCTTTTCTCATCCATTGTTTTACTTAAATTTTGAATTTCTTCATATATTTGTCAATAAATCACTGTCACTGTTATTTCCTGAATAGAGTATATATAGTAAAAGAAAATTAATCTTAGAGTTTGAAAAATAATATATCTAAGTAGTAGATATTTCAATATAAAATACAGAATAATATCTAGACACATTAACTTCTTGGTTGCAAGTATCCCTGGGGTTTTATGGTATTATTATGTGTTGTGCTGCAAACCAAGCAGCAATAGCCTCGAGGAAGGAAGATGGGCAGTCTCTGCTTCTATAGATTCACAGGCTCAGAAACCTGAATAGGAATCAACCTGGTGGCAGGTGTGTGGATAGTTCTTGGAATCAGAAGAAAGAGACTAAGTTCAATGAATGCTTGATGTGAACTCAGAATTTGTTTCATTTGTATGAAACATTTTGCATACTATTTCATGTTTTTAAAAAACATCAGTAGTTACATAAAACAGTCAAACGTTTTCTCAACTGTTACTCATTCTTTTAGATCATAGATTGTTATGTGCCACTGAGTCAAATATAACCCATAACGATTCTATGTACAATAATAGCTCTGAATCCTGTTCTATCCTGAGCCAATCTCACTGTCTCTGACACAGATACCCTCATTACTCCAGTTATTTTGTCTAGTCATCTCTGAGGTCTTCCCCTCCTTCACCGTTCCTCCACTCTTCTAAGCATCTTATGTTTCTCCAAAGACTGGTCCCGCCTGGATACATGCCTAAAGTATGTGAGACAAAGTCTCAAAATCCTTGCATCCAAGGAGCAGCTTGGTTTCACTTTCTCAGGACAGACTTGTTAGTTCCTCTGGTAGTCCATGGTATGTTCATTATTTCTTTATTTTTTAAAAAGGACTCTTCATAATTGGTCACTCCACAGTCTTTATACTTTTAGACATGCTGTTAACAAAACACTGAATAAGTTTTGTAGTCTTATTGACAGTCATATCTGAATTCTTATTTTTAGACCCCATTTCATTATTTTATACTGCAGTAAGGCCTTTTATGTAATTGTTCCTGAGTGTGAATGAGGAGTACATTTGCCATTTCCATCTAAGGCATTTGAAGAACAATATTAGCCACGTTTTACCAAAGGAGAACCCCAAATTTGACTTCAATAATTTTCTAGTCTTAATTATAACAGAAAGTAGATGAGTGCCACTGTCTTCTGAGGTCTGAAACTTCAGTACTCTTTAAAAAAACAAAACAAAACAAAACACCAAGAAGAAATCTCTGTCCTTTGTGTGTCAGAGTACAACGAAGTCCACAGAGATATGGAAATTCTCCGCTAGGCATATCTGTCATTGGCATATTTTACTGTTGTTGTTGTTGTTGTCAATTTTAAAAATGGTTCTGCAATAACAAACCTGTAAACTGGGGGATATAGATAAAGTGGTGGAGAGAAGACTAAATGGCAGCTGAAAGAGGCTTTATTTTTTTTCCTCTTTGTCAAGGAAAAATGATCATCATTGCCCACTGAAAAAGTGTGAATATGGGAATCCTGCCCATTTGCCATTCATGTCTTAAGTAGAGCACAAAAAATTTATCTCACACATGAATAGTGAAGTTTTTCTGGTTGCCTCAGTTATCAAGTAACCTATCTGGAGCATCTGGGGAATGAAGCTAAAATTTTTCCATTAAAATCCTGTCCTTGTTAAACACCATCCAATTGTCTTTAATGCATAGCAACCATGTAGATTACAAAATGAAATATTGCATAGTCTATTCCTTATCATGATTTTAGATTATATGCAAACACATTTGAATCCTTGGTGGTATATTGTCATTCTTTCTTACAGTAGGTTTCCTTCATTTTTTTTTTTTCTTTCTATTTCAACAGCCTTACGCCCATTTTTTAGCTGTTGGTCTTTTTCTGATGATGTGTCCAAAGTAAAACAGATAAAGACTCACCATTCTTTCATCTATAGATATTTTTATTAAGTTTCTCCTAAAAAGAATTCATTTGTTCTTTTGAAATTATACACACACACACACACACACACACACACACACACACACTTTTTCACCACCATCATTCAAATACATCAATTCTTTTTTCTGTCTTCTTTTTCAATTGTCCAATTTTCACATATGTGAGATAACTGAAAGCACATTAGTTACAGAAAAGAAATCTTTACCCACATCTTAAAAGTTCAAAAGGTGAACAACAACAACAAAAAATTAGCATCTTCAAGGAGATTGAAAGGGAAATTGTAAAATTTATTTTAGGAGGAAAGAGACCCCAAGTAAACAAAGCACTTCTGAAAAACTAAAATGAACTGGGAGGCATAGCACTCTCTTACCTCAAAACCTACTATACAGCATGGTGCTGGTATAATGACAGGCACATAGACCATTGGAATAAAATTGAGAACCCAGAAATAGATGCAGGTATCTATGGTCAACTGATATTCAACAATGAAATAAAACCATCAAATGGGGAAATGACAACCTCTAAAAAATGGTGCTGGCAAAACTGGTCTGCTACCTACAGAAAGCTTACACAGGATCCACATCTCACATTATATACAAAAATCAACTCAAGGTGAATCAGAGACCTGAGAGTAAAAAGCCCAAAACCACAAAGCTCCTAAGAGACAAACTGGGATCAAGCTTAGAAGGCCTTGTGCATATTATAAAGAGATTGCCAAATACAGCCAGATATGAGCAATCAGAAGAGGATAAAATTGATGAATGGGACCTAAAGCATCCTTGATTACAGCAACTTGAGTTCTGAATTTGTTCTTCAGTTCCTTGAGCTTAAGAAATGCTGAACGAGTTCGGCCCTTTTGATTTTCAGACTCCAGCTCCTTGCACATTTTATTGTAATATTTTGCTTTGTCATCCCGTGCTGTCTTTTGGAATCTTCTATTCAGCTCTTTAGTATCTTGAATTCTTCCTTCTGCTTTGGCATCTCTGTGCTCCAGTGCAATACTCAGAGTTTCTTCTGACATCCTTTTTGGTTTGTGGTTTTTGTTTTTGTTTTTGTTTTTTTCTCTTCTGTCTTTGTAATGACCATTTGCACTATTCCTGGATGATACCTTTGACACACTCCCACAATTCATTTGGTTTTGCTCATTAGTGTTCAAGGCCTCAAACCTGTTCCTGAGATGGTTCTGAAATTCAGATGGGATAAACTCAAGTCATATTTTGGTTCCTGTGGACTTGGTTTAATTTTCCTCAGCTTCAGCTTGAACTTGTATATGAGAAGTTGGTGGTCTGTTCCACAATCAGCTTCTGGCTTAGTATTCACAGCTTATATTGAGCTTCTTCAGTGGTTCTTACCACAGATGTAATCGATCTGATTCCTATGCATACCATTGGGTGAAATCCGTGTGTTATAACCTGCATTTATATTTCTTGTAAAATGTATTTGCAATGAACAAGTCATTGGTCAGGCAAAATTCAATCATTCTATCTTCAGCTTCATTTCTGTCACCAAGTCCATGTTTTTCAACTGATTCTTCTTTTCTCTTCCCAACTTTGGCATTCCAGTCACCCATTATTATCAATGTATCTTGATTGCATGTTCAATCAATCTCTGACTCTAAAAGTTGGTTGAAATAATCTATTTCCTCTTCTTTGGCTCTACTTGTAGGTGCATATATCTGAATGATAGTGGTATTCACTGGGCTTCCTTGTAAGTGTATGGATATTATCCTGTCACTCACAATATTGTACTTCAAGACAGATCTAGAAATTACTTTTTTACCTATGAAAGCAACCCCAGTTTTTCCTCATCTTTTCATTTCTGGAGAAATATATCATATGATCATCTGACTCAAAATGCCACATGTCAATCCATCTCATCTCTCCAATGCCTAGTATGTCAATATTTATGCATTCCATTTCTTCCTTAACAATATCTAATTTTCCCACATTCATGGTTCTCACATTCTATGTACCAATCACTAGTGTCTGCTTACATCTGCTCCTCTTCCTTTGTATTTCCATACATGAAAGTTCTACCTCAGCTTAGGACCCTGCAGCGATATTTGAGGTTCCACCTAAGATTACTAATTGGAATGATTTTTTTAATTGTTCACACCTTTCCTGAGTTGTTTCTGGAAGATTTTTAGGGTAACCTTTTCAGCCTTGGAGGACTCAGAAGGTCAGGCAGGACAGGCAGGGAGGGACTTAGAGGAGTCTCTAGTTAGGGGTAAGGGGCCAGGGAAATTAAAAATCAGGAGCTTTTGTTCTTTTTATTGCACTAAATTCATTCCTTCCAAAAGAGAGAAGGTAGTCTTTTCTAGATTTTTCCTTCTTTTACTTTGTTTTCAGTTTTACATAAGAAAGAAAACAAGTTCAGATAACATCTTAACTGAAGATATGAAGTTCAAGTAACATTGGGAGAGCCTAGAGTTTTATGGATAGGCTTTCCACCCCAGATACACAGAACCAGAGTCTACAGATCAACAATATCTGATTCAGATACATAGAATCAGTGTCCACATATCAATAAGCTTCCCTGGTAATTAGATATTCAGGTTCTTCTAGCTGGGATTTTTTAAGTTCTGATTCAGTGTATTGAGCAGAAAAGGACATTTTCAGCAGGAAGGTTGAATGAGAACTAGCTGGTTCAAAGCTCTGGAAGGGAATCATAAGTCCTTATTGCCTTTAGCAGCTTCAGGACTGTTGCCAGGGCCTGTGTCTTGGAGTGCCAGGAACAGACCAGGAGTTCTGAGCACAACAGCACTTACTAAATATTTTTTCTTAGTTCTCTGGGCAGGTACAACATGACACAAACAGCTCTACCTTTGCCCAGGGGGCAAGAGAAGACCACTGGTTTATAGCTACAAGAAGATAGTAGTGACAAAAGACACCTGAGGAGGACCAGAAGACACTGGGTTCTTACACAACAACCTCTATATTGCCAGCTCTTATTCTGGGGATGAGCAGGTTTTTCACTGTGTGTTACTCAGGCTCCAGGGCAGAGGGAACAAGGAGGATGGTGTCAGCTGTGGGGACTCTATGCAGGGACTGGTTGGTGGAGGAGCCTATGCAGGGATGGCTTAACAGACCCAAGGAGGAGGAGTCTGGGTGAGAATAAGCCAGGAATAAATAGAAAGAAATTGATTAGGATGACCAGTGTTTTTAATAACAACAGACTAGACTATGATCTTGTACAAATTGAAAGTGCTTTCAGATTCCTATTGATATCGAAGGAAGGCCATTCCACTTTACAAAGGGTGAGAAGAAATGCAGCAGACATTTTAACTCCATAATTTCCAGGTAATCTTTTAGAAAATTTCTGAACTAAATAGCCCAGGGGGCTCAACTTAAACTGAGAGGAGTGCATTATAGAAGAGATATGGAAGACAGGAAGAAGAGCAAAGAAGGGCCACAGAAAATTAGAGAAAGAAAGAGAAAGGAGAAGTAAATTAAAAGATTTAAACAGAACCTCCCATTAATACTTGGGGAGTACCCTGAAGGCACAGACAAAAGACAAGGGGGATGCCCCTAAATTCAGAGGCCATACAAGCCTGATTATGTCTCTCAAGGGAACTTAGGCCCATCTTGGCTTAGGAGCACCCACACAAATTCTGGGCCAGGTCACCTCATAAAGGAGATGAGTCTCTATTATGCCATAAAACGTGACCATTGAACTGCAGGTTAGGATCCAATCAGACTCCATAGCTTGGAGTTTCCTTGCCATGGAGCCTCACAGAGCAGCTACTGCACACAGCAGCCAGTTACATGTACACCCACAATCACTTAACCAAGCATTCAGAAATTATTACTTTCCTCCCAATAAACCCACAGAGAGCCAGATAAGCAGACAACACAAACCAGAAACCTGGGTAAACCAGACCAGAAACCAGAGACAAACTGAAAATCTGTCTGAGTTATGGCCAGTAGTCACGGTCAGTTCACATCCGAACTTACCTGACTGTTACAAAAACCAGAATTAAGGACCATTACAGAAAGACCAAACCAGAAACCAAAATTACAAAGAGTCAGACTTCCCAGAGATATTTTTTATGATGGTTTGTTGATCTCAAGAAAGAGCACCAATAGTCATCTCAGTGCCTGTCTCCAGGAGCCACAATAAGAAAAGGGGATCCTGGAAAGTCTCAGGTGGCACTGTTTCCTATTTCTTCTCCAGAAGCTGTGGCTAGGACTGTGCAAGCCCTGGCTGCTCAGAGCAGAAAACTTAGAAACTTAGCCGAGGGTCTCACTGGAACCTCCAAGTAAATGTTTATGGCAGAAAATGTGAGATTTAAACACTCAGCCAATATTGGAGATTAACAGACCTTTTATTACACGTGGCTCACGAATGTCAACTATTGCTCAAACCATTCTGACCCCGAGAGGAAACAAATATTGAGTTTATATACAGAGATTGGGCATGGGGATTACACAAAGTTCATAGAGGTTGGCAGTTGAGATTTCTTTCCATTCAGGAGTTGTTATTATTTCTGACTTCTCATGGGTGTTCAGGCCTCTGGCCAGGTACAGAATGTAATCAAGGAGTAGTAACCAAGTTAGAAAAACATGTACTGGGAAACATAAACCTTAGCAATACATATCATTGTCACACATACTTTTCTTAAAATGGCTGTCAGGACAAAATAACTTCTCTGATGCTAACATATAAAATGGCTTCTCCAATGCTTAGCATTTAAGCTGCTACTACACTATGAACAAAAGATCTGAGCCTTGCTCTAGTCTGCAACATCGTCACACTTTCTGACACACAAGAGCCCATTGTAGCAGTCACCACATCAACCCGCCTAGTTGAGAGTGTTCTTCTCCTTCATTGACCCTCCACCATTCCCAGCAACATGTTCTCCAAGGAATAGTACCCATAGCAACATGTCCAAAGTACGTGAAACAAAGACTTATCATTCTTGCCCCAAAGAATTTTCCAGCTGCACCCTCTCCAAGACATATCTGCTTGTTCTTTTGGCTCTTGACGGGATGTTCAGTGCTCTTCTCCAATACCACAGCTCAAAAGTGTCAATTCTTTTCCTACCATCCTTACTCATTGTCTAGCTCACAATTGCTTAGCAAGTAATAGGAAAGATTATGGCCTGAATCAGATGCATTGTTAAGAAAGTGAATAAAAACAAACCAAAGGTTAAGTGCTGCTAGCCTTTGTTGTTTTTAGGGAAGCCTAAAATTTTTTTAAATGTACAATAGAACAAACTCTACCTAATCCTGTGTCACCCTTATAATCTTTTCTGTACTTAAATGCAATGTGGTAATCACTGTGATAATCAATTTCATTGAAGGTTTTAGACAAAGGAAATATTTGGAATACAGGTATTTGATAAAGGATTTACATCCAAAATATACAGAAAATTCTAAAACTTCTACAAATCAAAAGATCAATCTAATTATAAAAATGACACAAGAGATGACTACACATTCCACCAAATAAGAAATAACATAACATACTTTTTTAAAGGTAAAGTTTATGGTAAAATTATATGGCTGTTATCAGGACTTTATGTACAATATGAAAATTTTTACATATGTAGATTATTGAAAGATTTCTTTTCTGTCTTGGTATAGTAAGGTAAGTATTAGTTTGCTAACCAATGATTGGCACTTTGAATCTGCCAGTTGCTTCAAAGGAGAAAAATGAGATAATATTTTGCTGTTAAGATCTACAGATTAGGAAACCCAGTGAAGATTGCCAAGAGATGGAATGAGCTTGATTGTAGTGAATATTGGGGTTTTGTTGTGTTGTTGATGTTTTGGTTTTCTTCCCCCTTGTCTTTGACTTAATAGTATATTTTGGTTAAAACTGAGTCTTACCTAATGTTGGTCCTGCAGCAGGAATGCCATCTTCCTATTATAATGTGAACAAATATGGTCTAATTAATGATGACTTGGGAGATAACAATTTATGTCATAATTAACAGATTAGTGTAGTTATCTATTCACTTTCTGTGTTAGGCATATGTTAGATATTTGATGAATGTATCTAGTGTGTTCACTAAATTATTCAAGTATTAAGTAAAAGAAAGTTTCAAACCAGCTTATGTAATTCTATTTACACATATATTTTTGCATTTGCTTTGTGTATGTTTAAAAATTCTTTTGGAAAGAAACAGACATGGATAACAGCAGTTACAGTGTTAGAAGCTGTAAAATAAATTGGGTGCTGAATGGATAAAGATTCAGAATAGGAGAGGGGCTTTCTGCACCTCTTTTTATTATTGTTCTGGAGCTATATTATTGACTATATTATTCTTTTAAAATTAATTATAGCAAAAAACTCCAAAAACAATTGTTGTTGTTAAGTGCTGTCGGGTCATAGATGAAGGAAAAATATGGCAGTTGCCTCACCACCCCTAAGCTCGAACATTTCCTGAGAAACAATAACATCTGAGCTGGTCACATCAAAGACCAGACCAGACAATGAATCCTGATAAGGGTCTAAGCTTGAGAAGAAAAAAAAAAAGCAAAAAAAAACCCAAAAACTAAAACCTAACTAAATTACCACCCCAAATTCTGAGAAGCACCATCTTAGTCCTCTCCAGGACCCCTATAAAAAATGAACTGCCCCCAAACTGCCTGCACGCCATTTGGATCCTGTCTCTATGCCATACGACTAGGTTACTTGGCGTCCCTCGCAGACCATGCAATAAAGGTCTGTTCGTTTCTTGCGACCAGTTCCTTTCTTTATTTCTCTCCCTCACGTCCTAGCGCTCTTTTTGTATATCTAACAGTGGATGATTCATAGCGACCCTATGAAAGAAAAACCTGTTCACTTGTATAACTTTCATTATTTATCCAAGTCCTTAGGGTTTCCGGAGGCAAGCTATTTCGGAAGCGAATGCCACTCCTGTTTCTAAGCTTGTTTAATCAGGGAGCTCCACCAAACACTGTTCACCATGAGTAACCATTTATCTCATTTGACACATCAGTGTCACAGTTTTCAGCAGCACAGCAACCACAAGTTACTTCTTTACAGCAAAATGCACAGACCAGTGCTATACCACTTAGAAGAATGTTTGACCAAAAGCAATTAAAACCAGGCCTGAGGGCTATGAGGCCCTTGGCCCAAATGAATTTTCAAAGGCCACAGGTCCACCCATGCTTCAAGTTCTCATTGGCTCCCAGCAAGAGACGTTCAACCAGCCCAATAGGTCCTAGAGACTTCCCATAGGAACAAAGAAAGAGTATGGGCAGATCTGTGGCCTTTGAAAACTCAGGTGGCTTCAGAGGTGCAATCTTAATCTGTTGGTATGGACAATCTCTGGGTCCTATTGGGCTGGCTGGATTCCTCTTGGTGGGAGCCAATGAGAACAAAAAACAATTAGACAGTTTTTATCTTTGAAGACTTAATAGATACTACCTTGGTTAAATTTTCTATAGCTACAGTACAGTTCTTTATGTAACTCTTTATTTTTGTTCCTTTCCCCCCCCTCAAATCATCCTAAATACCAAGTTGCAACATCTGGTATATAAATTTAAGATCATAACATTTTCTCAAACTCTTAAAAGTCAATTTTTCGCTTTTCTTAATTGTTGTTGTATTTTACCATTCCGGCATGCCCAAACTATGGCAAACTCTGGGCCAGAGACCCCCAATTCATCTAGCAAGTCTGCTCTGCGACTACGTACTTGAAGCAGAAAGAAAGCCACAAATGTTCCTGTGTTCCACACCTGCACCTGTTTCTTCCAGGTTCATGAAGCTGCATCATCCACCCAGCTACCTAAAATTAATAATAATTAAAAATTATTATTACTAATAATAATAACAAAAAATTAAAATTAAAAAAGGAAAATATATGGATAGTCACATAAAATTTGAAAAAATGTTATATCTTTATCCTATTTTTATTACAATTGACTTTATTTCAAATTACTCTGAGAGATATTAAATACTAATGCATTTTAACTGCCTTAGGGAATCTGCTGCTTCAGTGAGTGGATCCACATTTTTCAGCTTGAATACAGTTTTTCAGATCATTAGTAATACATTCTTTTGAATTCTTAACTAATTATGAGACAACAAATGCCCCTAAAATAAATGAAAGATCATGAACTCCAAGGAAAGGTCGTTCAGTCTTAACTTCCTCTCAGATATCTGACTTGAGTGATTCTGACATCAAGACACTATAGATAATCACACATTCAGTTTGGTTTAATGTCGTCCTAGAAAGAGATGCCACACTTGTTTAGAAATGTGTTTCAGTGTTTACCAGACTTTGCTATGAAATGCAACCAACTTGTAGCTCTCAAACTATATCTCAGAACTGGATTTCATGTTAATAAAGTAAGAAAAAGTCATCATTTGTAGTAAATATTTCCTATTAAATATTAAATACTTCGTTTCAACTGTTTAAAAAAGAAATTGCATTTTTATGCCTTTTATCCAATTGTCAATAATTTTTCATGTTCACTCCACTCTTACTTTTCTTTCTGTCTCTTTTATTCAAACCTGCAAATACCTTGACACTTCACCTTAACTGTTTCAGTTAGCAAATTTTAACCGAAAAATTACACAAAATCGCAATATTATTCTTACACCTAATATATAATATTAAAGCAATGATGTTATCTAAGTACTGCCATATTCAACTGAGAGAAAGTTTTTAACAGAACTATTTTTAAAATTCAGGATCCAATAAACATTACTGTATTATATTTAGTTGTTATATCATTTCAATGTCTTTTAGTTCAAAACACACTCTCTCTCCTTTTAACATACTGAACTTATTAAATTTTGAAAAGCTAGAAACTGTTTTGTAGAATATTCTATATCTTTGAAGGTTTTTAAAATTACTTCTCATGAGCAGTATCAGTCTAAATGCTTATGGTAAGCTGTAGATGGTAGTATCATACTAGGAAAATTCTTATCAGTTGTTCCACCATTAGTGATGCCAAAGTTTGAGGAGAAAAAATAATCTTGACTACAAAGTATATATCTATTTTTGGTTTTAATATGTAATCGTTGAAGTGATATGATATTGTTTGAACATCTTATTGACCTTTAATGTTTTACTCAATGGTATTATACATTCATTGATGATCTAGGCCAATGGCTTCAAGTATTTATTTCATCTATATTTATCCACTGCTGTGGAGTTGATTGTAACTCATGACAATTCTCCTCTAGGTTTCTGAAGCTGTCAGGATGTACTGGGTAAGACTATTTTATCTTTGTTCATTGGAGTGGCTGGTAGATTTGAACTTCTGACCTTTCGATTAGCAGTCCAACACATAATACATAACATTACCAGGACAAAAAGAAATCAGTTCCCCCCCGCAAGCCAATGAAATAATCCATTAGTGGTGGTCAATTTATTTGGTTGGTTCAGTTGGATAGATACCACATGCTGTTGAGGAAGCCAAGGCTAAAACATCACTTTTTGTGAAGTTCATATGAAGCCAATTTCCTGGGCTCTGTTTCAAAGACATGGTTATAATTTTTTTTTTATAATTCATGAATGTGTATGGGGTCACATAAGAGTTACAATTTTCTCAGTTGTAACAGGTTTGACTTGTTGGTTTTGATGTTGGTGTTAACCAGGGAAACAGGATTTATAATGAGGTTGTTGTTGTTGTGTACCGTCCAGGAAGAACTGACCCATAGCTGACCCTCCCCTGGGTTTTCAGAGGCAGTTAATTGTGTGTGAGGAGAACGCTCGAATTGCATGCAAGGACTATGCTTATCATCCAGTTGACGAGTAGCTAGTGGATTTGAACTGTTGCCACTGGGATTGGAGTTCACCTTCTTGCCACTAGGCCACAAGAGCTCTCTATAATGAAGTGGTTGTTGTTGTGTACCAAAAAGGCAGAACTGACCCATTACTGAGCCTCAGATGGCTAACAAGCACATGAAGAATTGTTAAAAATCCCTAGCCCTATGAGAGATGCAAAGAAAAACATCTATGAGATATCATCTCACCCCAGTAAAAATAACGAAATTCAACAGAGCAGCAAACAACAAATGCTGGCAAGGTTACGGACAAACTGGAACACTTATTCACTGTTGATGAGAGTGTGAAATGGTGCAACCACTATGGGAAGCAGTATGGAACTCTCTCAAAAAGTTGGAAATAGAAATACCATTTGACTCAGCAATTCCACTACTGGGAATATACCCTAAAGAAACCATAACTGCCACCCAAGCAGATACATGCACATCTATGTTTATTGTTGCATTGTTCACAATGGCAAAGAGATAGAAACAACCAATCAAAAAATAAAATGTATTCATAACATATGAATAGACAAATCCATCACCATTATAGAGGAAGATTCAGACATCTATTTCTTCATTTCAGATAAGAAAAGAAGACCAGGGGGAAATAAATTTTAAATATTAGGGCTGAATGGAACAGATTTGATTGAATACATAGATATAAAATTCTGTGCCCACATTAAAGAATAAATATTTTTCTCAAGCTTCTATAATATAGGTTGTTGTTTGTTGTTGTTATGTGCCGTCGAGTCATTTGCGACTCATAGCAACCCTATGCACAACAGCCCTAAATCCTGCTCTATCCTGCGCCAACCGCACTGCCTCTGACACACCCATCCCGATTACTCCAGTCACCGAGTCAATCCATCTCATAGAGGGTCTTCCCCTCCTGCGCCGACCCTCCACCCTCCCAAGCATGATGTCCCTCTTCAAGGACCCGTCCCTCCTGGCAATATGTCCAAAGTATGTCAGACGAAGCCCCAGAATCCTTGCCTCCAAGGAGTAACTTGGTTTAATCCCCTCCAAGATGAATCTGTTTGTTTTCCTGGCAGTCCATGGTACATTCAGTACTCTTCTCCAGCACCACAGCTCAAAAGCATCCACTCTTTTTCTGTCCTCCCTAGTCATTGTCCAACTCTCTGATGCATAACAAGCGATTACAAAGACCATGGCCTGTATCAGGAGCACCTTAGTCTCCAGAGAGACACTGTTGCTCCTGAGTACTTTAGAGAGGTCCCTAACAGCAGACTTTCCCACCGCGATACACTTTTTGATTTCCTGACTGCTGGTGCCAAGAGTGTTGACTGTGGAGCCGAGCAAACTGAAGCTGTGAACAATCTCAGTCCATCCTGATGCTGCCAATTGGTCCAGTGGTGAGAATCTTTGTCTTCCTGACATTGAGCCTCAGTCCATACTGAAGGCTGCAGTCCTTGACCCTTCGCAGCAAGTGCATAAGGTCCTCCTCAGTTTCAGCAAGCAGGGTTGTGTCATCTCCATAACGCAGATTGTTAATGAAAGCAAAGCTACTTGTTCATCTCAATTCAGTTATTGCTCCCAAAAAAAGTACTCTGACCACATTGCAATTAACCCATAACTTAAAAGTACAAAGATAAAAATTTTCCCAATATTTAAAATAACAAATTCCTAAATTATCCATATATAGAAAAGAAATAGCAATAGAAATTAAAAGTAAATTCTAAGAATTAATGCAAAGGAAATACTTTAGTTAGAACTTAGAGAAGGCTATCAAAGCTGTGTTTTGAGAACAAATTGTAGACCCAAATGTATATATTAAAGAAAAGGAAAAATTGAATATTAGTTAGAATTCAGTGTAAGGTAATGGAAAAAGAATAACTATGTTAATCTAAAGAAAGTAAGAGAAAAGAAATGAGTCATAAAACAAAGAACATCTATGAAACACAAAGCAAAATCAGTGAAATTTATCAGCGAATAAAATCTTAGCTCTTCAAGAAATTTAAGAAATAAGAAAAATATCTGACAAAATTGAGCAAGGGAAAATAAAAAAAGAGAGAGAAGGCACAAATAAATATAATCATACTTTATTTATCAAAATAAGGAAATAAGGATGAGAGGAAATAATAAGGACTTGATTAAATTTTCCAGTTAGAAGACTAATATTTCACTTAGATATAAGTGTTTAGCTACTGGCTGAGACATAAGAAAAAGATAACTTGCAAGGAAATTCCTGGAAAAGTAACAAACTAATACTAATCAAGAAAGTAACAAAAGTATATTAATACGGAACATACACTTCAAATGACACACTATAGAAAAAAAAGTATGACTACTGAGGAATAACATTTTGCAACTCTTGGCATGACTCGCACAGCTGGTCTGAGCCAAGTATCTCCTCACATGTCACTTATTTTGTACTTTCATGAAATCAGCCTGTAGCAGATTTTGACGGGAATAGTTGTTTTGTTTACTCATTTAAGTGTTAAATAAAATAATTTGTGTTTAAGTTTCAGAGAAATGCACTCACAAATTAATATTAGAGAAAGTTATACTTAGAACTTTTAAGTATTAAAGTCCTGGTGGCAGAGTAGGTAACTTACTGATTGGCTGGCACTAGCCAGGTAGTCTTCCCCCATAAAATGTTAGACCCTCAAAAACACAATGAAGGATTGCCAAGAGTTGGAATTGATTCAGTGGCAATGGGTCTCGGTTTTGGATTATTTTTTTAACCTAAGCATAAGGATACTTATCATTATTCTATCTTTTCTAGATATATTTTTGTTTTCTATTTTAACTAACTATACTGTTATGTGCCGTCGAGTCGCTTGCAATTCAAAGCGCCCCTATGTACAAGAGCCCTAAATTCTGCCCTATCCTGTGCGGACCTCACCGTCTCTGACACACCTACCGCCATTACCCCAATCACTGAATCGATCCATCTCATCAAGGATCTTCCTCTCCTGCACTGTCCCTCCACTCTTCCAAACATGACATCCCTCTACAAGGACTGATCCTGCCTTGCAACATGTCCAAGTACGTCTGGTGGAGCTTCAGAATCCTTGCCTCCAAGGAGCAGCCTGGCTTCTCCCGTTCTAGAACAAACTTGTTTGTTCTCCTAGCAGTCCATGGTATATTTAGTACTCTTCTCCAGCACCACAGCTCAAAATCATCAATTCTCCTTCTATCATCCCTAGTCCTTGTTCAGCTCTCTGATGCATAGCAAGTAATTGCAAAGACTATCGGGATGGGTGTGTCAGAGGCAATGCGATTGGTACAGGATAGAGCAGGGTTTAGGGCTGTTGTACATAAGGTCACTATGAGTCGCAAACGACTCGACGGCTCATAACAACAACATGGCCTGGATCAGGAGTACCTTAGTCTCCAGACTGACATCATTGCTTTTCAGTACTTTGAAGAGGTCTCTTAACAGCAGACTTTCTAAGTGCAATTCGTCTTTTAATTTCCTGGCTACTGGTACCAAGAGTGTTGATTGTGGAGCCAAGCAAACTAAAGCTGTTAATAATCTCAATCTCTTCACCAACTATCATTCATGGTGCTGCTAATCAGGCCAGCAGTGAAAATCTTGGTTCTCTTGATGTTACGTTTCAAGCCATAATGAAGGCTGCAGTCCCTGACCTTCTGCAGCAAGCGCTTCAGGTCCTTTTCAGTTTCAGCAAGCAGTGTTGTGTCGTTTGCATAAGACAGATTGTTGAGTCTGCCTCCAATCCTGTTGTCACATTTCTCCTCTTAAAGCCCAGCCTCCTGGGTAATCTGTTTTCTTTTACAATATATATTTAATTAAAAATATTCTGAATTTTTTTTAATACAAGAAATCAAGTGTTTACTTTTTCAAAGGAAACTGTCTGAACAAGTCTTTATGGTATTTTCTCATTAAAAATCAATATACATTTCATTTTTTATGGTACTTTTTTGGAAGCAAGAGTTACATCCACTTCCTAAACAACATGCCTCTGGAAACTCTATGAATTAAAAGAAATGGCAATAGTTATAGAACAAAGTTCAGGTATTTTGCTTGTTGCTTTGCTATGAGTTGTATTTGACTCGACGACACTTAACAACAAAATGGTACTCCAACCTTTTCATAGTAGTCATTTGGTAGAAGCACATAAACCTCCCTTGAATACGTCATCTTTTTCTTTCTGGATGTGTACAGCCTTCTTTAACTTCTCAAGCTGCCATTCCTGTCTCATCTCTGCTGGGCAGTCTTGAGGTTCTTCTTGAGTTTTTCAACTTGTTATTCTAGCTAATGCATCCTTTTCCTTTGGTGCATTGTGTCCTTCCCAGTATAGTTGTGGCCACAAAGCCCAGAAAAATTATCAGTGGTCTGAAGAGGCAGCATTAGTAATCCATTTGTAACATCCACTAGGGAAACAAGGGGTGTCAGAGGAGGCGGGGGAAGCTGTTTTGGAGAATATCTTCCTTCTCATCGTGCAGTTCAGTACAAAGAAATATCGTGGGCACAGTGATCTCTTTCTGTAACTTGCTGTTTGCACTCCCTCTTTAAAAAAATAAATAAATAAAATTTTTATTTTATACTGATTGACTTACAAAGTTCGTATACATTGTTTATCGCACTGGATCTTTCCCATTTCTTTTACTTACCTCTCCCTCCACCCATTAAATTGTGGGACCCTAGGATTACCCACTCTGCCCCTATCCTCATTCCTCTGCTCCTACCCATTTCCCTTAGATCCTCATACACATTTTATTCGTTATCTTTTTATTTCTATAATAGTAGTCTTATGTAGTATTTATCCTCATGGGACTGAGTTAATTCACTGAACATAATACTCTCCAGTTCTCCCAGGTTAGGTAGTGGTTTTCAATATCATTGTTTCAGAGTGCTGTAAAAGATTCCATCATGTTAATGTACCATCATTTCTTAATCCATTCGATTGTTGGTGGAGATTAGTGCTGTTTCCATGTTCTTGATATGGTATTATGAACATTGGTGTACAAAACTCTGTTTATGTCTCAGTTCTCGTTTTCTCAGGGTATATTATGAGTAGTGGAATAGCTGGGGTATATGGAATTTTCAGCTTTTTGAGAAACTATCAGACTGCCTTCCAGAGTAGTTTTATTATTTTACAATCCCACCAACAGTGTATGAATGTTGGAGAGGATGTGGAGAGACAGAAACTCTTACACACTGTTGGTGGGATTGTAAAATGGTTCAGTCCTCTTAAAACAGTCTAGAGTCAAATGTTCTGAACAAACACTGCTGTACTTGGTGGGTTTAAAGTTTTTTCTTCTGACAGATGCTGCCCATTTTTTTAAAAAGACTGGTTGGAGTAAGAGGAAACTTGCGCAAGAAATGGGCTTGTCCTTATCATATCGGTTGGGGTTTTTTTGTTTTTTTTTTTTTCAACTGCTGGCGGAAGAGGACTGCACCATCCTTCTGGTCCTCACTTCACTTCTGCTGTCACAGCAAGAAGGTGAAGCTTCTAAGAGCCTCAGTAGATTTTTACACCGTTGCTTCTTTTGTAGCTTTGGTCAACAGTTACAATAATAATAGCCTCACTGAGCTGTGGCTAATGTGTCAATTTTGTTGTTTGCATTAACAACAGAACTACAACTTCACCTGTATCCTACCTCCATGGTTTTTTTTTTATCTTTTTTACTTCAGTATTTCTTCCATTAATATTGGTTTCACTATGTCTGGGTGCCCAAGGTTTATCATTCAGAGGTCTTCTGTAGCCAATAATTAACTGTGTATTTTGTGATGAAATAATTATTATAGTAAGGAAACAGGATTAGGATGGAAAATAAGAACCACTCTACTAGAGACATATATCAACTCATGGGATCTCAACTACACGTGCTGTATGTGTTCCTTTGGAAAAGTTCACTAGCCTGGGCTATGGCTTCTAGTTGTTCATCAGTCTCTACACCAACAGCCTGCATCATCCACAATCACCATCTGGATATGCCACAAGTGACAATCAACAGGATCTTGGCACATCACTCTCCAGTTTCTCAAAAAACCAGCCTGCATAACTATGGCCATGTGAGCCATTCCTCTGCAGCATCTGAATCTCTAGGAGACTTTCTAGTGAATCTGAACCCACGGGCCATAGAGGAATTGGTAACTGAGTCACAGATGAAGCTGTTAGTGTTAGTAAATATGGACACAGACAGCTGGCTAAGCATTTCGGACTACTTTGACTTGATACTTCTCTTAAATAGTCTGCTGTTAATCTTAGCAGGATGAATTAAGAAAACACTATGTTCTAGTTCAAGTTTCAGAGTATCTTCTGACATCCATTTTAGTCTTTTTTTTTATGTCATCATAAAGACATTTTGTCCTTGATATCATCCCACAACTCATCTGGTTTTCATTCATAAGCATTCAAAAATGGCTAGAACAAACTATCAAGAAGAACTGCCAGAAATTCAAGCTGAGTTTAAGAAACCATGGAATGAGAGATATCATTGTTGATGTCAGATGGATCTTTCCTTAAAATAGAAAATACCGGAAAGTTGCTTACTTGTCTTTTATTGACTATAAAAAGACATCCTCACCACTGGCACAATTGACAGCATCATGATAGATTGAGAAAAGATTTAGGTTGCTAGTAATTACAGGTTGCATGACTCCACAATCAACACTCAGCAGTCAGGCTATCAAAAGATGAATTGCATTGGAAAAAAAACTGTTGTCAGCAACCTACATAGAGAACTGAAAAATAACAGTGTCAATCTAGAAATTAAGGTTTACCTAATTTGGACCATGGTCTTTACAATTGCATGCTATCTGTCAGAGAGCTGGACAATGACTAAGGATGGCAAAAGAAGAATTGATGCCTTTGAACTGTGGTGCAGAAGAGTCTTGAACATGCCAAGAAAACAAATATGTCTGTCTTGAAGGGTGAAAACATGTTTCTCCTTGGAGGCTAGGATTTTGAAGTTTCGTATCACATACTTCGGGCACATGGCCAAGAGAGACTGGTTCTTGGAGAAGGATATCATGCTTGGGAAGGTGAAGGGACAGAGCAGGAAAGAAAGGCCCCGGATGAGATGGATTGATACAGTGACTGTGCAATGGGGGTTGGTGTGTCAGAATTAGTGAGACTGGCTCAGACAAGGCAAGATTCAGAGCTGCTGTACAGAGGGCTGCTATGGGTCACAGGCAACTAGATAGCACATAACAACAACAACAACAACAACAACAACAAGAAGTAATAGCTCCCATTGAGAAGACTGGAAACTATAGAACAGTTATTTGTGCTAATGCAAAACCTATATATAGACCAAGAAGCAGTTTTTCAAGAAGTATAATGATGGCTTAAAATCAGGAAATATGTGAATGAGAGTTATATCCTGCTTCTTAATAACTCATTCTGTATGCTGAACAAATAATTCAAAAGCTGAACTATATGAAGAAGGATCCTCCTCCAGAATGGAGGAAGACTCATCAACCTGCATTACTGCATTATACAGATGACACAAACTTGTCTGTAGAAAGTGAAGAAGACTTAAAGCACAACTACACAAGACCAAAGACTACAGCCTCCAGTGTGGGTTACATTTTGACATAAAACAAAAAAACAAAACAAACAAGAAGAACCATGACTACTAAATCAATAGGCAACATCAGCTGTCAATGACACAATTTTAAATAATGATCCACAATCAACACCCATGGAAGCAGCTGTCAACAAATCAGAAGACACGTTAGGAAAATCTTGCTGTCAAGGATCTCTTTAAAGTCCTAGAGAGCACTGATGTCAATGTAAAGACTAAGGTGTACCTAATCCAACTATGATATTTTCAACTGCTTCACGTGTATTTAAAGGTTTAGTAATGAGTAAGGGAGACTGAAGAAGAATCAATACTTTTGGATTGAGATATTAGTGAAGATAATTAAAAACTGCTTAATTGTTGAGAAAACACACAAATCTTTCTTTCTTGGAAGAAGTGAACCAAAGTGCTCTTTACAATATTGAGTCTTCCTATCCATGAGCAAGGGATATTCTTCCACTTCTCCCAGTCTCTACCAAAGGCAATTTACACGTTTAATGCAATCCCAATACAAATATTAATCCCATTCTTCAAGGAGAAGGAAAAGGCAATCTCCAGTTTCATTTGGAATAGAAAGAAGCCCTGAATAAGCAAAGCACTCACTCCTTAAGGTAGGAGATATCTCACTCCCTGATTTCAAATCCTACTACACTGCCATGGTGGTTAAGACAACATGGAACTGGTACAATGACAGACACATAGATCAATAGAATAGAATTGAGAACCCAGAGAACAGCCCATCTATCTATGGTCACCTGAATTTTGACAAGGAGATGAAATCAATTAAGTGGGGAAACCACAACCTTTTTAACAAATGGTGTTGGCAAAATTGGAAAAGTATCTGCAGAAGACTCAAGCAAAATTCACACCTCACTAGATATACAAAAATCAACTCAAGGTGGATCATGGACCAAGGACTATAATCTTCATTAAAGAAAAGTTGGGAAGAATGCTAGAAGTCCTAATCCATAAAATAAACAGTCTTCCAAGTATCCTGAAAACACTACAACCAGGAGAAGATAAAATAGATGAATGGGATCTTCTAAGAATCAAATCCCTATGCACATCCCAAAACTTCTCCACCAGGGTAAAAAGGGAAGACACAGACTGGGAAAAAGTATTTGGTAATGACATATCAGATAAGGGACTTATATCCAGAATTTATAAAATTCTTGAGCACCACAACAAGATAAAGGTAAATCATCCAATAGAAAAATGGGCACAGAATATGAACAGATACTTCACCAGGGAAGACACTCAGTTGGCTAACAAGCACATGAAGAAATGCTCAAAATCCCTAGCTCTAAAAGAGATGCAAATTAAAACAACTATGAGATATCATCTCACCCCAGTCAGAATTGCAAAACTTAACAGAACAGTAAGCAACAAATGCTGGCGTTGTGGAGAAACTAGAACCCTTATTCACTGTCGGTGGAAGTGTAAAATGGTGCAACCACTGTGAAAGGTGGTATGGCACTTTCTCAAAAAGTTGCAAATAGAGATACCATTTGACCCAGCAATTCCACTACTGAGAATATACTCCAAACACACCATAACTGACATTCAAGTAGATATATGCCCACACATCTTTATTGTGGTTTTGTTCACAATAGCAAAGAGTTGGAAACAACCTAAGTGCCCATCAGCAAACGAATGGATAGAGAAGCTGTGGTATATTCACACAATGGAATACTATTCTGCATTGAAAAACAAGGGACTCACGCACTATTATTCGAAATGGGTGACCCTGGAGAACATTATGCTGAGTGAAGTATCCCAGTCACAAAAGAACAAATACTGCATGGTGCCACTGTTGTAAAACAGGACTGACCTTGGGGTTGGGAGTAGACTGAGAAGGATGGGTTCGATAATGTATACTGCATTGAAACAGATGAGGGAGAAAACTGTTTAAAAGGGATATGTGATTAGGTATTTTTGTCATGACAGGAGTCCAGAGCAAAGGCTGCATAGTGGCGTGGACCTGGAGGGAGGCACTATAAAACAATGAAAGAGTTTTTCTTTTACTTTTCCAAGAGGGTTGTGTACTGGGGGGAGGGTTGAGAGGGGAGAAAAGTGCAACAATGAATGAACAGAAATTAAAAAAATAAATAAAATCTAACTTCTTTGTAATCGTTTGTTAAAATAACAATTAAAATAAAATTTTATTTAAAAAACAGAACAGAACAAAGTGTTGTTTAGAGGCAAGTATGGTGAAACTTTGAGTGTATTGTTAAAAGTGGGCAGTCTTTGGGAATAAGCATCATTCTGGGTATGGCAGAGTTAGCAAAAGTAAAAACAAAAAAACAAAAAACTAAAACATCACAAAACCAAAAAACAAACCTTCAACAAGATGGAGTTACACAGTGACTGAAACAATGACTTCCTGTTGTTGGTAGGTGCTTCCGAACTGAGTATGATTTATAGCGACCCTATGAACAATAGATCTGAACTGTATCCTGTACTGTTACATTCTCACACTTCCTGACACATTCTAGTCCATTGTAGCAGTAACCATGTCAATCCACCTGGTCAAGGATCTTCTTCACCTTTGCCTACCCTCTGCCTTTCTGAACACCATATCCTTCTGTAAGGATAGCCCCTCCAAGTATGTGCCTCCAAAGAGCACTCTGGTTGCATCCTCTCCAAGACATGTTTGTTTGTTCTTTTGGCAGTCTAAGGGATGTTCTCTATTTTCTAACATAACAGCTCAAAGGTATCATTTCTTCTTCTGTCATCCTTATTCATTGTCCCGCTCTCAGATGCATAACAAGTGATTGCAAAGACCATGTCCTGAATCAGATGCAGCTTAGACCTCAAACAGACAATACTTACTCCTCAATAATTTGGAGCTGTCCCTAAAGCAGTGGTCTCCTGATTTCCTAATTGATGGTACCAAAGGCATTAACTGTGGATGCAAGTAAGATAAAGTTGTTGACAGTTTCAATCTTTTCTCCACTATGCTGCTTATAGGTCCAGGGGCAGGAATCTTTGTTTTCTTACTATTGGGATGCAATCCAGATAGAAGTCTGTATTCTTTGATCTTCTGCAATTAAAGCTTCAAATCCTCCTCACTTTCAGCAAGGAAGATTGTGTCATCTGCATAACACAAGTTACTGATGAACCTCCCTCCAATCCTGATGACTCATTCCTCTTCATAGAGTTCAACTTCTTTAATAATTTTCTCAGTATAAGAGTTAATAGGTATGGAGAGGGAATACAACCCTGACACACTTCCATCTTAATTTTAAAACATGCAGTGTTCCCTTGTTCTGTTTTCAAAGCAGCCTCCTGGTCTAGGAATAGGTTTCACAGGAGCAAAATTAAGTGCTCTTGGATTCGTAGTCTTTTCAGTGTTAGCAATAACTTGTTATCATCCACACAGTCAAATGTCTTTGCACAGTCAATAAAGCACAAATAGATATTATTCTTTAATTTGTACCAGAATACATCTGGCATAAGTAGTAATATCCCTAGTGTGACAGCCTCTCCTAAATCCTGCTTGAACTTCTGGCAGTTCCCTATCTGATACTGCGCTGTTTTTCAGTGATCTTCAACAGTATTTTGTTTACATGTGTGTGTGATATTAATGTTATTGTTTGATAGTTTCCACATTCATTTGGATCACCTTTCTTGGGAATGGGGACAAATACTAATCTCTTCCAACCCACTAGCCAGACAACTGTCCTCCAAATTTCCTGGCATAGACTGATGAGCAGATCCAGGACTACATCTGTTAATTGAAACAAGTTGGCATCCCATTGATTACTGGGACCTTAATGTCTTCAATACAGCTTCAACTTTATCCTTCATTACCACTGGCTACTAAGCACATATGGTACGTCCTGAAATTTTTCAGTGTCAGTTTGTTTTGGTACAGTGATTCTGTGTTTTCCATCTATCTTCTTTTGATGCTTTTTGGGTCATTCAATATATTGTCCATAGCATCTTTCAATATTGCAACTTAAGGCTTAAATTTGTTTTTCAGTTCTCCAAGCTTGAGAAATACAGAGCAAGTTCTTCCCTTTTTGTTCACTAATTCCAGCACATTCTATCACTATACTTTGCTTTGCCTTCTCAAGCTGATCTTTGAAATCTTCTGTTCAGCTCTTTTTTCCTTTATTTTGGCTTCTCAATGGTCTTGTCCAATTTTTAGAGAAAGACAAAGAAACAACCAAAATATATTTCAACAGAGACTCTAAAATTGCACTATAGCTTTGAGAAGCCAACAATGGGCTTGAGCATGGTGAGAACATGAGGATAGTGCAGGAGAAGACAAGGTTCTTACTTGCTTTCTATGGAGTCTCTATGAGTCAAGTTTGGATTGATGACCCTTAAGAATAACAAGAGTAGATTATTTTAACTTTTCTCTGAGTTTAGTAATGAATATGATTCAAGAACTAATTAATAAATGTATTAATAAAACTTTTGAAAAAGATTTGATATTATATTGCAAATGTAAACAAAGCTCCTAATCATATGACTCAGCACTTTTATGTGTTTCCGCAATGATTGTAATTGAGAAAAAAATATTAAGTAATCCAGATGTTCACTGACAGTTGTAATATTTATAAGCTGTTGTTGTGTACCAAACCCTAGCTGACCACCCACCAGATTTTAAAAGGCAGTAAATCGCACAGGAGGAGATTGCCTATCTTCCTCCCATGGAGCAGCTGGTATTCTCGAACCCTTTGCCTTCAGGATTGCAGTGCAGCTTCTTGCCACTAGGCCACCAGAGCTCCCTAATATTTATATTGTTGTTGTTATTTATTGCCTTCCAGTTGAGCACAACTCATAGCAATGCTATGAACAAAAGTCCTAAAGCTCCTCTACAACTATAGACATTTATCAAAGTTCACAGAGTTTCTGGAGGCATGTTGTTTAGGAAGTAACTGTCATTCCTATGATATCAAAATGTAGGATTGAAAGTTAATGAATTTCAATTGCTATCAACCTATGAATTATAATTTGAACAAAATAATTAACTTGTGTGAAAATTGTTACATTAACATGAAATTAAAATAATATAAAAGAAAATATTACATTGTAGTGACAAAATAATCTGCAATGAAACTACAAAAAAAGCTATGAGATTAATGGTCTCTTTATTCTCAGGATCAAAACTATGAGCAGGGTAGATTTTGCAGGCAGACAGAATGGATAAGACAGGCCAGGTTATTCCTTCAGATAAGGCCAGGCAGAAACAGGAATGTTCATTTTATCTATAGAAGTAGTTTTTAATTGATTCACTATAAACTCTATATACAAAGCTAAGCAAAAGAATAGTAAACCTTATTCCTTAGAATAATTTTACTTGAGGAAGGCCTGGTTAAATATGCAGTGGAAAAAAAATTCAGTTGTATGAATTAGATAAATTTTCTGTGTTAAAACACAGTACAGGTTGTAGAGTGGATTATATTTGGGGCTAGGGGGTGGGGTTTGGGGAGGTGTGGGGGGGGATTGTGTACCAATGAGGGAGTTTTTCTTTTGCTTTTCAAGGAGAGGAGCAAATGGGGGGGGGGGGGGGGGGGTTTGTGCGGGGAGAAGGGTGCAACAATGAATGAATGGAATCCCAAAATCTCTGTAGATGTTCATTGAAATGAAAAAAATATAGAAAAAAAAAAGAAAGCAACTGAAATAGTAGGCTGTAGAACAAATTTGAAGAACTCTACTAGAGTTCAAATAAAAAAAGAACAAGAAAAAAAAAACCCACAGTACAGATTTAGACAAAGTTTGAGGGGAGGAAAAAAGAAAATAGAAAACTCAAACAAAACAATGAAATATTATGGGATCACTGCATCTTTTCCAAATTTTGAATTCCCCTTTTGTTTTCAGAAAAAATTTAGATCTGTCACTATAGACTTAGTGGTATTAAGTAATATCTATTAATTGTTAAAGTTTTTCTTTTCCTTTATTAAGCCCATATTGGACTTTTTGTTTTGTTTTCCTAAAATTAGGAAACGTATGTGCCACAGTTGTGCCTTTTCTCTATACCTATTCAATCTCTGTGCTGAACAAATAATTTGAGACTACATAGAGAAGAACGTGGTATCAGGATTGGAGGAAGATTCATTAGCAACATATATGATGCAGATGTTACAATTATGTTTGAAAAAAAGTGAAGAAGAGACTTATAGCACAGACGACAAAATGTCAAAGTCTATAGCCTTCAATATGGGTTACATTAACAGAAATAAAACAAAGATATTCACCACTGGACCTAGAAGCAATATCATGATAGATGGAAGAAAGATTGAAGTCAAGTACTTCATTTTACCTTGATATACAACAAAGAACAGAAATAGTAGAAAATGCCAAGAAATCAAAAGATGTGTTACATCAGAAAAAAAAAAAATCTTCTGTCAAGGATCTTTTTGAAGTGTTAAAGAAAAAGATATTGGTTTAAAGAGTAAGGCATTTTAAGTAATTTCATATGCATGTGAAAGCTGGACAATTAATAAAAAAAGGCTAAATTAGAAATTAATGCTTTTGAATTGTGGTGTTGGCAAAAAATATTGAATATTTCATGTATTATGTAAAGGTTCTGGCAAAGAGTACTGAATATCCCAAGGCCTATGAAAAGAACAGACAAATCCGTCTTGGAAAAAGTGTAAAAAAAGTGTGGAAGGAAGGTGAAACCTTGCCACATGTACTCTGTGGTTGATATTAGGAAGAACTGGTCTTCTTAGGGGGTAAAAAAAAATCATTCTGGGAAAGTTAGAACATCAGTAAAAGACAGAAAGATGCTGAATGAAATTGATTGCTAGAGTGACTGTAACATCGGAACTAAGCATGGTAGAAAATATGGATACCAAAGGCCAAGGCAAGATTTGGATCTATTGTGTAAGGTTTCTGTAACAGTTGACTCAATGACACCTAACAACAACAATAACAATATGTGTAACCATGAACCTTTACACAATTATATAATCAGTTATCACATATTATATCACAGTTATCACCTCAACAGTTGTGTTCTAAGACTTAGATTCTCTGATCCCACAAAATGTCCAAGTTTCATTGAAGAAATAGAGTTCATTTGTTAGGAGGCTAGACAACAGGCAAAATCAGCAGCTCCCTCTCAAAGTGTCCAATGTATAAAAAAGAGACACAAAGACTTAGGAGCAGAACTAAGCAGTAGATCTGCAGATGTTCCATAACTACAATTTTTGCTAAATGCCCTGTTCAGTGCTGGTTGTCATTTTATCATTTTGGACACTATAAGGCTTAATGTATTGCACTCAATCTAGATATTCAGATGTACCAGTAAAGGTCTTTAAATATTCTCTTGTCTGTTTCAAACAGGTTCTGTAAGTACCAAAGATTCTTATCATAGTGAAGAAGATTGTTGTTATTTTTGTGTGCTGTAGAGTCATAACTGACATATAGAGTCATAACAGGGTTTCAGAGGCAATAAATCTCAAAGGAGGAGATTACCCATTCTTCTACAGGGAAAGAACTGGTGTATTTGAACCACATCCCTTTGGTATTGCAGCACAGCTTCTTGCCTTAGGTCACCAGAGATCCCCAGTTAAGATTAATTTACAGTTAACTTTTATTATAATTAGTACTTGAAGATTCTTCTGAAAATTATCCAAAAATGACTGGAGCAGTACATCATCAGAGAATTGCAGGAGGTGCAGCCTGGGTTTAGAAGAGGTATTGGTACTGTTGTTGTTGTTGTTGTTGTTATGTGCCGTCGAGTCATTTGCGACTCATAGCGACCCTATGTGCAACAGCCCTAAACTGTGCTCTATCCTGTGCCAATCTCATTGCCTCTGACACACCCATCCCGATTACCCCAGTCACTGAATCAATCCATCTCATAGAGGGTCTTCCCCTCCTGATCAGTCCCTCCGCTCTGCCCAGTATGATGTCCCTCTCCAAAGACCTGTATCTCCTTAAAACATGTCCAAAGTATGTCAGGCGAAGCCCCAGAATCCTTGTCTCCAAGGAGCAGCCTGGTTTAACCCTCTCTAGGATGAATCTATTTGTTTTCTTGGCAGTCCATGGTACATTCTGTACTCTTCTCCAGCACCACAGCTCAAAGGCGTCAATTCTGCTTCTGTCCTCCCTAGTCATTGTCCAATTCTCTGATGCATAACAAGTGATTGCAAAAACCATGGCCTGTATCAGGCACACCTTAGTCTCCAGAGAGACACCGTTGCTCTTGAGTACTTTAGAGAGATCCCTGACCTCAGATTTTCCCATCGCAATACGTTTTTTTATATCCTGGCTACTGGTGCCAAGAGTGTTGACCGTGGAGCCGAGCAAACTGAAACTGAACAATCTCAATCTCTTCACCATCCATTCTGATGCTACTGATTGGTCCAGTGGTGAGAATTTTTGTCTTCTGGACATTGAGCCTCAGTCCATATTGAAGGCTGCAGTCCTTGACCCTCCGCAGCAAGTGCATCAGGTCCTCCTCAGTTTCAGCGAGCAAGGTTGTGTCATCTGCATAACGCAGATTGTTGATAGATCGTCCACCAATCCTAACGCCACGCTTCTCCTCATAGAGCCCAGCCTCTCGGATAATCTGCTCTGCATACAGGTTGAAAAGGTATGGAGATAGGACACATCCCTGGCGTACACCCTTCCCAATTTTGAACCATGCAGTGTTGCCCTGCTCTGTTCTGACTACTGCTTCTTGGTCCAAGTATAGGTTTCACATTAGCACGATTAAATGTTCTGGGATTCCCATTCTTCTCAGAGTCAGCCACAGTTTGTTATGATCCACACAGTCAAATGCCTTTGCATAATCAATGAAACACAGATAGACATTCTTCTGGTATTCTCTGCTTTCAGCTAAGATCCATCTAATATCAGCAACAATATCCCTAGTACCACGACCCCTTCTAAACCCAGCCTGGACTTCTGGCAGTTCTCTGCTGATGTACTGTTCCGGTCGTTTTTGGATAATCTTCAGCAGAATCTTGCTTGCATGTGAAATCAATGATATTGTTCTGTAGTTTCCACACTCAGTATTGGTACTAGGGACATTATAACTAATGTTCGATGGATTTTGGCTGAAAGCAGAGTGTACCAGAGGAATGTCAATCTTTCCTTCATTGACTATGTAAAGTCATTTGACTGGATGGATCACAACAAAGTGTGGCTGACTCTGAGAAGAAAGGGAACCCCAGAACACTTGAAATGAACTTGTGTGAAGCCTATACATAAACCAGGAGGCAATCTTCAGAACAGAGCAAGGAGACCCTGGATGGCTCAAAATCATAGGGGTTTATGCCAGGGATGTATCCTATCTCATACCTTTTCAATCTATATGCAGAATAGATCATTGAGGAGGCTGGGCTCGATGAGCAGGCATGTGACATCAGGATTAGAGGAAGACTTATCAACAACCTGTGTTATGCAGATGACACAACCCTGCTTACCAAAACTGAGGAGGACATGAAGGCTTGCTGCAGAAGATCATGGACTGCAGTTTACAATATGAATTAAAGTTCAGTGTCAAAGATTCTCACCACTGGGTCAATTGGCAGCATCATGATAGATGGTGAAATTTGCTTGGCTCCACAATCAACACTCTTTGTAACAGCAGTTAGGAAATCAAGAGATGAATTGCATTGGGAAATTCGGCTGTCAGGGACCTCTCTAGAGAACTAAAGAGCAACAATGTTAGTCTGGAGAATGAGGGGCATCTGATCCAGGCCACAGTCTTTGTAATTGCTTGCTATGCATCAGTGAGCTGAACAATGAGTAGGGATGATAGAAAGATAATTGATGCCTTTGAGCTGTGGTGCTGGAAAAGAGTGTTGAATTTACCATGGACTAAGAAGAGAACAAACAGGTTTGTCCTAGAGAGGGTGAAGCCAGGCTGCTCCTTGGCGGCAAGAATTCTGAGGCTTCATCTGACATGCTTTGGGCATGTTGCAAGGAGGGACTGGTCCTTGGATAGGAATATCATGCTTGGAAGGGTAGAAGGATAGGGTAGAGGGATGGAAAAAGAGAGGGAAGACATCGATGTGATGGATTGATAGAGTGACTGGGGTAATGAAGGTAGGTGTGTCAGAGACAGCAAATTTGGCACAGCATAGAACAGGGTTCAGGGCTGTTGTACATATGGTCGCTATGAGTAACAAACAACTCAACATATGACAACAACAACTACGGTACTTGAAGTAATAGACACAAAGTGTTGGGAAATGATGACAGTTTAACTACTCACACAAAATAGATAGCAAACTATCAACTGTTGCTCTCAGGCTCAAAATGCTCTTTGGGTAAAATAGAAATATATGTGTCCTTATTTTGTACTGAAGGCAAACACCTCAAAGTACCGCCTGCAGACAATTTAATACTTTCAGGGGCTATGTGACTCACAACATGAATTTTCTGAAGAGAATATGAGTAAGGATTTAAGTGTCAATCAGAAGCTGTATTTTCAACCTTACTACTTATCTTGACTGCATATGAAGCATGGGGGTGAGGGCCAGTGGGAGAATGGCAGTGATTTGCTCCTGAAAGGTACTCATATTAGTAGGGGAAAAAAGGGAAAAGTGAGGGAAAACTATGACTGCTGGGTTATCTGAAAGAATTCTTCTCTAAGTTCTTAAATTGAAAGCAAAATACCACTATTTCAAAGAGCAGGCAACCACTGATCTGAAAATGGGAAATTTTGGCAGAGTACAAGAACAACGCTAACCGTTGATTATCTGGCAAACAGAGGAAATATATTTTGGTTTCAAAGGAGCATTTTATTCATAAAGCAGTTAGTAAAAACTGCATTAGGACTGAAAAAATGAAACATTATCTTAGATTATTTTCACACTTTCTCTTAGCAATTATTCACAATTTACCCCCTATACCTTCAATATTTTTTCATCATTTGGATATCAATTGCTAACTCTCAAGTCAAGAAATGATGTTAAGAGCGTTTACCTTTTTAATATGTACAAATCAAATAGAGTTTCATGCAGATATGTAGACAACTGCTTTGTCATATTCTTCTCCCAAAAATACAGTCAGAGACAGTCTTCCAGAACCTAAGAACAACATTTGTTGAAAAAGATTAAAATAACTCAATTTTAAAGACTTTTGAAAGAAATCTTTCACTCTAATAATTACTATGTATCATTTAGTTTAAGAGAAAAATAAATTACTTCTGTTTACTTCATTCTGATGTTAAAATTGAATGCTTGCTGGATCAATAACAAATCTAATAACATTCTCACTGAATCAGAATGTGAGTTGTGGAGGTGGTTGGCAGAAAACAGCGCCCATGGCAAGTACTGGAAGTGCATATCTTTTCAAACATCTAATACTCGTCTTCTAGATTATCATATTTAGAAATGCAAGTCATCCTCATTAATCTCTTACTTAATATTATGACACTACATGAAAATTACTGCTGGACCTTTCTCACTTTCGCTGATAAAAATTGGTCCATGATATGCTTACAGTCATTTTTTTCCCTCCCTTTTTCTTTTTTTTTCTTTTTACAGTCAGCAGAGCAAGATCACATAGTCTGTCTTGATCGATAGACACTCTCAAGTATGGAGATTTTAGTTTTAACTTGTTGAATGGTCTTTCAGAACTGGTCAAGGAAGCAGCTCATAGAAGCCATTCAGTGCTATTCCTTTCAGATGACACTGAGCAAACATGTCATATCTTAAGTATGCCTCTGTAAAGTTGAGAACTATGAAGGAAATTAATTGCTGCTAAAAATTATGTTGTTGTTTTTGTTATGTGCTGTTGAGTCAACACCAACTCATAGTGATCCTGTCTACAACAGTTCTGAATCCTGCTCTATCTTAAGCCAATTTTATTGTCTCTGAAATACCTACGCCCATTACCTGTCACTCAATCAATCCATCTTATTCAGGGTCTTCCTCTCTTGCACTGTCCCTCCACACTCCCAAGCGTGATGTCCCTCTCCAAGGACTGATCCCTCCTTACAACATGCCTGAAGTATGTCAGATGGAGCTTCAGAATCCTTGCTTCCAAGGAGCAGCCTGATTTCATCAGACTTTAATGTCTCCTCCCACTCCTTTTAATGCTTTCCATTCCCCTGATTGTATGTGGAGAGCCATTTAGTTGTTGTTTTGTAAGCTGCTGTTGAGTCAGCCCCTAGCTCAAGGTGACCTCACACGCAAAGGAACTAAAAGCTTCTTAGTCATGTGCCATCCTTATGACCAATTGCAAATTAGACAGATGCGGTTTACTGCCTTTTCATTGGTGAGTTTGGAGAGTTCAGTGCTTTTCTTCCCTGACTTGTATCTGTGTGAGAGTTCCCTCAAACCTATTCTGATTCCTTGCAAAATATATTGTTGTTGTTTTTAGGTGTTGTTGAGGAAGCTCTGACTCAAAGCAACGCTAAAGACAACAGAATGGAAACATTCTGGCTGTGCTGAACTACTGGTGGTTGCTGCTTATGAGAAGTGACAAAAAAATCAAACCACGACTTCTTCATGGAAGATAAGAATTCTACCACTGAATCACCAACTACCTCCCAGAGCATATTTTGGAACCATGAAAAGAATGGGGAAAAAGGATTGTCTTAACTAACAAACTCTAACTCATTACTGATGAGAAAGAGCAGACTCATAGCTGACCCTCTAGTGAGTTTTTGGAGGCTGTAAATTGTACAGGAAGAGATTTTCCATCTTTCTTCCACTGAGTCTGTGATTCAAACCTTTAGGTTAGCAGTGCAATTCTGTACCAATTATACCATCAAGAGAATAGAGGCTTTGTCATCACCAGAGCCCGTCTTTATGGTGATTTGAACAATAATTATCATTATCAGGAGTTTGTGGAGGCTTGATTAGCTCTTTGCAAGAAGAGTAAGCATTGATTATGACGTTGTTTGGATAACTTGTTTGACTCCAGATAACTTTTAAACTTACTTTCTTTACATTTTGTTTAATGAAATCCAATTTAAACAAACATACGTAATACACTAGGAAAACAAGCAAGCATATCATATTTTGAAACTGTTGCGTATTATGGAAATACAGGAAGTTCATCTAAGAGTCAGGAGAAATAAATCCTGTTTTATGAAATGCTGAATTAAAATATGAGTAAATTATAGTTTAATGGATAATAACCAAATAATCATGTACTGTTATGAGCAGTTTAAGGATAAGAAAATATAATAAAACATATCACAAAAAATATCATAAATTTGTTGTGACAAAATAAATTTGATGTGAAAACTTAGTGACTTGAAAATAAGAATAAGAAATATGTTAGAAAATTGCTATGTTATATGTTAGAAATAAGAATAAGAAATATGTTAGGAATCTGCTATGTTATATGGTAGAAATTATGTTAAGAATATTTGGGAAAATGTACTGAACAGTTGATATGTCCAAACATGCCTAAACAGGCCCTTCGTGGCTCTAGGGCCCCACTGACCACAACAGGTATGGATCCTTGATAAGGATATATGACTAGTTACTGCCCACGTTGCCAAGGAAACACACCAGTATAGAACATGATTGGTAAAACTCATGCTGCTTTGGAACTAATGTAATTGGTCATACAACTTGTTTTTAATTTAATATGATTTATAAAACCTGAGTTTAAATATTATTCATAATGTTATTGGTTGAATATTCAAAGTTGAGTGTTAATGGTTCAATACAATATAGCATCTAGTAGCCAAGCCAACATATTTATTCCTAGAGCCCAGCTAAAAACTCTCTCACTTACTCCACTTACACTGAAGATAATGAACTGAACACTGAAGACCCAAAGGCTCTTTTGAGAGCCAAGGACCCTTGTCTACACTGATAGACATGAGCTACTGTGACAGTGGAGGATTCTGCCCACACCAACAGACCCTGGCTACACTGTACTGTTGAACTACTGAGAACCCCCCCAACTGTACCAATTACCATAATGGGTAAAAGAAGGAGACAAGCTGGAATCCCAGAGGTGAGTGAGTGTTCCTCACTGTTAGTGAATCAGTATGTTGTGATGAATGTATTAATTGAAATGTAGATTAAATGCAATTATTGCTATGAATTAGCTAATGAATGAATCAACAAATTATAGGTGGCTTTTGTGATACGGCTCAAGGCTCATGACAATGTACATATAAGATGGCTGTATTTCCTCTGACCCCTCTCAGAGGCTGCTACTTCTGATACTTCTAAATACTAGGTCTTTATGTAATGTAATATTTGAAGGCTTAGTTGTTAAGAAGTAGCACTGCCAATCCAAAGGTAGATGGCTCAAATCTACCAGCTTCTTTAAGGGAGAAAGAAGGAAATTTTCTTCCCAGATTTTGATAGTCTTTGAAAATTATTGAAGGGTCAGCTAGGAGTTGGTCCCAACCTGAGAGCAATGACTTGCTGTTAAGTTATGTTATGTGAATTAATAAGAACTATCTCTTCTTTATATGCAGGAGTTGTCACATATAGGGTTTCTGTGAGTAAAGAGATTTTATGGCACTAACAACAAAGGGAAAAGAAAAGTTTCTCCTAAGTAGAAGCAAGAGTAAGTTTGTAAATATTTTATCTATTTTCCTTTGTTCTAATTTCAAAGGATATGTGGCCAAACCATTTTAAGTAGACCCAAACAATTAATTAACCTTTATTAATAAAATCGCCACTACATGAATCAGAACTAACTGCTCTGTAACTAGTGTCTTTGGCTTGAGTTTTACTACAGTCTGATAAAGAAAAAACAATGACATTTTTATTTAGAAATGAGCTACTTGATAGATGAAGAAGAAATTGAGGTTGTTAACAATTTCATCTTGTTCTGGTCTACAATCAACACTCATGGCACAAACAGCCAGGAAGTCAAAAGATGAATTGCTTTTGGAAAGGGTGCTCTCAGGGACCTCTCTAGTGTGCGACAATCTCAGACAGAGCTCTCCATATAGCAACAATCTCAGTTTAGAGACTAATGAGTTACTGACTGATCCAAGTCATGGTATTCTCACTACTTGCTATGCCAAGAATATGAGTTTGTGATGCTGGAGAAGAGTATAAAACATACCATGGACGGCCAAGAGAACTCCAAGGTACCTTTGAGTTGTGCCACTGGAGAAGAGCAGTGAACATATCATGAGATGCCAAGAGAACTCCAAAGTACATCCTAAAGAGGGTAAAATCAAGTTGTTCCTTGGAGGCAAGGGTTGTTAAGCTTCGTCTCATATTCTTTGGACATGTTGCCAGGAGGGATCAGTCCTTGGAGAAGGATGTTATGCTTGGAAGAGTGGAGGGTCAGCATAGGAGAGGAGACAGACCCTGAATGATATGGATTATCACAATGATTGTAGCAATGGAGGCAGATATGTCAGTGACGGTGAGATTGGCTCACTACGGGGCAGGATTCCGAGCTATTGTTAATAGCATTTGCTATGAGTTGTAGTAAACTTAAGACATATAACAACAACTTGATAAATTTACACATCTCCATAAAAATTATTTACATAGCATCAGGCACTAGGGAGTTCTTGTGGCCTTGGGAAAAGAAACTGCGCTGCAACCCTGAAGGCCTTCAGTTTGAATTCACCAGCAGCTCCACTAGGGAAGGATGGAGAATCTCCTCCTGTGTTATGAACTGCCTCTGAAAACCTTCTGGAGGTTCAGCTATGGGTCATTTCTGACTCAGTGATGCACAACAACCAACAGAGTGGCACCTGGAATTTGGTTTAGAGTCTACCCTACCTAGGTGACTCTAAGGAGCTCTAGTGGAGCAACCTAAGTGAGTTGCTCTGCTAAGGAAAAGGTTGAGTGTCTCTGATGATTTGAATCTACTAACATCTCTGAAGGAGAGAAGGATGGGCAGTCCCCTCCTATTAAGATTTACAGCCTTGGAAACCTGATGGAGTGATGCTGAGTCAGAATCAAATTAATAGCAGTGAGATCAGGTGAGACAATCTTATTAATAGTACCAACTTTTACACAGGCTAATGATTTCTGCAATAGTTATTTGATTGGACTGATTTATCACCTGGGTAAGGGGTTGTTCTGAAAACTGTATGGCACACAATCAAAACCTGCTAGCTTCTGTGTGGAAGAAATATGAGAACTCTCCTTTTTGATTTACAGCCCCTGAAAACCGACTGAAGGGTCAGCTATGAGTTTCTGTGATTCTAATGCAAAGAGTTGAGTTCGGAGTCATTTTCTTACCGAAGAGAAAACAGGAAATAGTAAGAAAGTGTAAGTCATCGTCATACTTGAATCACCTGGGAAATATAAAGCTTGTAAAAAAATTATTGGTACCTCAACTACTAAGAAGAGAATTCTAAAAAAACAAAACAAAACACAAAAATGGGGTGGGGGGAGTTGAGAGAATGATATTAAGTGCTTAGTCCTAAAAATTCAATTTAAATTTTAAAAACTAAGTCATTTGAAAATTAGTGTTAGGCTGAATCTTAACACAGAAAGATTGCTTGTATAGGTAGAGAATTGTTCTGTAGGTCATGAATTCAGTAAGCTAGATGTAATAATAGAATACATATTGTTCCTATTTCTAAGAATGGTGATGCAAATATAGAAATTACTGGACAATATAATCAATATCACGTGCAAGCAAAATACTGCTGAAGATTATTCATGGCTGCAAAAGTACATAGATAGGGAATTGCCAGAAGTCCAAGTAGGATTTTGAAGTGACAGTGACACCAGGGATATCATTGCTGATGTCAGACAGACCCTGACTGAAAGTTAAGAATATCAGAAGAATGTCGATTATCCTTTATTGACTATGCAAAAGCATCTGACTGTGAATCATAACAAATTATTGCTAACATTGAGAAGAGTGGGAATCACAGAGCACTTTATTGTGCTCATGAGAAATTCATACCTAACCAAAAGACTGCTGTTTGAAAAGAGAAAGGGAAGACTATTACATAGTTGAAAATTAAGAAAGGGTGTTAGGGTTGTATCTCTCCATGCCTATCCAATTTGTATGCTGTGCAAATTATTCAAGAAGCTGGACTCTATGAAGAAAAATGTGGCATCAGGACTGAAGGAAGACTCATCAATACGCGGCATTTTGCAGAGATGACACAACTTCTTTTGCTGAAAGTGAGGAGGACTTGAAATACTTGTTGCAGAAGATCAAGAAATGCAGCATTCAATACGGATCGCATCTCAATGTCAAGAAGAAAAAAATACTTACCACTAGACTGATAGGCAACATAACGAAAGATGGAGAAAAGATTCTAGTTGTCTAAAAATTCATCTTACTTGGATTGATAATTAACACCCTTGATACCAGCAGTCAGGAGATCAGGAGCTATAATGCACTGGGAAAGTCCGCAAACAGGGACTTCTCCTTATTGAGGAGCAATGACGTCTGTTTGAGGATTATAACGTGCCTGATTCAGGCCATGGTCTTTTCAATCACTTGCTATGCATATAAAAGCTGGATGATGGATGGAAGAATTGATGCTTTTGAACTTCAGTGTTGTAGAAGAATATGGAATAGCTAGTGAACTGCCAAAAGAAGAAAAAAATACATATGTCCTGGAGAAATTGCAGCCCGAGTCTTCCTTGGATGCAAAGATGATAAAGATTCATTTCACATACTTTGAACATTAGCTAGGTGAGGCTATCCTTGGGAGAGAGACATATGCTTGGAAAGGTGGAGAGTTGGCGAAAGAGAGGAAGACCCTCAACTACATGAATAAACACAGTGACTGCTGCAGTGGGTCCAAGTATGTTGGAGAGTGTGAGGATGACACAGGATATGACAGGGTTCAGATCTACTGTTCACAGGGTCACTCTGGGTTGTACTGACGCAACAGCACCTAACAACAACAAAAATATTTATCTTTGAAAAGTCTAATGCAAATATTGCATAGCAGTAACCAATAGTGAGAAATACTGCTTTAAAATAGAAGAATTTATGAAAAAGAAGGGTTATCAATCCTAGCTAAGGTTTATGAAGATGACAACAGTCAAATTTATGAACCACTTACTAAGTCAGGCAGTATATAAATACTCTGTATATATGGTTTCATTCGCATTCAAAATTCACTGTCATTAATTGTGACTCAAAGCCATCCTATAAAACAGAATAAAACTTCTCCATAAATGAGGCAGTAAATTGCACGGGAGGAGATTACCCATCCTTCTGCTATGGAACAGCTGGTGGATTTGAACTGTGTGCTTTTAGAATTGCTAAGGATAGTGCTGGGCTTTATGAGGAGGAATGTGCCACCAGGACTGAAGGAAGACCCATCATCAATAACCTACATTATGCAGATGACACAACCTTGCTTGCTGAAACTGAAGAGGACCTGAAGTACTTGCTGCAGAAAGTCAAGGACTGTAGTCTTGATGGATTGAAGCTCAACATCAAGAAACAAAGATACATTGTTGGTGGGGTTATAAAATGGTACAACCACTCTGGAAGGCAGTTTGGAGTGTCCTCAAAAGGCTGAACATAAAAATTCCATATGACCCAACTATTCCACTACTTGGAATATACCCTGAGAAAATGAAAACTGAGGCAAAAACAGAGATTTATACACCAATGTTCATAGCAGAATTATTCACCATTGCAAGAACATATAAATAACTCAAATGTCCAACCACAAATGTATAGATTGAGAAATTATGGTACATTTACACAATAGACTACTATGCAGTGCTCAGGAACAATGATTTTGTAAATTATTACCTAACGTGGGAGGGACTGGAGAGCATTATGCTGAGTGAACTAACTCAGTCCCACAGAACAAGTACTGTATAAAACCATTATTATAGAATGAGTATAAGGATCCATCCACGAAGGGTGGGAGAGGGTGGAAGCAGAGGGATGAGGATGTGCTAGGGGAGGGCGATTAACAATGGGATTGTTAAAAAAAAATGGGATTGTAAAATTTGATGAGTCAGGTGGTGGGGGAAATTGAAAGAATTTGTTCTTGAAAACAATGTATTCAAATTTTGTAAATAAACTAGTAGAAAATTTAAAAAAAATAAAAAGAAGAAGACAAAGATTCTCACCACTGGACTAATTGGCAGCACCATGATGGATGGAGAAAATATTGAGGTTGTTAACAGCTACAGCTTTCTTGGCTCCACAGTCAACACTCTTGGCACCAGCAGTCAGGAAATCAAAACACGAATTGCATGAAGTAAATCTGCTGTAAGGGGCCTTTCCAGAGTACTGAAAAGCAATGATGTCAATCTAGAGACTCAGGTGTGCCTGATCCAGGTCATGGTCTTTTCATTTACTTTCTCTGACATCGTTGCTCTTCAGTACTTTGGAGAGTTCTCTAACAGCAGACTTTGCCAATGCAACTGGTCTTTTAATTTCCTGGCTGCTGGTACCAAGAGTGTTGTCTGTAGAGCCAAGCAAACTGAAGCTGTCAACAATCTCAATCTCTTCATCAACCATCAGTATGCTGCCAATCAGCCTAGTGGTGAGAATCTTTGTTTTCTTGATGTTGAGCTTCAATTCAGTTTGAAGGCTGCAGTCCTTGACCTGCAGCAAGTGCTTTCAGGTTCTCCTCAGTTTTAGCAAGCAGGGTTGTGTCATCTGTATAATGCAGATTGTTGATGAGTCTACCTCCAGTTCTGATGCTACACTTTTCCTCATAGAGCCTAGCCTCCTGGATAATTTGTTCAACATATAGATTTGGGATATTTAATTTAAT
>NW_006399769.1:11293031-11302673 GCF_000299155.1 Elephantulus edwardii
GTTGTGTCATCTGTATAATGCAGATTGTTGATGAGTCTACCTCCAGTTCTGATGCTACAGTTTTCCTCATAGAGCCCAGCCTCCTGGATAATTTGTTCAACATATAGATTTGGGATATTTAATTTAATATTTAAATTTAATATTTAAAGTTATTTATTACTGATTTTGATAGCATTTATTATTCTCTTAATAGTACCAACTTTCTATAGTAGATGAGAGCTCTGAAGGTCTAGTCTAAGGAAGTTTCACTATTAATCCAAAGACATGAACATAGGAATATTTAAAATAACTAAGTGGAAAATAGCTGTGAAATATTTTGCAAACCAAAAAGAGATATTCAAGGTACATAAATTTGTGTTTGGAAAAATGGGTCACAGAAAGGTTAAGTAACTCATTTTAAAATGTTCTGCTTATTATAGGTGCATTTGGGCTAGAAACCGATTTTAAGCTCCTTTTACTTCATTTTTTGCTTATTTTCTTAAATATATAATGTATTCAAAATACTTTTCAGAAAATACACAGCACTGTCCAGATGAAGCTCTATTTCTTATTTTAAAAATAAATATAATATATTGATACAAGCAAGTAGGTTAAAATAACATTCATATATCAGGTCATTATCATTAAATTTTATTTATTATGAACCAAAAAGCATTTCTTGAATTTATTTGTAATGACTTAAACCAGCTAGCTCTTCATATAACTCATGCTTTACAGCTTCACATCTACTTTCTAGTAAAACTAAGCATGCTTTATTTTCAGACTTAATGATTGTGTATAGCTAGCTGCTGTATGTCTGTTTAAGCAGTTAAAGCAATTCTCAGAAATTGATCTTTTAATTATTTTCTGAATACCAGAGGAATACCTATCTGGCTTTCATTGACTACGCAAAGGCGTTTGATTGTGTGAACCACAACAAACTGTGGCTAACTCTGAGAAGAACGGGAATCCCAGAATACTTGATCGTGCTTGTATGCAAAACCTATATTTGGCCCAGGAAGTAGTCGTCAGAACTGAGAAAGGGAAAACTGCATGGTTCTAAATTGGGAAAGGTGCATTCCAGGGATGAGTCCTATCTCCATACCTTTTCAAGCTATATAAAGAACAGATCATCTGGGAGGCTGGGCTCTATGAGGAGAAATATGGCATCAGAATTGGAGGGAAACTCATCAACAATCTGTGTTTATGCAGATAATACAACCCTGCTAGCTAAAACTGAGGAGGACATGAAGCACTTGCTGCAGATGATTAAGACTGTATTCTTCAACATGGATTGGAGCTCATTATCAAGAAAACAAAGATTCTTACCACTGGGCTGATTGGTAGCATCATGGTGGATGGTGAAGACAGTGAGATTATGAACAGCTTTAATTTGCTTGGCTCCACAATCAACACTCTTAGTATCAGCAGCCAGAAACTGAAAAGATGTATTGCATTGGGAAAGTCTGCTGTCAGAGACCTCTACATAGCACTGAAGAACAATGCCATCAGTCTGAAGACTAAGATGTGCCTGATACAGGTCTTTGCAATCACTTGCTATGTATCAGAAAGCTGGACAATGACTAGGGATGATAGAAGAAGAATTGATGCCTTTGAGCTAGCTGTGATGTTGGAGTATAGTATTGAATATACAATTGACCGCCGGAAGAACAAACAGGTTTGTTCTAGAAAGGGTGAGACCAGGCTGCTCCTTGGAGACAAGGATTCTGACGCTTCATCTGACATAGTCTGAACATGTTGTAAGGAGGGACCTGTCCTTGGAGAGGGATGTCATGCTTGGAAGGGTGGAGGGACAGTGCTGGAGAGGAAGACCCTTGATGAGATGGATTGATTCATTGACCAGGGTAGTGGGTGTGGGTGTGTCAGAGACAATAAGTTTGGCACAGGATAGAGCAGGGTTTAGGGCTGTTGTAAATAGGGTCACTATGAATCACAGGAGACTCAATGGCACATAACAACAACAACAACAACAACAATCAACTGACAAAATTCCAAGGTTCTTGCTATCAAAGTCTCTAATGAACCTTATCTATGAATTAATATTTATTAATTATTTTGATGGAATTTATTATTTATTTTAATAGTGCCAACTTTACATAGTAGATGAGAGCTCCAAAAATCTAGTCTCAGAAAGTTTGACTGTTAATCCAAAGGTGGCAACTCATCAGTGGGTCTGAAGGAGAAAGATGAACAGTTTTCTATTTTGTGAGTTACAACCTGGATCAGCTGTGAGTTGGTCTTACTCAATGACAATGATTCTGATTTTTTTTAAATAATTTTTTGTTGCGATTTTGATTAAATTGTACAGCAACTTAGGTTTCCATTCATTCATTGTTGCACATGTTCCTCCTGACCCCCTGATTCCAGTTTGCTTTTCTCTTTAAAAAAATGTATTCATTGTTGCACAATTTCCTCATTCCCCACCCCACCCTAGCCCACTTAGATATGCACCTCTAATTCTGGACTGTTGTCATGCAAACAATGACTAATTATATATTCCTTTTAAACAATCCTTTCCTTCATCTAATCCAATGCAGTGTTCATTATTTATCACCTCTTTCCTTAGTTTCCCCCAACCCCTAATGTCAATACTATTTTATAACCCTGGCATTATGAGTATTCATCCTTTTGTGACTAAATTTTTCACTCAGCATAATGTCCTCCAGGGTCACCTATTTTGAATAGTATTTTATGAATTCCTTGTGTTTCAGTGCTAGAGAGTATTCCATTGTGTAAATATACCACAGCTTCACTATCAACTTGGTGATAGGTGCTTAATTGCTTCCATCTCTTTGCTACTGTGAACAATGCAGCAATAAACATGAGTGTGCATATATCTGAGTCACAGTTCTGTTTTCTTGAAGGTATATTCCCAGTCGTGCAATTGCTGGGTCAAATGGTATTTCTATTTCCACCTTTTTGAGAAAGTGTCATATTGCCTCCCAGAATGGTTTTCACCATTTTACACTCCCACTAACCGTGAATAAGGGTTCCAATTTCTCCACAACCTTGCCAGCATTTATTGTTTGCTGCTCTCTTAAACTTTCCTAATGTTACTGGTGTGAGATGATCTCTCACAGTGTTTTGATTTGCATCTCTTCTAGGGCTAGAGATTTTGAACATTTCTTCATGTGTTTGTTTGACATCTGAATGTCTTCTTTGGTGAAGTATCTGTTCATATCCTATGCCTTTTTACCATTGTGTTGTTTACATTTATCTTGTTGTGGTGCTTGAGTAGTCTAGAAATTCTTGATATAAGTCTCCCTTTTCAGACATGTCATTACCATATCCCCCCCGCCCCAGTCTGTGGCTTCCCTTTTAACCCTGATGGAGTAGTTTTTGGATGTGCATAGGGATTTGATTCTTAGAAGGTCCCATTGATCTATTTTATTCTCTCCTGGCTGTAGGTTTTTCAGGATGCTTAGAAGACTGTTCATGTTGTGGATTAGGGCTTCTAGAGTTCTTCCAAGCTTCTCTGATGATGTTTATAGCCCATGGTTTTACTCCTAAGTCCTTGGATCCACTTTGAGTTGATTTTAGTGTATAATGTGAGCTGTAGATCTTGCTTGAATTTTCTGCAGCTAGTTTTCCAATTTTTTGTTTTCCCACTTAATTGATTTAATCTTCTTGCTAAAAATCAATTGACCATAGGTAGATGAGCTGATTTCTGTGTTCTCAGTTCTATTACATTGATCTATGTGTCTGTTATTATATCAATACCACGCTGGCTTAACAACCATGGTTGTGTAGTATGGTTTGAGATCAGGGAGTAAGATGCCTCTCACCTTGTTTCTCTTTTTCAAGAGTGCTTTGCTTATTCAGGCTCTCTTTACATTCCAGATTGAATTGGAGATTGCCTTTTCCATCTTGTTGAAGAATGGAATTGGTTTTTGTGTTGGGATTGTATTGGACTTGTAGCTTGCCTTTAGCAGAATTGTTATTTGCACAATATTGAGTCTGTCTGTCTCTGAGCATTGTATATTTTTCCATTTCTCCATGGCTTGTTTTGTTTCTTATAGCAATGTCTTATAAATTTCATTGAACAGCTATTTTGTGTTTCTAGTTAGATTGACTCCCAAATATTTAATCTTGTGGTTAGCTATTTTGAGTAGTATTGTTTTTTAATGGCCATTTCAGTAAATATCACTGTAGAGAAATCCAATTTATTTTTGTTTATTGATTATGTCTCTTGCAACTTTTCTGAATTGGTCAACTATGTCCCGTAGTTTTCTTCCTGAGTCTTTAGGGTTTTCTGTGACTAGCATATCATCTGCATATAGAGATAATTTTACCTCCTCTTTTGTCAATTTGGATACCTTTTATTTCCTTCTCTGGTCTTTTTGTTTTCATTAAGTTTTCCAACACAATATTGAATACTAGAGGTGATAGTGAGTATCCTTGCCTAATTCCTGTTCTCAAAGGGAATGCCTTTAATCTCTCTGCATTGAGAACAAATGGTGTCGGTTTTGGTTTTGCACATATACTTTTTACTATGTTGCAGTAATTCCCCTCTATTCCTATTTTGTTGAGTGTTTTAATCAGGAAAGGGTGTTGGATTTAGTCAAAGGTCTTTTCTGCATCAATTGATAGGATGATGTGGTTCTTGTTCTTTGTTTCGTTAATGTGATTAATTACACTGATTGGGTTTTTTTTTATGTTAAACCATCCTTGCATACCTGTTATGAATCCCACCTGGTCATGACACTTTTTTTTTTTTAAATGTACTCTTGGATTCTATTGTCCAGGATTTTTGCATCTATTTTCATAAGAGATATTGGTTTATAGATGCCTATATTGATAGTGTCTTTACCTGACTTTGGTATCAAGGATATGTTTGTTTCATAGAATGAGTCTAGGTGAAATTCATCTTTTCCTATTTTCTAAAATACTTTATATAGATTGGTGACCATTTTCCCCTAAGTATTTGATAAAATTCACTTGTAAAACCATCTGATCCAGGGCTGTTTTTGTTGAAAGTTATTTTGTTACCTATTCAACTTTTTCTTTTGTGATGGGTCTGTGCAGGTGTGTGTTACTTTAGATAGGCTGTGGATTTCTAAGTATTTGTCCATTTCCTATTGGTTTTCACATTTGTTTGAGTATATCTTTTCCAATAATATCCATTAATCTTTTCATTTTAGTTGGTTTTATTGTGACATTGTCCCTTTCATTTCTTATTTGGATTATTTATGTCTTTTCTTTCTTTCTTTCTCTTTATTAGTTTTGCTAGTGGTTTTCGAATTTTATTGAATTTTTTGAAGAACCAACTCCTACTTTTGTTGATGACTTCACTCAGTTTTCTATTTTATATTTTATTCATTTCTGTCCTAAGTTTTAAAATTTCACTTTTTATTTAGTATTGAGTTTTCTTGCTTTTCTTTTTCAATTTGTTGGAGATGTTGGGGTAGAGAGTCAATTAATTTTTTTTCTGCCTTTTTGATATGTTTGCTTATTGGTATAAACGGACCTCTGATTACTGCTTTGGTTGTTTTCCAGAGGATTTGGAAGTTGTATTTTCATTTCAATTTTTTTAAACACCTTTTTTATTTCTTTTATTATCCACTCATGTTCAAGCAAGGTGTTGTTTAGCTTCAAAATATATACTTCCCCCCTTTATATAATTCTTATTAATTTCTAATTTTGTAGCATTGTCTGAGAAGATGCTTTCTATTATTTCTATGATTTTTTAAATTTATTGATGCTTATTTTGGGACCTAAAATGTGTTCTATTCTGTAGATTGTTCCATGCACAATTGAGAACAAGGTATACTGTACTTTTTGGGGGGTTCATTAGCTTACATATATCTATGAGATCGTGTTAGTTTACTGTGTGGTTTAATTCTTCAGCATCTTTGTTGAGTGTCTTTCTGGTAGTTCTATCTTTTCTTGAGAATGGTGTATTGAAGTCTCCTAACCGTTATTATGATGTCTATTTCTTTTATTAGTGGGGTTCTATTAGTGTTTGCTTTGTATATTTTGCAGCTCTATCATTTATTGCATAGATATTTATTACGGTTATGTCCTCTTGTTCTATTGACCTTTTAAGCATTATAGAATAACCTTCCTTGTCCTTTGTGATGGTTTTGGCATTGAAATTCATTTTATCAGAGATTAATATTGCTACTCTTGCTTTTTTTTCTGATTACCATTTGCTTGGCATGTGTTTTTTTTATTTTTAGACATTCTTTTATCTTCATTTTTCAGATATATCTCTTGTAAACAGTATATTGATGGGTTTTGATTTTTTTTGTCTAATCTTCTACTCTTTTTCTCTTTAGTAGTGCATTTAAATAATTCACAGTGTAAATATTGAGAGGCAGAGGTTTATTGCTATCATTTTGCTGAGATTTTTTGGTGTCGTTGCTGGTTACTTTCATCCATCTTCCTTTATGTGGCCTCTCTGTAAGTATGACTTCTCTCAGTGTTTTTGGCAATGCTGGTCTTGTTTTTACAAACTCCCTTATCTTCTGTTTTTCTAAGCATATCTTTAACTCTTCCTCATATTTGATGCACAGTTTTGATTGACAGTTGTATTCTTTGAGTGGTAGACACATATCATTCTACTGTCTTCAAACTCGCATGGTTTCTCCTGAGAAAATGGCAGTTAATTTTATTTGCTCTTCCTTATTGGTCACTCTTTGTTTCTTCCTCGCTGCTTTCAGAATTCTCTCCTTAAGTTTGGTTCTGAAAAATTTGACTATAATACACCTTGATGTTTTTCTTTTGGCGTTTATTCTATGTGGTGTTCATTGAGCTTCTTGAATATATATTCTCTCTTCTTCATTATGCCTGGAAATTTTTTCTTCTTCTAGTAATTCTAGTGCTTTTACCTGCTGCTGTCTGTCCTGTGATGCCAATTATACTCATGTTATTCCTGTTGATGGTATCCCACATTATTCTTAGGCTTTCATCTTTTTCGTTCCTTTTTGATTCTGCTTTTTGTTCCAGCATATTAGTGATGACAATTCTATTTCTATTTCATTTTTGTGTATTCCAACTCTTCAACACTTTTCATATGTCCCTTCAACATGTTTTCAGCAACTGAAACATTGGTCCTCATATTCTGCATTGTGGTTTCTTGTTTTTCCAAAACCTCTAAAGTCTCATTTGTTTTACATGCTTTGGCTTGTATTGTTTTTATGTATTTTTCTTGTCTTTTGCTTCTAGAGTCCTGTAATTCTTTGAGTTTTTCTTTCATCCACTAAAAATACTCAAACATTGTTTGAATTCTGTATCAGAAAGCTCAAGCAGGCTTTCTGGCTTTAGGAAATCTATTGATACTGTGTCTTTTTTTTTTTTCTTATGGGGGAGGTTACATCTTGTTTGGGGTTTGGTTAGGGTGAGAGTAGTTTGCTTCTTCCATATCATTGCTGTGGTAGAGATTTTCATTCTTGATGTCTTAGTAAGCTCTTGATCTGATAACCTTGGCTCAGAAAGTCTGTGCTCCAGAAAGAGCAATTCAGCTACTCTGCCTTAGTTTCTCTCTGATATTTTGTCTCAAGGGAACACTTGCTTCATCTGGGGAAAGATATGGCCTGTGAATGAAAAGCCTTTCTCAGGGAACTGATTCAAGCAGGTAGGACCAAAGGGCTAAAGGTAGCTCAAGCTCTGGGAAGTGGAAGAAAATGTATTTACCTGTGACATTAGTATCCCTGGTGGAGTTCAGAGGGGTAACATCACATTGTTCTCTTGGCAGCATGTCCAGACCACCCAGGCACTGGGGCCTGCTTCTTCAGCCGGAAGGCCCAGGTATCCAGGTGGTGGACTAGGGTGTTTAGGTGGTTAGGCCAGCTCCTCTAGGTGACAAAGTATGGGGGTCCAGGTGGTAGAGCTATGGGGCCTCCAGGTAGAGGGGTGGGAAGAAGGGGCTCCAGGTGGTGGGGTTGCAGTCTAGGGTAACCAAAAGGAAAGCAGTCCAAGCCAACCTAAGAAAAATTTAAGGCAGGTACTTAGCTAATCAATTGGAAGAAATCCATGCACTTTGGCACTTTGGTCTGTTTGGTAATTTTTAGATAATAAATTTCCTGATGGTTTTCAAGGTTTGCTGAGGTAAAATTAATATATTTTTTCCAATTATTTTAATGATTTGAGAAAATGACCAAAAAAATTGATTCATCACTATTGGCTAGTTGTGTGAACAATGTCATGTTATATTCTGCTTTCTAAAATTAAAAAAAAAAGCCTTTTGTAGTCCCTCCCAAGTTAGGTAATAATTTACAAAATCATTGCTCCTGCTTGCTACATAGTATTCCATTGTGTGAATGGACCATAATTTCTCAATCCATTCCATTGTGATTGGACATCTGAGCTTTTTCCATGTTCTTGAGATGGTGAATAATCCTGCTATGAACATTGGTGTACAAGTCTCCATTTGTGCTTCAGTTCTCATTTCTCAGGGTTTCTTCCAAGTAGTGGAATAGCTGGGTCATATGAAATTTCTATGTTCAGCTTTTTGAGGAAGCACCAAACTGCCTTGCAGAGTAGTTGTACCATTTTACAATGCAATCCACAATGTATAAGAGCTCCTTTCTCACTGCATCTTCTCCAACATTTATTACTTACTGCACTGTTAAAATTGCCACTGTTACTGGACTGAGATGGTACCTCATTATGGTTTTGATTTGCATCTCTTATTTACAGTGATTCTGAGCATTTCTTCATGTGTCTTTTTTCCCCATTTGAATATCTCCCTCTGTGAAAATTCTTTTCATGTCTTTTGCCCATTTTTCATTTGCGTTATCTATCTTTTTCTTTTGGAGGCCCAGGAATCTCCTGTAGACTTTTGTTATGAGACTCTTTTCTGAGATGGTATTAACAAATTTTTGCTCCCAGTTTGTATGTTTTCTTTTAACCCTGTTAAAAACAATTTTTTTATTCACACAAGAACAAATATTTTAAAAACCACTATTTTAGAATTAGTATAAGGATCCAAGGGGGGGGAAAGGTGAAAGCTGAGGAATGAGAATGTGCGGGGGAGAGGGAATTGTTGTTAATCTTGAAGTTGTACAATTTGATGGGTGGGTGGTGGTTGTTGTTGTTATGTGCCTTCGAGTCGCTTGCAACTCATAGATGGGTGGGTAGGTGAGAGAAATTGAAGAATCTGTTCTGGAAAACAATGTATTTGAGTTTTGTAAATAAACTAGTATAATTGTAAAAAAGAAACCCAACCCCCTCTTCTATATATTTTAATTAAACATTTCTTATAAATCATACAGGCAGCCATAAACACTTTTAGCATATAATCCCAAGGAGCCTTTTTGACAGGATGGTTAAGCACTCTACTTCAAACAAAAGGGCACCAGTTCAGAAACAACAGCTGCGTAGGAGGAACATGTGACAGTTCCATAGAGATTATAGGTTTGAAAGCTTGTTGGGACTGTTCTACTCATAAGATCATTATGAGCTAGAATTGACTTGATAGCAATGAGATTTTGGGACATGATCTCTCAAGCTTCCATGTTTGGTAACTATGAAGTAATTGAACACTATAACCTTAACCAAATCTCACCACAAATACACATGTTGTTGTTGTTGTTGTTATGTGCCGTTGAGTCACTTGCAGCTCATAGCAACCCTATATACAACAGCCCTAAACTCTGCTCTATCCTGTGCCAATCCCACTGTTTCTGACACACCCATCCC
>NW_006399769.1:11302848-11311777 GCF_000299155.1 Elephantulus edwardii
CTCAATACTCTTCTCCAGCATCACAACTCAAAGGCATCAATTCTCCTTCTATCCTCCTTAGTAGTTGTCCAACTCTGATGCATAACAAGTGATTGTAAAGACCATGGCCTGTATCAGACTCAGCTTAGTCTCCAGAGAGACACCGTCGCTCTTCAGTACCTCTCCAAAATAACCACCACTGCGTCAATTGTAAAATTTCTAAAAATAAAATACCAAATTCTACTATGCAGAAGAGAGCAGAGAAAGATATAAGAAAATCATTGCGTTCAATAAACCACAGTGAAAAAACACGTTTATATTTGAATATGAACTTACATACAGTCCAATATACAATATCCATCTTGAATCTTTATAATCAATCCAACATTCGAGCCAAAAATTTTTTGTTTCTCTCATCATTCTATGCCCTACAGAAGCATACTCTGAAGGAATTCTGGAAGAATCTCTTAATATTTTTAGGAAGTTATGGCATGTGTTTGAAGTGTTAAGGACCCTGCTTTCCCAAGCACTTAGGCATATGATGTGCTTCTTGGTTCCAGTTGCTTTGGAGTTCTGGAAATGGAATGGGCATTACATCCATTACTGGCCTGGGTTTGGCTTCTAGCTTTAACTTTGAAAAATTGGACCTCTTACTTCTCCAAGTGTCAATTACTGTAAATCAAATTTTGTTAATATGATGCTATCTCTCAGAATGTATAACTTTATTGACTATAATGTTTTATAGTCTATGGAAGAGTCTAACTATGTTGGGTACATTTTTTAATATTTTTTTTTTTAGTTGTGATTTTAACAAAAGTTTACAGAAAATTGGGATTTTCATTCATACGTTGTTGCGCCTTTTCCTCCCTTCCCCTCCCCCAGTTCTCTTTCTTTCTTCTTTCTTTATTACATTGTTTTGTCAGACTATTTTTCATTCATATTGTATTTCATACAATCTTTCCCATACATTATGTTTTATAAAAGCAATCACCATAGGACCTTGCTCATCATTACCCAATCTTTTCAGGTCCCTGCCAGATCTTTTGCATTTCCTTCATCTCCTCTCTCCACCTACAAAAATCTGCAACCCTGTGGTTTCACCCCTACCCATCCTCACCCCTCTGCTTCCCCCCCTTCTCCCTTAAGTCCCTATACATGTTTTACTAGCTATCTTATGCAGTATTTGTCATTATGAGATTGAGTCAGTTCACTCAGCACAATGCTCTCCAGTCTCTCCCAAGTTGCATAGTATTTTTCAAAAGTGTTGCTCCTGAGTGGTGCGTTGTATTCATTCCATAGTTTGAATGTACCACAATTTCTCAATCCATTCAGTTGTTGTTGGACATTTGAGCTGTTTCCATGATCTTGTCATGGTGAACACAACTATGCACATTAGTGTACAGATCTCCATTTGTGTCTCAGTCCTAATTTCCTTGGGGGATATTCCTAGTAGTGAAATAGCTGGACCATACAGAAATTCCAATGTTCAACTTTTTGAGGAAATGCCAAATGTCTTCCAGAGTGGTTGTACCATTTTACAACCCCACAAAACGTGTATTAGAGTTTTCACCTATCCACATCTTCTCCAACATGTATTGCTTGCTGTCCTACTAAACTTCATTCATTACTGCAACTGGGTTAAAATGGTATCTCATTGTGGTTTTGATTTGCATCTCTCTTATTGTCAGTGATTTTGAACATTTCTTCATGTATCTGTTGGTCATCTGAATTATTTCCTCTGTGAAAAGTTTTTCCATGTCTTTTGCCCATTTTGTAATTAGATTAACAATCTTTTTCTTCTGTTGGCACAGGAGTATTCTGTAACTTTTTATATGAGACCCTTGTCTGAGATGGTATTGCCAAATGTTTCTTCCCAGTTGTCAGGGGTTTTTTCACTTGTTGAAAAAAGTTTTTGATGAGCACAGAGATTTAATCTTTAGAATGTCCCATTCATCAATTTTATCCTTTCCAAATTGCGCATTTCTGACTGTTTTTGTCAGTTTCTTTTTATCATAGACTGCATCTTTATTCCAAGGACTCTGAGCCACCTTGAATTGAGTTTTGTGTATCGTGTGAGATGTGGATCAGCTTTCTGCAGGTAGAAGTCCAATTTTGCCAGCATCATTTGTTGAAGAGGTTATAATTTCCCCATTAATATATTTTATTTCCTTTTTGAATATCAGTTGACCACAGACATATGGGTCCATTTCTATGTTCTTGATTCTGTTCCATTGGTCTACATGCCTGTCATTGTACCAGTACCATACTGTTTTGGTTACTATTGCTGTGTAGTAGGTCTTGAGGTCAGGGAGTGTTATGTCTTCCACTTGATGTTTGTTTTTCAGAAGTATTTTTCTTATTCTGGATCTCTTTCCTCTCTAAATAAACTCAACAATTTCCCTTTCCTTTCCCTTGAAAAGTAAATTTGGTATCTGCATTGGGATTGCATTGAACATACAGATTGCTTTTGGTAGGATTGTCATTTTCATATTATTAAGTCTTCCTATACATAAATAGGGCCCATTTTTCCATTTATTTATTTCTTTTATTGTGTCTTACAAAAAATGTTCTGTCGTTTTGTTTGTACAGGTCTTTTGTATTAGGTTCACTTCCAAGTTTCTCAATTTGACTATTGTAAATCATATTGTTTTCTTGTTTTTCTTCTTTGAATTCTCTTTGTTACTGTATAAGAATCCCATTGAATTTTGGATATTGATCTATATCCTGGTACTCCACTTAACTGATCCATTATAGCTCTAACAGGTTTTTTTTTTGTTGAGTCCTTGCGGTTTTCTGTGTACACTATAATATCATCTGAATGTAGAGATAGTTTACACATATCTTTGCTGATCTGGAGGACTTTTATTTTCTTCTCTTGTATTGCCATTGAAAATATTTCCATTGTAATTTTGAATAGAAGTTGTGATGGTGTGCACACCATGTGGTCTCTGTTCACAAGGACAGTACTTTCAATCTTTCTCCACTGAGGATGATATTGCCTCTTGTTTTTGTATATATACTTTTCGTTATGTTGAGGAAATTCCCTTCTATTGCAATTTGCTGAGTATCTTAATCAGGAAAGAGTGTTGGATTTAGGAAAATGCTTTTGCTGCATCAATTGCTTGATCATATGGTATTTGTTATTTGCTTTGTTAGCGTGGTGAATTACACTGATTGTTTTTCTTATGTTTAACAGTCTTTGCATATATGATAGGAATCCCACTTGGTCATGATGAATTTTTTGTGTTTTTTGTTGTTTCTGCTATTGTTTTTCATTTTCGTGTGCTTTTGGATTCTACTGGCTAGGATTTTGTTAAGGATTTTCACATGTATGTTCATGAGAGATATTGGTCTAGAGTTTTCCTTTTTTGGTAATATCTTTGCTGGTTTTGGTAATATGGTAATACGTGTTTCATAGAATGTCTCTGGAAGTGTTCCTTCTTTTTATATTTTTTTTGAAATAATTTAAGTAGAATTGGTGATAAATCTTCTCTTTGAATGTTTGGTAGAATTCAGCTGTGAAGCCATCTGGTCCACGACCCTTTCTGTGGGGGAGTCTTTTTAGGACCTGTTGTTTTTTGTTTTGTTTTGTTTTGTTTTGTTTTTTTGTGACCCGTCTGTTTGAATGTTCTATAACTGATCTTGTTGATCTGGATAGGGCATGAGTTTCTGTTTTGATGTCACCTCTATCATTCTTTAATTGAGTTATTTATATCTTCTCCTTTTTTTCTTTCATTAAGTTTGCCAATTTTATTTAAACTTTTGAGAAACCAGCTCCTGGGATTGTTTTGTTTTTTTAATTATTTTCCTATTTTCCATATCATTTATTTCTGTTCTTGTCTTTCATCATTTTTCTAATAAATATTTTGCATATGAATTGGCAGTGTTGAAGGAATTAGAAACTGAGAGAACTATTTTTAGAAAACATTTTAATTGCATACTACTTTCATTATGGTATAATGCTTACTATCTGATGTTAGACAACAAGAATGAATGAGATTTTTAAAAGTTAAATACATTATGGTATTTTCAATTGCTTAATATGTGTATGAAAGTTGAAGAGTGAATAAGGAAGACTGAAGAAGAATTGCTGTCTTTGAACTATGTCGGTGGTGAAGACGAACTGAAAATTTGCTTGACTGTCAATAGGACAAACACATTCATCTTGGAAGAGGTGCAGCCAAAGTATCCCTTTGAAGTGATGCTTATGGGAGATATGTTATTAGAAGGACTGATTCTTGGAGAAAGACAGCCTGTTTGGAAAAGTAGAGAATCAGCAAAAGTGGCATAGCTTGACACAATGGCTACACCTGTGGACTCAGGCACAGCAGAACTTGTGAGGACAGCACAGAATTGGGGTCACTGTGAGTCAGAGCCTATCAATAGCACTATCATTTAAATCTATTAGATAAGTGCTTCCATTCAGTGAGATTCACAAGATGATCAAATGCAACCTCGTCATTTTTGTTCTCTTTTCATTAATTTTCAATTACTTAACTTTTTTATTTTGGCTTGCAGCTGACAGGTTCTTATTTGTCCTTTAAAAATCACCTAAGGAAATAGCAAGAAGAATTGTTTGTACATACTTGAAAACAAAATCAAATTTCTGATAATCTGCTATGTTGGCAACCTTGAGAGAACATAAGGTGGGAAAAAACATGATGAATAAAGCATTGTTTCCCTCTTTGATTATATTTTCAGGAAAACAGCAACATTCAGCTCTCCTTAGTAGAATTTTTAACAGATTATATTTGTAACAAAAACATAAAAGTATTTCCAAATGTCTCCTTTTCATTTTTTTAACAAAAGTGTGATTCTGATGTTTGTTTGAGAATCAGGATATACTTCACTCAAACTGTGCTGTTATCAAGTATCTCACATGTTTTTTTGAAAGGTGAACATCAAATAAGGAAGCCCAAAGGAAAATAATGACTTTGTGAGAATATTGACACATTGTGTACTATCAGAAAAATAAATGTCTTAAAAATATTTAACCAGAATGTTCCTTGGAATTGAAGATCATGATATTTCATCTCCATATTTTTTATATGTTCTTAGAATGCTTAGTTTCTGGAGAAAGACAATATGCTTGACTGATTAAAGATCATTAACCAAGAAGACCTTCAAGGATATATGTTGGCACAGTGGCTGAAAAAATAGGTTCAAAGGTGACTACTGTGTCACTGTTTTCATAGCATTTGTAAGGTATCTATGAGATACGACCTGCATGTAACAACTCACAACTACACATTGAAATCACATTTACCCGAATATTGAATAATAAACCTCAAACACATTGATTGGGATTATTAATGCTATGATGAGGGAGAGAAGACAAAAGTATTCTTAAGTGTTTTCATTGCATTTTCCTTAAATTCCTTCCCCCGTTCTAGACATAAACCTTTTATCTCTGGGCCAATTGGCAGCCTTCATGATAGCTGTAGATAGAAGAGATTGAGATTGTTAACAGTTTCAGATTACTTGGTTTCCCAATCATCACTCTTGGCACCAGCAGTCAGAAAAACAAAAGACAAATTGCACTGGGAGACTCTGCTGTCAGAGACCTCTCCAGAGTATACTGAAGAACAACAATGTCATTCTGGAGACTAATGTGTGACTGAGACAGACCACAGTCTTCACAATTTCTTGCTATGCATCAGAGAGTCGGACAATATAGATGACAGAAAAAGGATCAATGCCTTTGAGATTGGTGCTGAAAAATAGTGTTGAACATGCTGTGGGCTGCCAGGAGAACAAACAGGTCTGTCCTAGAGTGGGTGAAAATGAAAACTGCTCTCGGGAAGCAAGAATTCTGAAGCTCTGACCCACATACTTTGGGCACATGGCCAGGAGGGCCCAGTCCTTGGAGAAGGACATCATGCTTGGAAGGGTGAAGGGACAATACAGGAGAAGATGACCCAGGATGAGATTAATTCACTGAATGACTGGAGAAATGGCATTAAGTTTGTTGGAGATTATGAGATTGGCTCAGGATAGGGGCAGAATTCAGAGATAATGTACCTAGGATTGTAATGAGTTGCAAGCAACTTGACACATAACAACACCCCACCAAGACAGAAGTCTTCCAATAATGGTAATTTTCTGGTTTGAACCACCAGAGTAATTTTTTTAATAGAAATAATGATTTAGGGAGGTGGAGCAGCCATGATGATTTTCTAGTCTAGCCACTCATTCTGTATATAAATTTTCCCCATGATATCAAAAGCACTCCAGTGAGAACTAGATTAATTTCTTCCTGAGGAGCCCACTCTATCTTTCCTGCTCTGTCTTTCAAACTCAAGTCAAGCTCATTTGTTATGAAAAAATGTTATAGTTTTGTGCCATCTTGCTGTTTCATGGCAGCATCTTGATACAGGATTGTTTGAGAACATACCAAGGGAAATAGCAGACAATTCAGGTTCCACTGAATCAGTTATTTGTGAAACTTAACGTTGGCAAGAATTCTGCCACATGCAAAGGATGTGGCTTCCAAAGATGTTCCTTGTCAGAAAAGAGAAACTTTTCATGCAATCACATTCCTGTGGAAGTGATGCATTAGAATTGTTTATGAAAAACCGGAGAATCAAAAAGAAGTGACATGAAACAGAAGTTGAAAGTCAAGTAAAAACTAGATATACACCCCAAATGGTGAGAATGTTATAATTTACAGAATCTAAATATTTTCTGGAAAAATATTACATAGATTTAATTGTCAAGGCCTTGAATGTTAACCAAAATATGGCCAGTCTGAACCCATCTTTAGCTTTTCTGGAGAAAATATCTGACAATATGCTTATGCAAACAGTTGTTGTCATTATGTGCAACTCAGTGATCCTATGCACAATAGCTCTGAACCGTACCCTATCCTGAGCCAGTTTCAATGTCTCTGGCACATCTACTGTCATTACCCCAGTTACTATGTTAATCCATTTTATCCAGGGTCTTCCTCTCCTGCACTATCCCTCCACACTTGCAAGCATGATATCCTTCTCCAAGGATTGAGCCCTCCTGGCTACATGACCAAAGTATGAGAGACAGAGTTTCAACACCCTTGTGTTCAAAGACTAATTCGGTTTTACCCTCTCCAGGATAGATTTGTTAGTTCTCTTGGCAGTCTATAGTATATTCAATACTCTTTTCCAGCACCACAACTCAAAGGCAACAATTCTTCTTCTGTCACCCTCTGTCATTGTCCAGCTCTTGGATGTGCAACAAGTAATTGCAAAAACCACGGCCTGGATCAGGTCAATTTTAGTCTTTAGATGGACATTGTTGCTCTTCAGCACTCTGGAGAGGTCACTGACAGCAGATATATGTAATAAAATTCATCTTTAGATTTCCTGAGTTCTAGTGCAAAGATTGTTGATTGGGAACCAAGCATGCTGAAATAATTCCAGTCTCCTGTGACCTCCCTGTTGTCCACCACCGCGTGGCGCCCCCTGCAGCCTTCCACGGGACACCACCCCGCGGCCTGCCACTGCATAAACCCCTGGCAGCACCCAAACCCCTCCCCCTGCCTCCCTGTGGTAGTGTCCCAGCTCCGGGCTCCTCTCCCCACCCCAGCCCAGTGCTCCCACGCGCTCCCCCAGCCCTGTGCTTCCTTCCCCCCGTAGCTCCACAAGGCACCTCCGCCACAACCCTGTGACCCCAGTGGTGCCCAAGGGCACTAGAGAGTCCTTCATGCCACAAAGAGACCAACCAACGTGATGAGCCATGGACAGTAGGATTTCGAATCAAAACATTTGTTGCATCAGTTCCTTTTGGAGCTACAGATAGGCAAAGCCACACCTGGATCCAGCCATTGACTGGAGCCACCAGCTGAGCTGCTGTGGGACTAATCTAGCAGGAGACAGGCTGGCAGGATCCTGACTAGGTTTTCTGGGGCACTGCCGAGTACCTGGGAGAGCACCCAAGGGCATGTCCACTGGTGGGGAATTTGGTTGAGCTCTCTTGGGCCACACTGACTGCCCAGGAACGAGCCAGCCACTGGTAATCTGTCTGAACTTTTGTGGACTCTGCAGACAAGCCAGAGCCTAGTGGATCACTGGGAATTTGATTCTGACTTTTTGGGTACCATTGGGCCCAGGACCCTACTTGGACAGGGGCTGCTGCGTGAGAGTACCTGCATAAGTGCGACTGTACAGGGGCCACTGAATGAAAACCACTGGGTGGGAAACGGACAGCAGAAATTTGAGTAGGGACCCCAGTCTGAGGTATGAGTGAGGTCTCCCAAGTATTTGACGTGCCCTTGAGATCACACCAACCCTTTACTTGCCTCATCCCATTTGGCTCAACATCGGTGCCTACATGGCTGGTCAATCAACTTGTCTTTAATCAGGAGCACCTTGACCTGTCTTAACAACAAGAGGGTGCTCTCACAGGCTCTGAACTGACATTTCCCTGAAGTCAGAATTTCAAAGAAACACACAAGTGGGGTAGCTACCCAGCTGATCACCAGAGCATTGTCTTCAGATCAAGAACATATCAAAGTCTCGAAGAAAGCAAGTTATCCTACACAATACACAAGAGCAAAGCAAGATGTCATCCCCAAAGGGTGACAGAGAATCAGTGGATTTCCTAAAGCTGGAAAGTCTGATGGAAATTTCTGACACAGAATTTAAAAGAAGAATGACTGAATATATTCAATGGATAAAAGACAAACTTGAAGAAATAGAGGATACTACAAGCAAAAACTAGGAGGATCTCAAAAAACAATGCAGAACAATGCAGAAAAAACAAGCGAGGCATTAGCAGCACTGGAAAAACAAGAAACCACTATCGAAAATATAAGGTCCCATGTTTCAGAGGCTGTCAACATGATGGAGCGACACAAGAGCAGAGCTGAAGAGATGGAACACAGAACCAGTGAAATTGAAGACAGAATCATCACCACTGATCTGCTAGAGGAAAAAGCAGACTCAAAAAAAGAAGGAAAAAGAAGAAAACCTAA
>NW_006399769.1:11316720-11319344 GCF_000299155.1 Elephantulus edwardii
GATGTTAGTCCTGCTTTACAACAATAGCACTATGCATTATTTATCCTTTTGTGCATGAGATTTTTTCACTCAGCATAATATTCTCCAGGGTCACTCATTTTGTATAATATTCCATGTGTTCCTTGTTTTTCAATGCAGCATAGCATTCCATTGTGTGAATATACCACAACTTCTCTATCCATTCATTTGTTGATGAGAACTTGGGTTGTTTCCAATTTTTTCCTATTGGGAATAAATCTGCAATAAACATGGGTGAGCATATATCTGCTTGGGTGTCAGTTATGGTTTTTTTTAGGGTATATTCTCAGTAGTGGAATTGCAGGGTCAAATAGTATTTCTACTTGCAGCTTTTTCAAAAAGTGCCATACTGCCTTCCATAGAGGTTGCACCATTTCACACTCCCACAAACAGTGAATAAGGGTTTCAGTTTCTCCACAACCTTACCAGCATTTGTTGTTTGCTATTCTGTTAAATTTTGCTATTCTTTCTGGGGTAAGATGATATCCCACAGTTGTTTAAACTGTATTGTATTTAAAAGTTTTTTAAAAAGCATTGTAAATAATCTATCATATTTAGTACTTGCGTGGTGTTTATGTTCATATTCCATTTCATGTAACTTACTTGTTATTGTTGTTATGTATCATCAAGTCAGAACCAACTGATAGCTAACCCTCCAGTGGGTTTTCAGAGCCACTAATAGTAAAGGAAGAGATTGCCTATCCTTCTCCTACAGAGCAGATGGTGGATTCCAATCATGTGCCTTTGCGATTGCAGAGCAGTCTTACCACTAGAGCACCAGAGCTCATAAAGTAAATATTCTTACATCTTAGAAAAATAAAAGAACTCCCTGCCGCTCTGGTAACCTAGTCATTAAGGTGTCATACTGCTAATCAATCAGTGGCTCTGTGTGGATAATCCCCTTCTGTGTGATTGATAGTCTTTGAAAACTTAATGGAACGTCAGCTTTAAGTGGGTTTCAACTTAATGGGCAATGAGTACACATACAATGAGTACCCAGCTTACACACATACACACAGACATGCACATCTTTTTATACTGTTGATTTGCTATGCATCCAAAAGGAACTTTCCCCCCATATTTATGCAAATAATGTGGATATTCCACTTTATCCTTAAAAATATTCATAACGAAGTTAACTGGCATATTAAGAAATAACTCATAAGAATCCTTTTAAGATTTAATAGCTGTAAATATGAAAAATAGCATTGTGGATCATTTAGTGCCAGTGCGTCATGTAACCGGACTAAAAACTGAAAGATGACATGCTAGAACAGTTATGCACTTAGTTAATGAAATCCCCTCTATTTCCCTGGCCAGAAATTATTACTAGTTTTCTTTATCTTATGAGCTCAAGTTGTCTTAAACTAGTTGATACCAGTTGCTGACAAGTTGATTCTGATTCATAGCAACCCATGTGTGTCAGAGTCTAAAGAAGCATGCTCAATTGGTTTTTAATGGCTGAGTTTTTAGAAAAGTTTTCCAGGCTTTTCTGCCACAGCAACTCTGAGTGAGCTGGAACTTCTAACCTTTTAGTTAGCACTTTGACACATTAGCCATTTACACCACCAAGGCATACCTAAACTAGCTGAGCCAAACAACAAGGCAAAATGAAATGTGGTAGAAAAATTACACAAGGCCTTTTGAGTGTTATTAGCATTTTTCAAAGTTCAGGGAATGAAATGAATGTAATGATGGGAATCTGTTCACACAGTTCTGTAAATTTTGCCTTTCTGAACACTATCTTTTGGAAACTAATGTAAGTCTCTCTTACATTTAATGACTGCCATAAATGTACTCATTTTCCAGATGTATGAAAACAATGAAACCACTCATCAAATCGGTGATAGAGGTTATTCTCCATAAAAAGGAGAGTAATTAAGATATATAAGGAGTGTTAGGCCCCTGATGACTTAGTATATAAACTAACCATCAGAAGTCCCTGAAATGAAATTTTTTCAGTGTATCGCCTCTGATTTCTCTATCATTAGAATAAAATGCACAAGAAATAATTCAGACAGTTATACACTACAAATTCTGTATACATTCTGAATAGAAAGTAATTCTTCTTTAAAATTGTCTTCTCAGGTGAGGAGAAATTTATAGTCCCAAGAATATGATTAACAGCTTTTCCCTTTGAGAAACGTAAGAATTGCATGTATATATTAGTTAACCATGTTGTTGCTGTTGTTATGTGCCATCAAGTCACTTGCAACTCACAGCAACCCTATGTACAACAGCCCTAAACCCTGCTCTGTTCTGTGCCAGTCGCATTGTCTCCGATACACCCATCCCGATTACTCCAGTCACTGAATCAATCCACATCATAGAGGGTCTTCCCCACTGTGCCGTCCCTCCATCCTCCCAAGTATGATGTCCCTCTCCAAGGACCTGTCCCTCCTTACAGTATGTCCAGAGTATGTCAGACGAAGCCCCAGAATCCTTACCTCCAAGGAGTAGCCTGGTTTAACCCTCTCGAGGACAAATATGTTTGTTTTCTTGGCAGTCCATGGTACATTCAATACTCTTCTCCAGCACCACAGCTCAAAGGCATCAATTCTCCTTATATCCTCCTTGGTCATTGTCCAAATCTCTGATGCATAACA
>NW_006399769.1:11320282-11338960 GCF_000299155.1 Elephantulus edwardii
TTCTTGGCACAACTTGGTGAGCACATCCAGGGCAGCATCTGTTAGCTGAAATATGTCAATTGGTATACCATCTATTCCTGGGGCCTTATTTTTTCTATTTCCTTCAAAGCAACTTGAACTTCTTCCTTTACCACCATAGGTTCTTGCTCATTTGTTATTTTATTAAATTCTTCTGTGTCTGCCTGTTCCTTATGATATAGTGACCCAGTATATTCTTTCCATCTTCTTTTACTACATCATCCTCAATTATTTAATATTCTGCCTAAAGCATTCTTGATTATAGCAATCGAGGTTAAATTTGTTCTTCAGCTCCTTGAGCTTAAACAATGCTGAGCGAGTTCAGCCCTTTTGATTTTCTGACACCAGCTCCTTGCACATTTTATTGTAATATTTTGCTTTGTCATCCCATGCTGCCCTGTGGAATCTTCTGTTCAGCTCTATAGTATCTTGAATTCTTCCTTGTGCTTTGGCTTCTCTGTACTCCAATGCAATATTCAGAGTTTCTTCTGACATCCATTTTGGTCTTTTTTTTTTCTCTTCTGTCTTTGTAATGACTGTTTGCAATCTTCCTGGATGATACATTTGACATCCTCCCACAACTCATTAGATCTTCACACATTAGTGTTCAAGGCCTCAAACCTGTTCCTGAGATGGTTCTGAAATTCAGGTGGGATAGACTCAAAGTCATATTTTGGTTCCCGTGGTTTGGTTTCATTTTCCTCAACTTCAGCTTGAACTTGCATATGAGTAGTTGGTGGTCTGTTCCACAATCAGCTCCTGGCCTTGTTTTCACAGTTGATATTGAGCTTCTCCAGCAGTTTTTTCCACAGATGTAATCAATCTGATTCCTATGCATACCATCAGATGAAATCCATGTGTATAACCTGTGTTTATGTTTCTTATAAAACATATTTACAATGAATAAGTCATTGATTGTACAAAATTCAATCATTCTGTCTCCAGCTTCAGTTCTCTCACCAAGCCCATGTTTTCCAAATACTGATTCTTCTTCTCTGTTCCCAACTTTTGCATTCTAGTCACTCTTTATTATCAAAACATCTTGATTGCATCTTCGATCAATCTCTGACTGTAAAAGTTTGTAGAAATCATCTATTTCTTCTTCTTGGTGCATATATCTTAATGATAGTGGTATTCGCTGGACTTCCTTGTAAGCGTATGGATATTACCCTGTCACTCACAATGTCTTACTTCAAGACAGATCTAGAAATTACTTTTTTTAACTATTAAAGCAACTCCATTTCTCCTCACCTTTTCATCTCTGGAGTAATATATCATATGATCATCTGACTCAAAATGCCCCATGCCTGTCCATCTCATCTCTCCAATGCCTAGTATGTCAATATTTGTGTGTTCCATTTCTTCCTTAACAATATCTAATTTTCCTACATTCATGGTTCTCACATTCCTTCTTCCAATCACTAGAGTCTGCTTACAACTGTTCCTCTTACTTTGTATTTCCATACTTGAAAGCTCGACCTCGTTGCCCTCTCTGTTAGTCTACGTGTGTTCTTTTGCACATAGCGTTTTCAGAGGCCTGCTATTTCAGAAGTGGATGGCTAATCCTTCTTCTTAGTCTGTCTTAATCTGCATGTTCAGATTTAGAGGAGTATCTGACAGACAAACAATTTATAAAACAGTTAATGATAAATCCCTCATTGTGGAATTAATCATTAGTTACAGTGCTATCCCTGTCCTTGGCCCAGTATTTTGACCCACTTACTTCCCAGATCCACCCTCCACAAGGATACCCCTTCACTCCTACCGAATCCCTTCAGCATTTGTCTTCTATTGTCCAATCCTTGATCTGACAGCTTGTATCTGAAGCTTTCTTGGCTTCTGTGTGTGATTCCAAACACAACAGCTGCTGACAAGTATGTTTCACTTCACAGGCAAACAAAGCAAAACAAAATTCCTTATTTTCATGTTACATTGAAAGTTTCATGTACCAAAGGACAATGGATTTGCTTATGTGAAGTAGGGAAAAAAATCAATATGAACATAAAATGCTTAGAAAGTCTGTAAGTAATTGAGAAAATGACTATGCAGTCAATTGCTGTGCTTGCTGTTACCTGTCTTTTGGTTCAGATGGTGTTATTTGTTGAATTATTGTTCCTTGAAATACGTATTATAAATCCTAACCCTTATATCTGTGGAAAAAGTCCTGGTAACACAGTGACATGTGATCAGTTGCTAACTGAAAGATCAGCAGTTGAAATCAAACATCTCCCCCTTGGGAAAGAAATGTAACAGAAGTCTGCTTCTGTAAAGATTTACAAATCTGAAAACCCCATGAGGCACTTCTAATGTCTTAGGGTAGTTAAAATTTGGAATCCACTCAACAGCAATGATACACTGTACATCATATGGTATTTCCTGAAATATTTCAGAGTCATATAATTCCTTTTTTAATACAGTTACTCTGTGAATTCCTTCCATTTTCTTTTGATGTTTCTTAGAGTACTCAGATTTCCGCCATAGTGTCCTGAAGTATTCAACTTGAGGCTTGAATTTGTTTTCCATCTTGTAAAATGCTGAGCAAGTTCTTCCCCTTTTATTTTCCAATTCTGTGTCTCCAAACATCCATTGAAGTAATTTGCCTTGTTTTCCCGAACTGCCTTTTGAAATGATCTGCTCAGCTCTTTAATTTTAGCGTGTCTTTCATTTATTTTGATTTTTCAGAGCTTTAGTGCTGAGAATTTTCTGGGTCTCTTCTAACATCCGTTTTGGTTTTGTCTTTCTCTTCTGTCTTTATAATGACCTTTTGTTTTCTCCATGTATAATATCTTTAATGTCCTCTCACAACACATCTGGTCTTCTATCATTGGTGTTCAGTGCTTTAAATCTATTCTTATTGTTGTTGTTGTTATATGCCGTCGAGTCCCCTGTGACTCACAGCAAACCTATGTAAAACAGCCTTACCCTGCTCTATCTCCAACACACATATTCTCCCAGTCACTGCATCAATCTACCTAGTCAAGGGTTTTCCTCTCCTACACTGTCGCTCCACCCTCCCAAACCTAATGTACCTCTTAATTAAGATAATTTTAAAATTTTGATGGGACAGACTCAAGATCACATTTTGGTTCTCATTAACTTGTTTTTATTTTCTGCAGCTTTAATAGAACAATATCATTAATATCACATATAGAATACAGCTGAAAATCAGAAGTGGCTAAAACAGTAAACAGGGAACTGTAAGACATTCAAGCTGAAGAGAACATGGCACCAAGGGTGTCTTTGCTGATGTTGCATGGATCCTGGCTGAAAATGAAGATTATCTATTTGTGTTTTATTGACTATGCAAAGACATTTGATGGTGTAGATAAAAAAAAATTATGGCTAACATGGAGAAGGATGGAAATTACAGAACACTTGATTGTGCTTGTGCGAAATCTATTCTTAGACAAGGATGCTGTTGTGTGGACAAAGCAAGGGAGCAATATGTGGTTTAATATTAGGACTGGGGTGTGTGTGTATTCTTCCACCATAACTAATCTGCATGCTGAAAAGAGTATTTGAGAAGCTGGGCTCTATGAAGAAGGATGTGGTATCAGGATTGAAGGAAGACTCCTCAATAACTTTTGTTGTGCACGTGGCATAAGCTGGCTTGCTGAACGTAAGGACGACTTGCAGCACTTGCTGCAGAAGACTAAAAACTATAACCTTCAGTATGGACTGTATCTCAACATCAATAAAATAGAAATACTAGCCACCGGATCGATGGGCAACATTATGATAGTCGGAGAAAAGATTGAAATTGCCATGACTTTTTTCTACTTAGATCCACAATTGGTATACTTGATACCAGCAGTCAGGAGATCGGGAGATGTATTGCACTGGAAAAGTCTGTAGTCAGGGTCTTCTCCAAATTCTTGAGGAGCAGTAATGTTAGTTTGAGGACTAAGGTGAATTTAGTTCAGACTATGCCTTTTGGGTCACTTGTTATGCATCTGAGAACTGGATATTGAATAAAGATGACAGAATATGAGTTAATTACTTTAAATTTTGGTATGGGAGAAATGTGCTGAAGATTTCATGGACTGTCAAAAGAGTAAACAGATATGTTTTGGAGATGGTGTGGAGACATAGTGATCCTTGGAGGAAAATATAATGAAGATTCATCTCACATACTATGGGTATGTTGGTAGGTGATGTTATTCTGTTCTGCCCACGAAATGCCCCTCAAAAGAATAATCCACACGTTTGTAAATACAAATAAGCACTTTATTCCAAAGTATCCACTAGTGGAGGCTTTCTCCCTCAGGAGGAAGGTGACGAGGGAAAAAAAGCGCCGAGTCCCCCCCACCCCCGGCCCCCAACTGCTTTTATGGCTTTCCTGGGTGCCACTGCTGGGGCGGGGAGATTGAGATCATGGTTGATGGCTTGGGGGATCAGTCATGTTGGGTCGGCTTTTGACAGGCTGGCTGCTTTGCCAGTCTTTATTCTTTTTGTGTCAGTGGACACTAATTAATTCTTTACTTTGCAAGGACAGATAAGACTTTACCTGGGGCATGTGTGTTTGCCTTAAGAATTTTAATGGTCCACTTCTGCTTTCTGGCATTAATGGGGGTTTATAAAAAATGGGGTTTATGTTGTCCCTTCAATTCCTTTCAGAGGGATATCATATTTAGAAAGGTGGAGTGATGGTGAAGGAGAGGAAGACTCTCAACCAGGTGGATTAACACAGTATCTGCAGCAATGGGCTTGATGATGTTGGATATTGTGAGGATGACATAGTATAAGATTCAGATCTGTTGTTCGTTCGTAGGGTTAATATGAATCTTACTAGACTTGATGACACCTAACAGCAACAACAGCAGCAGGCTTTGGTAAAAATAGTTTTCTTTGTTATGGTAATTAGATCCTATCAGTCACTCTTGTGATATAGAAGAGCAGATGCTATCTGAAGACATGGGGACAGATCAGTTTAGAATCTTAGACAAAGGATCTTAGACAATTCCTTGAAAGAATTCCTTAGAATTTCCTTCAGAGCCCCAAAGAGAGTTTGCCTAAGGCCAGTTCCCTTAATTTGAATGTCTATCTTCTTAAATTATCAAATGTCTGTTTAATAAAGCACCCACTTGTGTTATTATTGATGTAACAAATTTCAGAAACTAAGAGAGCTTAAAAGGGAACTCTAGTGATGAAGTCTGTATGCAGCTGTGCTGTTGACCCAAAAGCTGCACCTCAGTGGCGGTTTGAATCCACTAGCAGCTTCACCGGGGAGAGATGGGTAATCTCCTATCATGTCAATTCAAGCCTCGGGAACCTAATGGAATTAGTTCTGACTCAAAGACAGTGAGAGTCTTAAAAAAGATTTTTAAATTACCATCTTTCTTTGGCTTGTTGTTATTGTTGTGTAGCTTAGAGTTGGAACCAACCCATAGTTGACCCTCTCTGGTGGGTTTTCAGAGGCATTTAAGCACATGGGAGGAGAATGCCCATCCTTCTCCCACTTTTTTTTTAAATTTTTTTTTTCTTCTCCCACTTCTCAGTCTCACTTATAAAGTGTAATTTTTTTAAATTTTTTTTTTTTTTACTCTGTGGTCATGATGAATTTATCACCAACTCTTGTTAGAAAACAAAACAAAACAAAACACCTCTCTTATATTCTTGGAGGTGACTTAATTTTGCAGCACGGAGAGTCTCATACTCTGCTATTTATTTCCTTCAAAAGTCCAATGTGTTTACTCAAAAAGAACTCCAGAATCTAGGGAAACTGTTGATCTCAAAAAAAAACCCCAAAGCTTATAACATGAAAACGATAAAAATCCTTTGGAAAAATGTGGAGACCCTAACAAAACTCAAATCAAATCCACTAACATGGGCTGATTTTAACTCCAGTGACCTTTTGTGGGGTTTCTGAGACTGCACATCTTTAAGGGAGAAGCCTTTTCATTTCCTTCCACAGAAAAACTGGTGGATCCACACCCTGACCATTCAGCTAGCAGTGTTAACATGTAACACACTACCTTATCAAGGTTCCTTGCCAATGTCTAAAAGGACTCCAAATGATAAATAATCGTTTTTTGGTGTAAAAATACCTTTGTGTCTTGTGAAAACATTTTTGTGCAGTGAGTGAAAACGCTTTCCCTATGCTTTTAGGATTTATCTAGAGGCATGTGATTTTGCTTGAACTTAAAGGTGTAATCGTAATAATAAATAATAAGATTCCAAAATAAGTCTCCACATTGAATTTTTGTTGCTGTTGTAAATTTGAATTTTGCATATTGAATTTTTTTCATCGCTATGTGTTCTTTTATGGTGTCTGAATATTTTTCTTGGCATTTATAAATATTTGTATGCTTAGAATGTCTTCTACATGAAAATTTCTTTTGTGGAAGTTTTTTTTCTTAAAAGAAAAAAAGATATTGAAAATCCATAAAATGTTAGTCATCCTGTCAAGTGCCAGGAGATTGTATTTGGTGGTCGTGAGCCTGAAGAAGTGCAGGGTCCTGCCTGTACTGTATATCATGTTTCATTTTTATTATTGTAACTTGCCTATAGCATCATTATTTCAGTTAAACCTATTTCTTATAAGACCTGCATCTATGGCAATTGCAATGACTAATTAGTGTAAACCACATGCCTCTGTAAACTCTATGAACATAGAGAAACAATGATAGTTATAGAACTGGGTTCAGGTCTTTTGTTCATAGATTTGCTATGAGTCACACTTAACAACAACAGGAACAACATCAACAATATTTAGTGTTATACCAAAGTAGTTAAACCACAAAAGAGAATTTTTTTTTCCTTTGGAGAGGCTGTCTCTTATTATCACTAATAATAAGGTTGAAAAGTAAAACAAGCTACCAAATACTGAGTTTTTATATTATGATATTGCCCTGTATATAAACCATGTTTTTTCCTCAACAATGACAGTTGTTAGAAAATACTCTTATCATATGAGCTTATATGTAAATTCTTCTAGTTTAATTAGTAACTGAGTAGGAGTTTATGTTACCATAACTACCTTTGTTGGTCAAGTTTAATCCCTGCGGAGAACTTTCTGGAAAGGACAAGGAGCTCTCTTTCTCTTATCCAACAACTTAAAAAAAAAAAAAAAAAGGAAAAACAAATCTGTGTAAATAATGAATTATGTAGAGACATGCTGGAGAAGGAGCCCCAGCTCATTCAGCTGCTAAGAGAAAGGTTGGCAGTTTAAACTCACCAGTTACTCCTCAGGAGAAAGATGTGACTATTCCAGTCTTGGAAACTATTGGGGTCCTGCCCCGATATATTGAAACAGTTCCGTTGAGAGAAGGGAATGAGGATTAAATGAAGATGCAGAGAGACTATCGCTGATGACAATAGCAAAAGCTTTATTCTCTAGCCCAAGTATATATATATTTCTAGAAACATGCCTGCAGAGGTAATCACAGTATCTCTTATCTGCCTGAGTTATTAACTGTCAGGTTTAACATTAACTCTCACAGACCTAAACACAAAACAAAGATTTCTTCTGGAATGTCTCAGTGTGTTTTGAGGAACAAACAATCACTTGAAGATAAAGAGCATTGCATTTCTGCTATGGTCACTCCCAATTAATTAGCATTCTGCTTCCTGGAGTTGTGTACCACCAAGCAGATGCTTTAGCTAAGGTGGAACCAGTTCTGCTGGTTTTACAATGTAGTGCTGATCTTGCTTTGCAAGTTAGCCAGGTCCCTGACAGGAAACTCTATGAGCTGTTCACTCTCTTTCCTGTAGAGCATGGACTCATTGTGATGAGTTTTCTTTTGTTTGAGGCATGCTGAGAAAGTTCCCGAGATGGTGTAAATCGTTAACTGATATGTGAAGCTAGTGGCACTGAGGCAGAAATGTCCTGGCAATCTGCTTTCAAGATCACTATGACAAAGACAGCCCTGTGAAGCATTTCTACTCTCTAACACACATGGTCATCATGATTTAAACTTGACTATGGTCCATGACAATAGTACACATGCTGCCACTAGTAGTACCACAAAGTCGAGTAAGCTGGTGTCTCTTGTGACCCCAGTCACTGATTGCACATGGAAACATCAGTTCTGTATGTTATGCTTAGGAATGGGATTTAACCTGAATCTGTAGACTCCCAGAAGCAGTGGGAAAAATATCTCTCTAAGATATTTTAGACAACAACTAATGCTATCAAAATTATTTCAATCAACTTTACAGCAGTAGTTAGTACCTGCTGTGTGGTAGGTATTTTGAATGCTCCTTCTCTTTGAATTCTTAGAGATTCCATTTTGAAGAGAAACAAACTAAGCTTCAGAAACTCTTACGCCTATGTAATTAATAAATGGACAGAAAATCAAAGCGTTGCTGTCTCAACAGTTTATCATCTTACCAGCCTGGGGTTATTGTAGACTTTCCTGTTGAGAGAGAAGAAATGAGATATTTGTAATTGTTTTACCCTTTAAGCAAGAGTCTGGAAATCTCTTATTGTGTCTTCTGAAGTTTTTTCTGGAGAATAAATTTGTTATACAATTTCTATTTAAACAAAATAGAATCTGACTTTCTTTAATGAATAAGGCCATTACAAATTGATATTTCTTCTTTTAAACACAGGTATTTTAGCAGCAGAAATGACTACTATCTTGTTGTTGTTGTTGTTGTTATGTGCGGTCGAGTCACCTGTGGCTTATAGCAACCCTACATACAATATCTCTGAATCTTATCCTAACCTGAGCCAATATCTTTGTCTCTGACACTTACCTCTATTACCCTAGTTACTGTGTCAAACCATTTCATCTGGAATCTTCCTCTTCCCTGCTGCCCCTCCACCTTTCCAAGCATGATGACTTTCTCCTGGCCATGTGCCCAACTGTGTAAAATAAAGCTTCAAAATCCTTGCCTCCAGGATCTTCTCTAGGACAGAACTGTTTGTTCTCTTGGCAGTCAATGGTATTTTTAATACTCTTCTCTAGCATCACAACTCAAGGCATTGATTCTTCTTCAATCATTCTTATTCATTTTCCAGCCCTCTGATGCATAGAGAGTAATTACAAAGATCATGGCTTGGATCAGGGGCACCTTAATCTCTAGACTGACATCATTGCTTCTTAGTACTCTGAAGAGGTTCCTGACAGCAGATTTTCCCAATGCAATTCATCTCTTTATTTACTACTACTTGAGAGATGGTCATTAATGTTCTATTTGTCAATGTTATATTCTGGACCTTACAAAGGTCATTAATTGACTACTGGTATCAAGTGTGTTGATTGTGGAGCAAACAAGATGAAGGTGCTAACAGTCTCAATCGCATCTCCATCTATCATGATGCTGCCAATTAACCTAGTGGTGATATTGTTTCCTTGATGTTGAGCTTCAACTCATATTGAAGGCTGCAGCCCTTTAACTTTCACAACAAATGTCTCAGGTCCTCCTCAGTTTCAGCAAACAAGGTTGTGTCATTTGCATAACAGAGGTTGTTGAGGAGTCTTCCTCCAAACCTAATGGCACATTTCTCCTCATAAAGTCCACCCTCCTGGATAATATGTTCCTCATATTAATTGAAAAGGTACAGAGATAGAATACATCCCTGAAAAGTACATGGACAGTGCATTTATTTTCTTTTAAAGGTCATTATAAATATTCACGAGAAAGAAGTCATGTGCACTATTCCTATAATGTTAGTACATTTATCTAAATAATGGACATTTTCAAGGTCTGCTGAAAAACTTCTTCCAAAGACAGCCATGTCTAAGATAATTTCTCCCTAAACACGTCCTCAGAGTTATGGTAATATTTTGTGTCATGGGAATTCAATTTCCTAACCAGGTTAAATGTAGTTTGGTTCCATGCATATTTGATATAGAGATACTTTACTACTACTTGAGAGATGGCCATTAATGTTCTATTTGCTGAAGGTGATATTCTCAACCTTACAATGTCCATGTTTTGTGCAGTATGTTTATCTGAAGGTATTCTTATTAGGACAAGACATTTAAAAATGTATAAAACACCATAGACTAAGCCTTCTATGCTAGGTCCCAGTGTGTCTCTTATGAACTTTATGGTTTTGGACTTTATTCCCAGGTCTCTGATCATCTTGAGTTGATTTTTATGCAGAGTGTCAGATGTGGATCCTGTTTCAGTTTCTGCAGTTAGCAGTCCAGTTTTGCCAGCACCATTTGTTAGAGGTTGTCATTTCCCCATTTAGTAGGTTTTATTTCCTTGTTGAGTATCAGTTAATTGTAGGTGTTGTTGTTGCTGATTGCCATCCAGCCAAGCATGACTCATAGCAACTCTGTGAACAAAAGATCTAATGCCTTTTCATTACTATTGTCATTTCTCCAAGTTCATAGAGTTTTCAGAGGCATGTGGTTTAGGAAGTGGATGCTGCTCCTGCTTCCAAACCTGTTTTACAAGTGGGAGCTTCACCGAACACTGACCACATTGGGAAACCATTATTGTATCTGATACCCCAAGGTTCGGCATCACAGCAAACTCAGGTTATTTCACATAGCACATTAACGAAGAATAATGTACAAAGTTGGAGAATGTTCCTCTGGATATAACAACACTAGTCACATTTAGCAGTAGTTAAATGTCATCAAGTCGAATAAGACTCACATCAACCCTTGCACAAAAGACCTGAACTCTGTTCTATAACTAACATAATTTCTGTATGTTTATAGAGTTTCCAGAGCATCTAGTTTAGGAAGTGGATGTCACTCTTGCTTCCCAACCTAAATCAATCTGGAAGCTTCTCCAAACATTGTACCTGAGGGATAACCATTATGGTATTTGACACTACTATAGCACAATGCTCTGCCGTACATTTATATTTCAAAAGTGGATTGTCAATCCTTCTTCCTAGTTTGTTTTACTTTGGATATTCACTGTTAGAAAAATATCTGACAGACAAGCATTTTTACTTAGCAGGTGAAAGATACTTCCCTTACTGAAATAACCAATACATTCACTGCCACACCCTCTAAGCACATGTTACTTGTCTCCACCCTTTCCCCACTATCTCTGATTCAGCTACTCGATCAAACCCTCCCTTCCCCAGCCACCTCTCAAAATGATCACCAGTCACTTCTGTGATGCCTTGCACTACACACTACTACTGGAGTCTCACACTGTTGTCCATCTCTTGCTTAGGAGGATGTAAGTCCAAATCACTTGTACCATCTTCAGAGAAATAGTTTTGCTTGAGGCTGTACTGTAATTTCCAGATCTGGACAGATCTCTTCTAGATCTGATGCTATAGTAATGTTTGTTTGCAGATTTGAAACTGAAGACATATATCCTTTCCTGAAAGATGAGATTAAGGTAATTAGATAGATGGGTCGATTTCTGGGTTCTCAGTTCTTTAAAGAGCAGGCCATTCCACCTTTATCTTAGTTTAAGGTTCAAGGCCACCCACTTTTGAGGGGAGAAAAGAACAGTAACACACAAGAAAAAGAACCCCAGAAACTTCCCTTGCCTGATTGCCACCAAGACGAGACACCAAGATGTCTACCAGCCAGCCAACTACCAAAATAAAGGGAAACTCCAAGGCCCCAGGCCTCAGGGTAGCTCACAGATCTTTCAAATCCACAAGAACCAAAGTTTGATCTTGGATCTATTCCTCCTGAATTTAAAGACCTTCTCATGAACTAGTTTGAAGCCTTGAACACTAATGAGTAAAGACCAGATGAGCTGTGAGAAGATATCAAGAATTTTATCAGTGAAAAATGTCAAAGGTCATAACAAAGATGGAGAAAGAAGGAAAAACCAAAAGAGACTATGAATATTTCACTAGAGCACCAAGAAGTCAAAGCAAAGGGAAGAAATCAAGAAGTTAAGGACCTGAACAGAAGTTTTCAAAGGGCAGCATGGGAAGACAAAGCAAAGTATTATGATGAAATGTGCAAAGAGCTGGAGTCTGAAAAGCAAAGTAGACAAACTAGCTCAGAATTTCATCAGCTTAAGGGACTGAATAACAAATACAGGCTGTGAGTTGCAATACTGAAGGATGCTCTGGGCAGAATGTTGATGATCCAGGAAACATCAAAAGAAGATGGAAGGAGTACATAGAGTCACTATATCAAAGGAAATAGCTGACATAGAAGAATATCATGAAGCAACATATGATTTGGAGCCTACGATGATGAAGGAAGAAGTTCAAGATGCTTTGAAGGAATTGGCAAAAATAAGGCCCCAAGAATTGACAGCATATCAACTGACATATTTCAATAAGCACATACTGCCCTGGATCGGCTCACCAGATTGTGTCAAGAAATCTAGAGGGAAACTACCTGGCCAAATGATTAGAAGAGATCTATATTTATTCCCAAAAAGAAGTGATCAATCAGAGTCTGCAAATAATTAACAGTATCATTAATATCATATGCAAGCAAGATTTTGCTGAAAATTATCCCCAAATGAATGGAACACATGGAGAACTGCCAGTTGTGCAGGCTGAGTTTAAAAGAGGTTTTGGCGCTAGGGTTATTATAGCCAATATTAGATGGATCTTAGCTTAAATCAAAGAATACAAGAGGAATGTCTATCTGTGTTTTATTGACTATGCAAAGGTGTTGCAGACCGAGGGTCCCAAATGATGGAATAACTTTATAATTATTTATAATGAGACAAACAGCCAGGAATGAGATAGAGTTGAGAGCATGAAACAGGGGCCAGAAGTTCTTGACTGAAGACTCCATGCCAAGCTTCTCTGTATCTTTATTGAAAATTATCAGGAAGTAAATCACAAAGAGAATTCAATGGAAATGAAGACAAACTCTTTCTATTGAAAACCTTCTGCTTGACTCAGGATGGAGGGGTTAGCAAATGCAAGAATTTGGTATACACTTAAGGATTGCCTTGATGCCTCAGGGTGAACTCTAGCTCAGGAAGTAACACTCCCTTTGTAGGGGGCCCCTAGCTGTCTCCTGTCTGTAGGGAACAAACAGCTCATTTTCTCTGCCACAAGAGAAATTCTAATTTATTAATCTATAATTCCTTTAATTTCTGAACAAGGGTTTTAATATATTTGGTATAAAGTTTGGCTTTCCGTACAAAGGCATTTGACTGTGTGGATTACAACAAATTGTGGGTGACTCTGAGAAGAACGGGAATCCTGGAACACTTGATTGTGCTTATGTGAAATCTATACTTGGACCAGGAGGCAGTGGTCAGAACAGAGCAAGCAAACACAGCATGGTTCACAATCAGAAAAGATGTACTCTCAGGATGCATCCCATGTTAATACCTCTTCAATCTGTATGTGGAACAGATTGTTGGGGAGGTGTGGGCTCTATGAAGAGGAATGTGGCATCAGTTTTGGAGGAAGATTCATCAATAACCTCTATTATGCAGATGACACAGCCTTGCTCTGTTTGAGGAATTGCTGAGGCATTTGCTGTAGAAGATCAAGGACTGGCGCTTTCAATATGGATTGAAACTCAACATCAAGAAAACAAAGATTTTCACCATTGGGCAGATTGGCAGTATCATGATAGACAGTGAAGAGACTGAGATAGTTAACAACATCAGCTTGCTTGGCTTTGTACTCAACCCTCTTGATCCCCGCAGCCAGGAAATTAAAAGATAAATTGTATTGGGAAAACCTGCTGTTAAAGACCACTCTAGAGTACAAAAGAGCAATAATGTCATTCTAGAGACTAAGGTGACCTGATCCAGGCCATGGTCTTTGCAATTACTTGATACGCATCAGAAGCTGGTAAAGATGACTAAAGATGATAGTAGAAGAATCTATATCTTTGAATTATGTTGCTGGAGAAGAGTTTTGACCGTATCATGGACTGTAAGGGTGAAACCAGGCTGCTTCTTAAAGGCAAGATTTTGAAGCTCCATCTGACATATGTATATTGCAAAAAATATCCAGTCTTTGAAGAGAAACATCATGCTTGGAAAGGTGGAGGGACTGCACAAGAGAGGAGAACCCTGGGTGAGATGGATTGACTCAGTGACTGGAGTAACGGGTGTAGGTGTGTCAGAGACAGTGAAACTGGTTCAAGATAGAGCAGAAGTTAAAATTGTTTTACACTGATAGGGTCACTATGAGTCAGAGTTGACTCAATGGCACATACAACAACAACAACAACAGCAGGAGTTAGAGAACTTTGGTGGCCTAGTGGTAAGAAGCTGCATTGCAATCCTGGAGTTAATGGTTTGAATTCACTAGCTGCTCTGCAGAATGATGGGAAATCTATTTCCTCTGGGCAATTAACTGCCTTTGAAAATCCACCAGAGGGTCAACTATGAACCAGTTGTGACTCAAAAGTACACAACAACAACAATAGTAGTTTGAGACTAGAGAGCTCTGGAGGTATAGTAGTAAGGAGTTGCACTACCAATCCAAAAGCTTGTAGTTTGGATCCACCAGCTACCTGCTCTGAGGAAGAAAGATGGACAATCTCCTACTATACAATATCACTGCCTCTGAAATCTAATGGAAGGTCAGCTATGTGTCAATTCTGACAACTCTGATTTGACAGTATACAACAACAAGAAGTTTGATATTAAAGAGCTGTGGTGTCCTAGTGGTATATCCCAAAGACAGGTGATTTGAATCCACTAGTTGTAATCTGTTTCCATGCAATTTTCATCATCTAAAGGGTCAGCTATGAGTTGTTTTTTACTTAAAGTCATATAACAACAGCGATAATAGTTTGATATTAGCAAGTTATGACGACATAACTCAGGGAGTAAGAAGTGCTGGTAATCAAAAACCTTCTGACTGCACAGGAATGAGTTTAATATTTAGACATATTGGGTAGGAAATGCACAAAGTTGACACTTGCCAAACTGCATAGTGTCTTAGTTTCTTATTGAAAGATAGTTAATGCAACTTTTTGAATGATTATTTGAGTATTGTTTAGTCTTAACATTACATTTTGTGTTCTCTGATTCTTAGAGAATTCATTTCGAAGAGGAAGTTGAGCCTCATAAAAATAAAGTCTTGAAAGAGAAAAAGAGCTGTAATTCTTAATGTCAGTTTTATCTCCCTCTTTTCTAGATATAAAGTTAATTTTTAAATGGTGAAAGGTAGAAAAATGAAAGCTAAACACCCCTGAAGCTCAAGAGAATTGGAATGGTAGCAAGATAGTAAGGACTCAGGGTCTTGTTTTGATTTTTCATCATTTTCAGTGGTTGTTGTATGCCATTTAATTGGATCCAACTCATAGGTGACCCTCCAGGAAATTTTCCAAGGTTGTCAATCATTTGAGAGGAGAATGTTCATCCTTCTTTTGCTGAATAGCTGGATTCCAACTCCATGTCTTTGGGTTTGCAGTGTAGCTTCTTACCACTAGTCCTCCAGAATTACCTCTTCAATATTGAAATGTAACACATTCTATGGGTACAATTGGCATGAGTAGGAAATAATTTTTAGAAATTTTAGAAATTGAGTAGTGCTAAGGATTGGTCAGAGTGTCTTTGTTTTACTGAAAGTGGATCAAGAAACTTGAGTTCAAATATTGTTTTTGAGAAGTGGTTTCAGGAAACACTCAATGGAAATGGATAATTGAGATCAGAAGGGAGGAAAGGAACCAAAAGTGTATTGTTGAGTACCGTGGAGTTGGAACTGATGCTCCAGTAAGTTTTCTGAAGCAGGAAATTGCATGAGCGAAGACTGTCCATTTTTCTTCTGTGGAGCAGCTGTATGCCTTTGAGTTGTTGCATTAAAAGTGCATTATTATTGTTGCAAAGAGGGACCAATCCTCTGAGAAGGACATCATGCTTGGGAGGGTGGAGGGACAGTGCAGGAGAGGAAGACCCTGGATGAAATAGATTGACTCAGTGACGGGGTAATGTGGGCTGGAGTGTCAGATACGATGATGCTGGCAGAGGATAGAGCAGGGTTCACAGCTGTTTACATAAAGAGTCTTTGACACCCCCACCATCTTTGCCACATGCCCAAAGTATGTCAGAGAGAGCTTCAGGATCCTTGTCTCCAAGGAGGAGCCTGATTTCACCCTCTCCAGAACAAACCTGTTTGTTTTAATATCAGTCCATGGTATGTATACTCAATACTCTTCTCTAGCACCACAACTCAAAGACATCAATTCTTCTGTAATCTCTAGTCACCATCCAGATTTCTGATGAATAGCAAGTAGTTGCAAAGACCATGGCCTGGATCAGGCACATCTTAATCTCCAGACTAACATCATTGCTCTTTAGTACTCAGAAGAGATCCCTGACACAGATTTTCCCAATGCAATTCATCTTTAGATCTCCTGGCTGCTGGCACCAAGAGTGTTGATTGTGAAGCCAAGAAAACTAAAGCAGTTACATTCTCTTCACCATCTATTATGATGCTGCCAATTGGCTCAGTGGTGAGAATCTTAGTTTTCTTATTGTTGAGTCTCAATCCATACTGAAGTCTGTATACCTTGACCTTCTGCAGCAAATGCCTCAGATTTTCCTCAGTAGTGAATCCTGGGGTCGATCCAGGATAGTCCTTAGGGACTACAGCTGATGTATTTATTTACCCAGCAAATGTCAGTCCTCTTCAGGAAAATGGGGACTTTAACCCTCTGACAAGTCAGGAGTCAATCAGTTCACCTTGGCAAAAAACACTCTTTGAAAGTTAGGGAGGAAGTTCCTGGGAGAGTTTCACAATAGTCTTCAGAAAGACTGAGAAGATTCTGCATCCTGTGTTGCAGATGCGTAACCTGCCCCTAATTTTCAGAGATGAAGAAAAGGTAGATTCTAGAACTTTGTTATGTAATAATGAAATTTAGTCATTGCCAGAATGTGCTTAATTCTTTTCAACATTTCAGAGGGGTAGAGAAAACCAATAAGCAATGAGGTAGTTCATAAACATTCCACCCGCCCAAAAAACATTGCCACCAAGTCAATTCTAATTCACAAAAACTTTTTGTTGTTATGGTTGTTAGGTTCCATTCAGTTGAATATAATTCATAGCAACCCTCTGAACAAGAAATCTGAACACTGTCATATCCTGTGTCATCCTCATTATTTCTGACACACTTCATCCCATTGTTGCAGTCAGTGCATCAGTCCATCTTGTTGTGATCTCATAAAACACAGTAAAACTGCCCTGTAGGCATTCCAGGCTGTACAGTTTTAGGATAGCAGATTGTCACATATTTCTCCTGGCTCTTGTTGGTGGGTCCAAAGCTGACATTTTGGTTAGCAAATGAATGTTTTATTATTATACTTCCTAAAACAGCATTCTCAACTCTCATTGCCTTTGAATCACAATCAACTAATAGCTGACTTTCTAGTGAGTTTTCATCTCTGAATTACATAGAAGAATCACACAGAGGGAGATTGTCCATCTTTCTCTAAAGAGCAACTTGTGGGTTCTAAACACTTGCCTTTGTGTTGGTTGTACAGAGCTCCCTGGAACAATATATATTCACTAAATAATGTCAATTTGTTTCATTTCATTTCACATTTTTGTCCTTTTTTTATTTTAAAATATCACTACTGGATTTCTTTCTCAGAGGTTTTGATATTAGAGACTCTAGGGATGAACAATTTTTTCCATATCCTCTAAACTAAATGGATGAAGATACAGATGGGCAAATTTACAGGCAATGATTGGCAGTATGCTAATGAATTATTTTTATCATTATAGTTCATTGTGTCTTGTCCTGTAATTAGTTGTAAGCTAATTCTTCTCTTTTTAAAACGATCCAGGGTAGGGCAGCTGTTTATAGGGTCTTTATGACAACATAGAGAGAGCCACGTTGGCCTAGTGGACAGAAAGTTATGCTACCAAGGTGGTTGATTTAATCTGTGGCCCTCAGACCTGTTTTTTTTTTTTATTTGTTTGTTTGTTTTTTGTTAAACATTCTTCTAGGTGGTATAGCACTGGTCTGTGCATTGCTGTACAGAGGTAACTCGTGGCTGCTGTGATGCTGAACACTGTGACAATGATGTGCCAAATGTGATCATGGCTACCCATTGTGGACAGTATTTGGTGGAGCTTCCTGATTAAAACAAGCTTGGCAGCAGGAGTGGCATTCACTTATGAAATGGCTTGCCTCTGGAAACTCTATGAACAGTGGCCAGACCTTTCATTCCTAGGGTCATTATGAGTTGTCAACGACTTGAAGGCACCTAATAACAACAAAAACAACATGAGTTGTACTTTACTTGACATCACTTGATGAGAAAAACAACAATATGCCCACACAGGGACTTTCGTGTATCTTACTATTGGGGCAAGCTTTCACTCTTGGTCATGATTATCTTTGGACTGGTTGAAGAGGTCTAGTAGCATATCCTAAAGCTCAGTCTCACTTTTGAGTTTTTTATGTTTTAATATAAATACTTTGGAAGGACACATGGAAGGTACATTTGTAAATTTTCAGTTAGGGAAGAATGAATGCTATGATAGTGACAGAATAGCATTAAAAACTCAATATCCTGAAATGATTACCTCGACCTAATGATTGATTTTATTTTGAATCAAATGTAAAATCTTGCATACACGTGAAAAAAATAACAAGTTAAGATGAAGATGCTGGCTTCTAATAGTTCTAGAAAAGTGGCTTTTATCTCATTTTGAGTTTTAAATGACTTAATTGTTTCAGTTGCTAAAAATATAAAATTACATTTTAAGCTAAATATGTAAAATGACAAGCACAAACAGATGTATCCTTGGGCCTGTTCACTTGTCTATGCCAAGAAATTTTAAAGAGAGTTACCTAGTTATCAGCCATTCTAAAATATCATGATCCAACA
>NW_006399769.1:11339060-11352789 GCF_000299155.1 Elephantulus edwardii
AAGTAAAATCTTGCTGAAGATTATGCTTGGTAAAAAAATACAGCAATCCATTAGTTGTATTGGGCTGTTTCCATGTTCTTGCAGCAGTGAATAATGCTGCTATGAATATTGGTGTGCAGATCTTCATTTGTGTCTCAGTTCTGATTTCCTTGGGTATATTTCTAGTAGTGGAATAGTTGGGTCATATGGAATTTCTGTGCTAATTTTTTGAGGAAATACCATACTGTCTTGGCTTGTGAAATTGTGGTACACTCACACAATGGAATATTATGCAACACTCAGGTAAAATGATTTAGAAAAATATCAAACCTTGGGAGAGACTTGAGAGCATTATGTTGAGTGAACTAACTCAGTCATAAGGATAAATACTGTGCAAAACCATTATTGTAAAAATAAATGGATAACTAGTAAAATACATGTGGGGCCCAATGGAGAAAGGGGTGGGAGTAGAGGAGTGAGGATGGATAAGGGCGAAACTATAAGGTTTCACAGTTTGTTGGGTGGAAGAAAGGGGTGAAGGAAATGGAAAGGACCAGGCGGGGATCTAAAAAGATTAGGTAATGGTGCATAAGGTTCAATGGTGATTTATTTTATAAAACATAATGCATGGGAATTATTGTATGAAACAAACTGTCATTAAAGAATAATGAAAAAAACAAGGCATACAAACTGTGTAAGCAAACCAATATTTTAAAAAGTATAAAAAAAAAACAAACCCCAAACCCTTCACAATAAAAAACCCCAAAAAACAATTGGGCACTACATAGACAGAGGACTGTCAGTAATTTGGGATTTCTGAAGATGAAATGAAACAAGGGATTTTATTAGTGATGTTGGGTGTATCTTGATTGAAAACAGAAAGATGTTTATTTTTTGTTTTTACTATACAAAGGTCTTTGACTATGTGGATAATAATAAATTATGAATAGCATTAAGAGGAATGGGAATCCCAGAACACTTGAACGTGCTTATGACCAAGAAACACTTGTTTGGAGACAGCAAGAAGATCCTTCATGGTTTAGAATCAGAAAAAATATGAATCACCACAGCCTATTTTCAATCTTATTTAATTTGTATGATGAACAAATAATTTGAGAAGCTGAACTATATGAAAAAGCATGTGGTATTGGGATGGGAATAAAAATCATCAACAGACTGATTAAGACAGATGATACAACCTTGTTTGCTAAAAGTGAAGGGGACTTGAAGGACTTAATAAAATCAAAGATTCCAGGCTTCACTATGGACTACATCCCAAACTTAAGAAAATACAAATACATTCAGCTGGACCAGTAAGTATGAGAATAAAGAGGAAGAAATGAAGTTGTTAGTGATTTTCTTTTATTCGGAATAACAATCAACACCTATTATGTAGCAACAGTAACGAAATCATGTTTCATTAAGTGAGCTAAGTGTCAAAAGACATGTTAATTAGGTTTCATTAGGTGTCAAAAGACACGTTTCATTAGGTAAATCTGCTGCCAAGGAACTATATCAAGTGCTGAAGAGTAAAGATGTCTCTTTAAAAACTAAGGCAAGAAAAAACGGGATAAATTATCTATACTGTATTGAAACAGATAAGAGAAAGAACAGATTAGAGACGATATATGATTATTATGGTTAGCACAGGAATCCAGAATTAGGGTTGCATAGAGAAGTGTACTCGGGGTGGGGGGTGGAGGGGAAGGGATGGGGGAATTGTATAACTAATGAAGGAATTTTTTTTTCTTTTTCTTTTGAGAGAGAGGAGCGAACTGGTGGGGAGGGGTGGACAGGGAGAAAAGTGTGGCAATGAATGAATGGAAATCCAAAACCTCTGTAAATGTTTATTAAAATTAATAATAATAATAATAAAAGTGATGATAAAAAAACTAAGGCATGGCTTATTCAAGTAATATTTTCAATAGCTTCGTATGCATGCTCAAGTAGAACAGTAAATAAGGAAAACTGAAAAAAAAAATAGAGATGTCTTTGAACTATAGTGTTGTCAAAAAATATATTAAATACAGTATGAATTGCAAAAGAACAGATTTGTCTTGGAAAAAGTGTAGGCAGGTTGCTCCTCAGAAAAAAAAGATTGTTTGATGACATATTTTTAGGAGAGGCCTCTCCTTGGAAATTGACATAGTTGTTCAAAATATGGAGAATCAGCAAAAGAGAGGGAGATACTCAATGGGTGGATTGGCACAGACTACAAAAATGGACACAGAGGCACTAAAAATGTACAGAATCAGACAAGGTCTTTACGCTTTATAACATCATAATTCTGTGTGTCATAGTCCAAATGGAAACAAATTTTTTATTTCTATTTTCTATTATTAAAGAAATTAATATTCAGAAAAAAAAGAATAGTCACAGGAATTAAACAATAATAACAACCAACACCCAAACAAGCGAACAACTAACAAACTACTCAGGGTACCATTTACACCGTTCTAGGTGAAATTTTGGTGTCATCTGTAACTTCTCTTTAATATTATTTATTATTATTATTATTTATGCTGGTATTGTTTCTTATTTTTTAAAAATTGACTTTCATTCAATCTTCATATATATTTTGTGTTGTAATACAAATTAAAATCGATCAGTGTTTTCTATCACAAGATCTCATCAAGCCCTCTTTGCACCTTGCCCATCTCTTCATCCCATCCACTCATCCAACAATAACTTTGACCCTAGTATTTTTACCTTCTCTCTTCTTTTGTAAATACAATTTTGTCAGTATTTCCATTTGTTCAGAATTCTATTTTTATATTTTATATTTCTTACTAAGACATATTTAATGACTACATATCAATCTATTGAACATAGGACAATGTTCTTAGTTATTTTTCAAGTATGGGAATTAGGCTGCAGTAATGAAAAGCTTTCACAGTGTAAAAGTAACTTGTAGTATCAGGCAGAGTGCAGAGCCTAGGCTTCAGTGGAAGGTGTTTCTGCTTTATATATTCACACTCTGAGAAACTTGAGCTTTTGTTTTCCATTCATCCTCTCAGACTTTATTCACTACGAGTACTTTCCCCAGAAGTGGAGAAGATGCTTATTTTGGGGCATCATTTTTCACTGCCTCCTCATTGTCTTTTCATAATCATTTTAGCTCCCAAGTTACTTTTGTTTCAGAAGACTTTTGATCTCCTTATGCTCCGCATCTCACAACCAAAAATCTCTGTTACAACCACGTTCCTTTCTTGGTTCTCAGAACCTACCCATGGCATCCATTGGTGTGATGGCTGGTGAGACTGAGTAACGAATGAGACAGATATATACATATGTGCCTTCATGCACACACATGAGCAATGTGAATTGCAGTTTCCTAGCTCGGAAAAGGGTAGAACATCTTGAGCTTTATAGAGCATGAAATGTTAAAAAGTGATCTTTGTTGATTGGGGTTAGATTATTAATTAAATATGTTTACATAAATATTTGTGACTGAGGAATATTTAAAAAACATAACACACTGGGAAAGTCTGCAGTTAGGGATCTTTCCAAATTATTGAGCAATAATGATGTCAGTTTGAGGACTAAGGTGAGTCTGATTAAGGCCATGGTGTTTCCAATCACTTGCTATGCATCTGAGAGCTAGACAATGAATAGGGATAACAGAAGAGGAATTGATGCCTTAAGCTTTGGTATTGGAGAAGAGTACTGAATATTTCATGGACTGCCAAAAGAACAAACAGACACATCTTAGATAGGGTGCAGTCAGAGTGTTCTTTGCAATGCAGATGATGAGGCATTGCCTCACATACTTCAGGTAAGTTGATAGGGGGAGGTCTATTCCTTGGAGAGGGACATGATGTTTGAAAGGGTGGAACGTTGACAAAGAAAATTAAGATCTTCGACAAGGTGGATTGACACAGTGACTGTCACAATGGACTCTAATGTGCCAGGCAGTGTGAGGATGGCACAAGATAGGAGGACAGAGTTCATATCTGTTTTTCATGGGATTGCTATGAGTCGGACTTGACTCGACAGCATCTAACACTAACATAAATATTGTTATTATATAGTGGAAGCAGAATCGGCTTGTAACTGACCCTCCAGTGGGTTTTCAGAGGCAGTAAATAGCAGAGGATATTACCTATCTTTGCCCTGTGTAGCACCTGGTGGATTTATACCTCCTGCTTTTACTTTGGCGATGCAACTCCTTGCCAGTAGGGCTCCAGAGTCCCCTCTGTGTGTGTATATATGTATATGCATAAACACACACATATGTTGTCATTGTTGCATACTATAGAGCTGGAGTCAATCCATAGCTAAAACCTTCCGCAAGTTTTCAGAGGCAGTTTATCGCCCAGGAGGAAATTGTTCCTCTTCTTCTGTGAAGTAGCTGGTGGATTTGAACTACATGTCTTTGGGATTGCAGAACAGTTTCTTGCCACTAAATCACCAGAGCTACATATACATATATTTATGTTGCTGTTAGGTGCTGTGATGTATGTGCGTGGGTGTGCATGCGTGCACCGGATCAATTAAAATTCTCTCCCTCCTCCCCCACACAATTTTACCCAAAGCTTTCAGTCCCAGTTCTGCGGCTGAGAAATTGAACCAAATTTACTCTAAGACACTAGAGAATGATGAAGGGCTCAGGGAAGTAAGCATGTACTGTCTCTCCTTCTGCTATTTAATGGAATGAATGTAAGACATTTTCAAGGCTTCATCTGAAGGTCAGAAAGTTTACTCAGTGTGAGTTAGATGTATGAATATCAAGCTTTTTCAATTAACATGCGGAATTCATATCTAAACCTCAAATTTGTGTAGTGTTCCACACGACTGATTTTTCCCCCCCGATACATCAGATATTCTTTTCTCGTATAATTAATGCCAGTCTACTCTGACATGTAAAATGCACATGAAATGCAAAATGAATGTGCTGTTACACTTAACTCTTAGCTCTTATCTAAATCAGGAAACAAAACGAACAACATAACCTGCCATTATGCCAGGAGCTGCCAATTCAGAGTAGTTGAACTATATTGAGATTCAAAAGGAAACTGTGTATTCTTCAAAATCATATGTTCACAGATCTGGAGACCAAGCAGTTTACCCAGTGAAGTGTTAGAATGCAGTATGTTCAGATTGCAAACTCACATTGATTTCTAACATTGTCTATTGTCCTTGACAAACTTTCCCTACATGCAGAGTTGGCATCTCTGGAAAGTGGGTCATAGTTAGGGTAGTTCTGGATTTACTGACAAAATAAATTTTATATTTTCTCAGAAAAGTCATATAGTGTTCTTTATTTCTAGTACAAACATCTTCTCTGCCATGTCCTTATTTTATTTTTATATTTAAATCTTTCAAGGATTTTTCTTGAGGTGTCATGTATCCATGAGGAGTCAGGATTTAAAAATTAAATTCAGGACTTAGGTTCCCACTATAACTTGCACATTGACCTTGTAGTAGTTGGGCCTTCACAATTGAAGAGTTCAAGTTTTCTTTCTGTTTATCATATCACTTCTAAATCTTCTGGATAGTCAAGAATATGTCCTAGGTGTTCTTGATCTGGCTGGATTCTAACACAGAACCCACAGACTGAATGCAAGAGTAATCAGAGCCTTGCCCATTGCCTAATTATGCTTTATGTAACCCAACTTGAGGGGAATGAGAACAAATGTGATGCAGAATATAATCCTTTACAAGATATGTGCTGCTTGGTGAGTAATGGTAGAAATGTGTAAAACAGCTCTTCTCCATTCCCCCCCTACACACATTTGTGATAGAATTTCCCATTTAGGAAATCTATCATTTCTTTGTTCAGCAAATATGAATTTAGTATTGACATCAGTCACTGCCATTGAATCAAAGAATGATATAAGGCTGTAAAGATACTGAACTTCAATATACTTAAAATGAGAAAAATGTGGAAGGAAGGGAAAAAGAGAGAGATATGAATAGTCACAGTGTGAAATTAAAGTCATAGCAGACACTCACTAAATAATTGCTACTTGCTAGAAAATCTCTGGGAGTCAGAGGGCAGAGTACCACATCATCTGTTCTGAGACTGGAATAACTAAGGTGATATTTTTAATTGACCCTAACCACAGAAGTAGGGCTTTCATTTTTTTTAAATTGTAATTTTAATGAAAGTTTACAAAGAAGTTAGGTTTTCATTCTTTTATTGATACTCCCTTCATTTTTCATTTTTCTTCCTTTGCCTTTCTAATTAACTATATAATGCATGCCCTGTCTCAGAGTGACAATTGTCATATTTGTAATGTCTAATTGTCCATTTCCATTTCTTTCAGATTGTCCTTCCTTTCACCTATTGCAGTATATTATTAATTATCTAGCTATTGTGTTCCTGCTCTCCTCTCCTCTCTCCTCTGTATTCATCCTATTTTTGTTAACAGTGGTCTTACATAGTATTCGTCCTTTTACGATTGAGATACTTCACTAAGCATGATTTATTTCAGACTCATCCATGTTGTGTAGTATTTTATAAGCTCATTGTTTTTCAATGTCACATAATATTCTATTGTGTGAAGGCACTACATTTTCTCTATCCATTCATTTCTTGATGGACACTTGAACTGCTCCCATTTTTTTACTCTTGTGAACAACACTGTAAAGAGCATATGGTGGTGGTGATGGTGGTGAGCCATCAAGTAGGAACCGACCTATGTAAGTATATATCTCTCCTTTTTTTTTTTGTCACAACTCTGGTTTCTCTAGTATGTATTCCCAGTAATAGAAATATCCAGCTATCCTATTTCCAACTTTTGAGGAAGCACTATACCGCTTTCCATAGTGGTTGTACCATTCTACATTCCCAACAGCAGTGTATGAGAGGTATCATCTCTCCACATCCTTGCCAGACTTTGTTGTTTGCTGTCCTGTTGCATTTTGCTATTGTTCCTGGAGTAAGATGATATTTCAGTGTTGTTTTGATTTGTATCTCTTTTATAGGTAAAGACTTCAAACTTGGAAAAGTGGAGAGTCAGGAAAAGACAGGACGACCCTCAATCAAATGGATTGACCCAGTGAGTACAACAATGGGCTCAAGTGTATCAGAGATGTTAAGGATGACACAGGTTAGGTCAGAGTTCAGATCTATTGTTCATATGATTCGTACTTAATTCAATGGCACCTAGCAACAACAACAACAATATATACGAATCTTCATATGTTTCTTGGCCGTATGATTTTCTTCTTTGGTGAAGTGTTTATTCACATCTTCTGCTCATGTTGTAGTGGAATTGTCTTTTTCCTTGTTGAGTTCTACAAACTTTAGATATGAGTCCTTTATTAGATATATTGTCAATTACTTTATCCCAATCTGTAGGTTGCCTTTTTACATTTTCTAGATTTTTTTATTAATTTCAATAAACATTTACAGAGATTTTGGATTTCCATTCATACATTGTTGTACTTTTCTCCCCCCCCCAACCCCCCCCCCCACTCCCCTCCCCAGTTCACTTTTCTCTTTGAAAAGTAAAATTCCTTCATTGGTATACAATCACCCCGTACCCCTCCACCTCCACCCTGAGTATACTCCACTCTGCAACCTTCATTCTGGACTCACGATAATCATAATGCCTATATTATATTGCTTTTAAACTGTTCTCTCCCTCATCCATTTCAATGCAGTATACATAATTCATCCAGTTTTTCTCATTCTTACTCCAACCATGATGTCAGTCTCATTCTACAGCAGTGGCACCATGCAGTGTTTGTCTTTTTGTGACTGAGATCTTTCACTCAGCATAATTCGATGTGCAAGACTTTGATTTTTAGATGGTACCACCAATTTATTTTATCCTTTTCTGATTGTGGGATTTTTGGTTATGCTTAAAAAAAATCTCCTCATGCCATCGATTATATCTTCTAGATTTATTCTTGTTTTTCTTTCTGATGATCTTTATAGTTTTTCATTAGTTTGTGTGTATACTGTGAGGTGTTGGTCTTCAATTTTCTGCAAATGGATATCCAATATTGCCAGAATTATTTGTTAATGAGTGTCATTTCCTTCCTTAATTGGTTTTATCTCTGTGTCAAAGATAAATTGACCATAGGTAGATAGGTTGATTTCTGAGTTCTTAATTCTATTCTGTTGATCTTTTATCTATTGCTATACCAGCCCTATGCTGCCTTGATTACTATGACTGTATAATACATTTTGAGGTCAGAGTGCGTTATCTTCTACTTTAATTTTCTTTTTCTTTTAAAGTAATACTTTACTCTTTAAGGGTATCTTTCCAAACAAAACTGGATTTTGTGTTTTCCACCTGTTGAAAAATCGAGTGGGAATCTGTATCAGGATTGCATTGTACTTGTAGAGTTATTTTGTTAGTTTTTCCATTTTCATGATATTGAGTCTTCTTATCTGTAAGCATGATATACTCTAGAGGGAAAGACATGTTGAAGGACCACTGATACTAGGAAAAAGGTAGAGGAGTAGAGAAAACAAGTTGAGGGGGAATATATGACATTAAAAGATAATTTCTGGAGATTCATAACTGATTGAACTTGGGATAAAATAAGAGAGACTGAACTTGGGATGAAATAAGAGAGACAGCTTCAAAAATCACTAGGAATTTAAGCCCAAGTCAATAAGAATATGTCTCAAAATAGAAATTGAGAAGTCATAAAGTAAAGCTGATTGTAAAGAGAAAAAAGAACGCTTTATTTATTGATAAATTGAGCCTGAAAAACTAGCAAAAAAAGACACTGTGGGGAAGATCTATATAAAATATATATAAGCATTAAACATAAACTGGAGTGAAAACTTCAAAAGTCACATCTCCTGTAAAGTATGGAGAGATTAGAAAGGAAGAGTGCAAGGAGTAACTCAGTTTACTGGAGAGGAATGTAACCGCTACAAAAAAAAAAAAAAAAAGTGAGTCAAGGAAAAGAAATCCTAGAATGGTGGCTAGGATTTCCCTAACCCGAATTTCTTGTTTTAGGGAATAGATTTGAAACCTCACAAATCCAAACATTTTCTATGGACTTGTCATGTGCTCATGTTTCCTGAGGGTCTAACCGTGGCTTCCATTTAATAAAAATGCATGTGCTCTCATTCTCTTTTTATAGTTTTGCTTTATACTCTCTATGACTGCCCTGACTCCTTCATATTTCAGCCCTTTTATTTTATCTGTGGCATTGCTATAATCTGTCATAAAAGTTTTCAATGTTCTTTTCTGGTAATGGAACCAAGGACAAGCCGTAATTATAACAATGACCGTACTATCGCCTTAACAGACAAAGAAATCCCTGACTTTCTGGCTCTCTGTGATAGTGTTTGATTTGTCTGGCTTCACTGTTGCTACTTAAGGAGTTGAATAAATAAAAGACTGCTCAAATAAGAAAACGAGAGAGTAGAAGCAAAAATCTGGTTGTGTGAGTGTGCATGTCAGAGCAAAAGAGTGTGAATGTAGTTAACTCATTCGTTGGATGAAGTAGTCCATACTAATAAAACAAGTGATATATTTTTAGAGATTATGAATACAGAATGGCACAGGTCAGGCATATTTTAGTCCTCAGGGGCAGATTCTAGCTTTTAGCCTTTGTTGTTGTTGTTGTTGCAGTTATAAAATGTTACCACTTAACATAGACACTCAAGAAACAGTTATTAAAATAATTGCTTGAATGCATGCATATAATCCTCAAAATAATTTTGGGAGATCACTTTGAACTATAACCTTAGTGAGAACTGAAGCTTAGAAAGTTTGAGTGATTTGCTCAAGGCAGAATTGATAGAAAGATATTTTAAATTCAGTTTCATAAATGACATAACTGTTTATTTCTATAGATTGGGCTTGATACTTTTTAAATTTTATGCTATGAACACTTTCCAGTGCTTTGCTTTTGAAGTCAACTATTTCTTTCACTATTGAAAACTCTCTTCAAAGTCTTTTTTTTCCTTCTGAAGAAAGTCACTGAAAAAAAAGCAAGTTTTCTTTTACTGTGTTCAGCAAATTTCTAAGCTACATATTCAACAAAAATAGAAAGGCAAATGGTTTTGTTATTTTACAATAATGCATACAACTCAGCCTTTATAGGGAAAGAAAGGGGGGGGGGAATCATACTTCTTCCAGCTCTTTCAACTACCAAGGGGGGATTTAAAGGGATTCTGTGCTGTGATCAACCATCAAGTGTCCAAAAGTGAAGTTAAAATGGATTATGAATACACAGATTTTGTATTAATTGAAACTGTGACAATTTAAATCACTGGATACTTTTAGATAAGGTTGCCTGGAAGTGACAACAGAGCAACAATGCTTTTCCAGCTTCTCTTTAGATTTAAGGAATATTTATTTTTTTTTCCTGTTACTTTCTTATTTTCCACGTCTCATCACTTATTTTCTCTATGTAAAAAAAATAAAGTAATTTAATTTCTGTTTGTTCATTAAGTATTTTGTTGACTTGACGTATTAGGAGTTCAAGAAGGAGATGTAAACCAAACTGAGAGATCATGGAACATTTCCAGAGGGGATAATTAACATTTAAGATGGTAAAGATAAGGACAGAGATTGGAAGAACCAAATTACATATTTTTGATCAATGTCTCCTCCATGCTAAGAGGAAGGTTATGCGTAAATATTTTCTCTTTCATAATTTATTCTTTTATTCTGTTTCTTTTATTTTATATTCATTTGCATACAAAGTTTGTATATCATGCGTTTCACACTATCCTTCATTCACACTGTGTTCCATACAATCATATATTATGCGACTCATATTAGTTGATTTTACTTTTTTTTTGTTTGTTTGTTTGAATATACTTGGCCTGGAAGTGAATTTAAGCAGAGAGTTATGTGATTAGTTCTGTTTCCTGTTAAATAATTCTAGTGCCAGTTACTATAATGGAGAAGTGTTGATGTTGTTGTTGATTGCTGTCGAGTTGAGGTCTACTCATAGTGATTCTATAATGCCTTTCCAGATCTATCGTTGTTTCTCCAAGTTCATAGAGTTTCCAGAGGCATGTGTTTTAGGAAGTGGATACCACTCCTGCTTTCCAACCTGTTTTACAACTGGGATCTCCACCAAACACTGTTCACAATGGGAAACCATTATGGTATTTGAAATCCCCACGGCACAAGGTTCAGCATCATAGCAAACCCAGGTTACCTCATAAAGCACACTGACAAAGAGATAAAGAAAGGTAAAAAAAAAATAAATGGTGGAAGATAAGGACTAAAACTGCGACTTTATAAAAAAGAAAATTGGAAGGATGCTAGAGGGAGGACATAGAATATTACTATAAAATACTGTAGCAAATCCCTCATGTGTACCTAGGGGTTTTCAAAGGCAAGATTATGGGGTAGAATACCACCTCTGGGTAGACTTCAACCCTTTTTGTTAACAGTTAAGCATTATTATCATTGGTACAACTTCTAATGTTAAGATTAAACTTAAAAATACAGAACAATCATAGAAGGAAAATATTTCCCCCTGCCACATAGTAAAATGCACACTGTTATTTTGACTAAGTCAAAAGAATAGACAAAAAGACCTATGAAACACAAATGCAGGTATCTGTAAGAGTGTGATATACAATGAAGGTGGTATCACAAAGAAATGCAAATAAACAATTCAGTGAATAAACTTTAATCCATAGGTAGTTGATGCTATTAAAGACCTAATGTGAATGATAAAACCAAGGATTTCTGAAGCAATTTCAAAAGCACTATCTTAAGGAATGGGCAAGGGGGAAAGGAATCTTAATCAAATAGACACTTTAAAAAAAAATCTCTACTCAACTGAGGATGCTATGGACAAAGTAAATATAAATTATATTAACATATCATTAGATGATAAGGTTATCCACAATGACACAAATCTAGAAAATACCATAATCTCAAAAGGAAAATGGCAAAGGATACAAACGTCTGTAATATGTAATATGAAGAGACACTCAAAAAGACTGAGAATCAGAAAACACTAATAATCAAACTGAGTCTACACCTAGTAGACAGGTAAATTACAAAATTGGATGACAACACTAGCTGGCAGCAACATCAAGTTGAAGGATGCACCAAACAGAACCATTCTGGAGAACTCAAGGCTAGCATATCCTACTAACAATTCAAGTGCTAAATACTTTTTTAAAAGACAGTCTTACAAATTTTTAAAAGGACATGTATAAGGATTTGCTCTACAAAAGGAATTCGTGATGATGGAGGTTAAAGAAAATTTAGGCAAGTGTCCTTGCAGATAAAAAAAAAAATGGTGAGTAAGTGCACACCAAGGACTACTATGTAGCAGTTGTAAGCTACGTACTGAGCAGACTGTAATTTGGGTGACCTTAAAATCAGAGAAAAGTAAGAACAAACAAACAAAAAACCAAACCAAAACCATATGCAAGCAGATTAAGATACTCAGGATATCATTAATGATTTATTTCTTTAGTTCTGTGCACTTGGTGTAACAATCCTCTAAATAAATTTCAGAAATGGTTAAGATAATGATTTTCCTATGGACTAAAACCAACATTACCTTTAAAAGACCAACTCTAAATTGATGGTACTTAGCAAAGTCATACATTCCCTATATTAGAAACTAACAACAGCTATTATCTTCCCACTAGTATCCAAGTCCTTAAACAAAGAGATGCACCTGTGACTGGAGAGAGATAAATTAAGGTGCTATGGAAAAGAAGAACCTTTCAATGTATCCTGTTGGTGTGTCTACCAGAGCATCAAGTGTCACTTGAAGAGCTGCAAGAATTTGAGGACTTTGCATCATCTGAACAGTAAGTTGCAGTGCTTTGATTTTTGTAATAGCCATGGCAAAAAATATTTAAAAAGGCGTTGGATTACACACACACACACACACACACACACACACACACACACACACACACATTTTTCTTCTGTTGTTATGTGCATTCAAGTTACCTGTGACTCATAACAACCCTATGTCCAACAGCCTAAACCCTTATCTACCCTATGCCAATCTTATTGTCTCTGACACGTCTACCTCCATTACTCTATTCACCGAACCAACCCATCTCATAGAGCGTCTTCCTCTCTTGTGCTATCCATCTACCTTCTCAAGCATGTCGTCCCTTTCCAAGGACTGGTCCTGCCTTGCAACATGTTCAAAGTATGTCAGATAAAGCTCAAAAATCCTTGTCTCTAAGGGCAACTTGGTCTCACCCTCTCTAGGACAAACCTGCTTGTTCTCCTAGCTATGCATCATTCAATACTCTCCAGCACCATAGCTCAAAAGGCATAAATTCTCATTCTATCACCCCTAGTTATTGTCCAGCTTCCTGATGCACAGCAAGTAATTCCAAAAACTATGGCGTGGGTCAGGAGCATTTTAGTCTCCAGACTGACATATATATATATATATACTCTTTAGTACTTTGGAGAGGTCTCTGATAGCTGACTTTTCTAGTGCAATATGTCTTTTGATTTCCTGGCTGTTGGTACCAAGAGTGTATATTATTGGAGCCAAACAAACAAAAGCTGTTAACAATCCCAATCTATTCCAAGTGCTTCAGGTCTTCCTCAGTTTCAGCAAGCAGAATGTGTCATGCCTCTATCTATCTATCTATCTATCTATCTATCATCTATCAATCTATCTATCTATCTACCTATCTATCATTCTATCTATCTATCTATCATCTATCATCTATCTATCTCAACATATCTATCTCTCTCTGTGTGTGAATAGAGTAAATGTGAGAGGACTAATGTTATTGTTGTTGTTATGTGCTGTCAAGTTGCTTGCGACTCATAGTGACCCTATGTACAACAGCCCGTCTCCGATACACCGACCC
>NW_006399769.1:11358357-11360699 GCF_000299155.1 Elephantulus edwardii
GTGCTAATGCGAAACCTATACTTGGACCAAGAGGCAGTAGTCAGAACAGAGAAGGGTCACACTGCATGGTTCAAAATTGGGAAGAGTGTACACCAGGGATATGTCCTATCTCTATACTTTTTCAACCTGTATGCTGAGCAGATTATCCGAGAGGCTGGGCTCTATGAGGAGAAGTGTGGCGTCAGGTTTGGTGGAAGATCTATTAAGAGTCTACGTTATGCAAATGACACAACCCTGCTTGCTGAAACTGAGGAGGACCTCATACACTTGCTTCAGAGGGTCAAATACTGCAGCCTTCAGTATGGACTGAGGCTCAAGACAAATATTCTCAACACTGGATCAAAATTGCAGGATCAGGATGGATGGCGAAGAGATTGAGATTGTTCACAGTTTCAGTTTTTGTTTCCATGGTCAACACTCCTGGCACCAGAAGCCAGGAAATATAAAAACATATTGCTATGGAAATGTCTGCTGTTAGGGACCTCTCCAAAGTACTCAAGAGCAACAGTGTGTCTCTGGAGACTAAGTTGCGCCTGATACAGGCCATGGGCTTTGCAATCACTTGATATGCATCAGAGAGCTGGACAATGACTAGGGAGGACAGAAGGAGAAATGATGCCTTTGAGCTGTGGTGCTGGAGAAGAGTCTTGATGTACCATGGACTGCCAAGAAAACAAACAGATTCATCCTAGAGAGGGTTAAGCCAGGCTACTCCTTGGAGGCAAGGATTCTGGGGCTTAGTCTAACATACTTTGGACATGTTGTAAGGAAGGCCCAGTCCTTGGAGGGGGACATCATGCTTGGGAGGGTGGAGGGACAGCGCAAAAGGGGAAGACCCTCAATGAGGTGGATTGATTCAATGACTGGGGTTATCGGGATGGGTATGTCAGAGGCAGTGCAATTGGCACAGGATAGAGCAGGGTTTAGGGCTGTTGTACAATAGGGTCGCTATGAGTCGCAAGCGACTCGACTGCACATAACAACAACAACAACATGCACAACAGAATGAAATATTAACTAGCCATGCGTCATGCTCACAATCTTTGCTTTGTTTAAACAAAGCTCATTGTTATAGAAATGAAGCTGGAGATAGAATCTTAGAATTCTGTACATTCAATGATTTGTTCATTTCTGGACAGTGACTAGGGATGATAGAAAGAATTGATGCCTTTGAGCTACAGTGCTGGCGAAGAGTGTTGAATACACCATGGATTGCTAGGAGGATAAACAAGTTTGTCCTGAAGAGGGTGAAGCCGAGTTTTTCCTTGGAGGCAAGGATTCTGAAGCTTCATCTGACATACTTTGGGTATGTTGCAAGGAAGGATCAGTCCTTGGAGAGGGACATCATGTTTGGGAAGGCAGAGTGACTGCACAGGAGAGGAAGACCTTCGATGAGATGGATTAATTCTGTGATTGGGGCAATGGGAGTAGGCATGTCAGAGACAATGAAGTTGGCACAGGACAGAGCAGGGTTTAGGGCTCTTGTATGTAGGAATGTTATTAGTCGCAAGTGACTTTATGATGCATAACAACAACAACTATCTTAACCAACACCTATGCTAAAAACAGTTATGAAATAAAAAGACAGGTTGCATTAGGAAAAGCTGCTGACAAGTACCTCTCCAAAGTGCTAAAGATATCCCTGATGCAAGATACTGTCTTTTTCTATTCATCTGAAAGTCAGACAGTGGATGACAGAAGAATTGAGGTCTTTGAATTGTGGTATTGAAGGTGAGTACTAAATGTCCCATGAATACCAAAGAACAAAAGTGTATTGGAGGTAGTACAACCAAGGTGTTCCTTAGAGGAAAGAATGGTGGAAATTTGTTTCACATGCTTTGGGCATCTTGTCAGGAGGGTTCACCCTTGAAAAAAGGATTTCATGCTACAAAAGATGAAGGGTCAGTGAAATAGATGAAGACCCCAACAGGATGGATTGACATGTGGATGTTGCAGGATAGGTCCTATTTCAGATGTGTTTTTTATATGATTACTTTGAATTATTGTGGACCTGAGAACAACTCACAACCACAGCAATGTGGAACAGATCAGATATAACAGAATCAATAGTGTGTTCATTAATGAAGTGGTGTCGCTTGCTTTAGAAGATATATTTTATGTATATACAGGACAAGTTTTATGGGTTGGTTTTTATTTTTTTTTATCCACTGAGCACTGTAATAAGTAACACTAAGTATTCTTTTTTTAAAAAAGTATTTTATTAATTTTAATGAACATTTACAGAAATTTTGGATTTTCATTCTTTCATTGTTGCACTTTTTTCTTTACCCGCCCCCCCAGTTCATTCCCCTCTTTGAAAGCAAAAGATAAACTTCTTCATT
>NW_006399769.1:11360799-11368114 GCF_000299155.1 Elephantulus edwardii
ATCTTCAGTAGAATCTTGCTTGCATGTGAAATTAATGATATTGTTCTATAGTTTCCACACTCTGTTGGGTCACCCTTCTTTGGAATGGGAACAAAATAGATCTCTTCTAGTCAGTTGGCCAAGTGGTTGTTCTTCAGATTTCTTGCCACAGCTTGGTGAGCACATCCAGGGAAGCATCTTTAGCTGAAATATCTCAATTGGGATACCATCTATTCCAGGGGCCTTGTTTGATGCTAGTTCCGTTAAAGCAGCTTGGACTTCTTCCTTCATCACCATAGGCTCTTGCTCATATGTTGTTTCATTAAATTCTTCTGTGTCTGCCAATTCCTTTTGATATAATGACTCAGGATATTCTTTCCATCTTCTTTTAATACTTCCTGGATCATTTACTATTCTGCCCAAAGCATCCTTCATCATAACAACTCAAGGTTTGAATTTGTTCTTCAATGTCCTCAGTATTAAAAGAGAGGACTAATAGGACATTGGAATTAAGAGTAAAATGCTACACAACATAATTCATGGAACTGATGTTACAGAATTCTTGTATAGTGTGCTGATATTTCAGAATTACCTTTCTACACATTGGTTTTGACATTCACAAGACTGGGTGGCAGTTAATGTTATGAATTATTTAAACAGGATATTTTGGGTGAGAACAATGAAAGAAGGTTTGTAGATTCTTCACAATGATATTGGTCAGCTGGTCCATCCCACTAGGCCTAAATGGATCCGGTTCATTCAGAGGAAACTGGAATCAAATTACTATCAAGAAAGAAGCAAAGAGTTTATCGTATGTCCACATGGACCAGAGGTTCTTGCATGAGTCAGACATATTTCTAGATGAGAATAGCAGTAAATGGAAAGAACTAGAGACCTATATAGATAGAGCCAAATTGAAGTTGTTGTCTGTGGATATAGAGCCAGAACCAAGATCCCTCAACTATATTTACTAGAGGACTGGGCTTGGGGCCTCAGCGAGACAGAGAAATGCCATAGTTGTCAAAACTAAGGTAACTTGATAACAGACCTGAAGCCTCAAGACTCAATGGCATATGAACTCTTTTGAGAAGTGGTCCTGACCAAAGAATTCTATTTCCTACTGAAATATAACTTGTTAAATTCCCTAATAAACAAAATTGTTCTGAATATAGTCTGTGAATTCTGTGTGGCCATTGAAATATATTAGTTTGCAATGCATTAGTGGAACCAATAACAGAGCAGCGAGAACCCTTGGAGTGGCAATCAGTGTCAAAATTGACCGAAGTATGTGCTATAGATGTTGTAGACAGGAATTCTTCATTGTGGAGTTAATAGAGGTAAGATTCAATGTGGCCATTGCAATGTATTAGTTTGCAATGTATTAGTGGAACCAATAACAGAGCAGTGAGAACTCTTGGAGTGGCAATCAGTGTCAAAATTGACCTAAGTAAGTGCTATAGATGTTGTAGACAGGAATTCTTCATTGTGGAGTTAGTAGAGGTAAGATTCAATTACAGCAATGCCAGTCACATTGGTTTTACAATTGTCTGTTTTGGGAGAAGTGCAATTAGGGTGCTCCTCAAAGATAAAGATGGTGAAACATATCTTACACATTTTAGACTTTTTTCCAGAGGGTATTGGTACTTAGAAAAAGGCATCATGCTGGGAAAGGTGGAGGGTCAGAGAGAGAGAAGAAGACATTCAATAAGATGCATTGACAAAGACATTAACAATGGGCCTGGCACATGGTGGCAATAATGAGGATGGTACAAGATTGAGTAAAGTTCAGATGTGTTGTTCATAGGTGTACTTATAAATTACTGTCCGCTCAGTGGCACCCAACAACAGTAACAGCAATGTGTGAAAAATATGTATTTGCCAAATATTGTGAAATAAGTATGTTTACAGTAACAATAAAAAAAAATAAAGAAGAACATTAGAGTTTGAGATTTCAGACTCATCTTAGAGGAACAATAGATTGAGGGTATTAATCTGGAGCAGTTGACTTAAATGTACAAAAATTGAAGCTTACCAGAAACAAGAATTGGGAATTCACAAGTACTCTAAGATATTAAAGATAATATTAGAGATGAATGCTGTCAAATAGTTATCACACTTTTTAGTCAACATGACAGGAGTCTTCAGGGAGGCTGTTCAAAGAGACCAAGTAGACTAAACAAATAGATGGAATCCTGATGAATTATATTTATTTTATTTTAAATGGATTTTCCAAGAATGCTAGAAACAAGTGATCTGGAAGCAAATTTAGGGAATTAGGAACATTCTGATTCTGTTTATTTCTTCCCAAAATATAACATAGTGGGAGAATGAACAAAGTTTATTCCAGAAAGATTAGGGAGTTTCCATGTTCTTGTGATGGTGAATAAAGCTGATATAAACACTGGTTTACAAATCACCATTTTTGCTTTGATTCTAATTTTCCTGGGATATATTCCAAGCAGTGGAATAGCTGGATCATATGGAATTTTTACATTCAAATTTTAGGACATTGTCAAGCAGCCTTCCAGAGTGGTTTTACCGTATTACAGCCCCACCTACAGCACAATTGAACAGACTGAGAAATTATGGTGCATCATGCAGGAGCAATGATTTTGAAAATTACTACCAAGCCTGGGGGGGTTTGAAGACCATTATGCTGAGTGAAATAACTCAGTCTCATAAGAACAAATATTGTACATGATCATTATTGTAGAAATAGATAACTAGCATAATGTGTATAAGGATCCAAGGAGGAAGGGTAGGAACAAAGGGATCAGAATGGGCAGAAGGGTAATCATAGGGTCACACAATTTGATGGGTAGAGGAAATGGGAAAGATGCAGTGTGAAAAAAAATGTGTGTGAACTTTGTAAGTAAACTAGAATAAAATAAAATAAAATTCAAAAATAAAATAAAAAGAATGATGGAAAACAGGTCTCTGACTTTACAAACCGTTAACGCAGTTGTTGCTAAGTTAAAGACGGGAGATTCAAGTCCATTCAGTGGCATCACAAGAGTGAATTGGTGGGGAGGGCAGTACAACAACGAATGAATGGAAACCCTAAGTCTCCGTAAATTTTCGTTGAAATTGATTTAAAAAAGGGGGGGGGGGAAAGAAAGATTTGGCAATCTATTTCTTAAGAATTAGCCAGGGGGTAAGACTGAGAAAAACTGGATAAATTGTGTATACTGCACTGAAACAGATGAGGGACTGAATAATTTAAAAGCGATGTATGATAGGGTATTATGGTTATTACAAGAGCCCACAATTAAGGTTGCATAGTGGAATGTATTTGGGGTGGTGGGAGGGACGCGGGGGGATTGTGTACCAGGGAGGGAGTCTTTCTTTTACTTTTGAAAGAGAGGAGCGAACTGGGGGGCGGGTGGAGAGGTCTGGGCAGGTAGAGAAGTGCAGCAATGAATGAATGGAAATTCAAATTCTCTGTAAATGTTCATTAAAATTATTTAAAAAGTTAAAAAATAATTAGCCATTAAAAATCTTATAGTTTAATTACACTACAATTATACTACTGCATATATGAGAGATTCACTATGAGTTAGAGTCAACTCTGCACCAACTGGTTATGGATTTGTTTTGTTGGGTTTTTTTTTTAGGAAGGGTTTTTTTGAAGATGAGTCTAAATAAAGACATGGTTTATATGCAGAACTCATTTATAGAGTAAGGAAATGACAAATGTTCTTGTGAAGGGCTGATGCGTTATTTAGGAGAGCACAGTGTAAAGATCTAATAAAGTCAGAAGTGAGGTGATTGTATCATAAGATCAGAAGGGGTGAAAGGGAACTTTTCAGTCACTTTGAACTTTTTGGACTCCATATTCTGGGTTGGATACTATTAGATAGGTTAGCAGTTTGGGGAAAAAAATCTATCCATGTTCCTGTTTCCTCCATTGTTATTAGGTGTCATCAAGTTGAGTATGACTCATACTAACCCTATGGACAGCCGGCCTGAACTTTGCCCTGTCTGGTGCCATCCTCATCATTTCTAACATGGTAGAGCTCATTGTTAAAGTTATCCTGTCAATCCATCTCATCAGGAGTCTTACTCTCCTTCATTGGCCCTTCATCTTTCCAAAAATTATGTCGCTTTCCAAGGAGTAGCCTGGTGTACTTAAATGCCTGAAGTGTTAAAGACAAAATTTCACCATCCTTATCTCCAGGAAGCATTTTGGCTGCACCCTCTCCAAGACATATCTGTTTGTTCTTTTGGCAGTCCATGGAATATTCAGTTCTAGGCCCCAGAGCCACAACTCAAAGGCATCAGTTATTCTTCTGTCATCCTTATTCATTGTTCAGCTCTATGATGCATAGCATGTGATTGAGGAGATCATGGACTGAATCAGGCACACTTTGGTCTTCACACAGACATCAAAGCTCTTCAGAATTTTTGAAAGGTTTCTGACAGTAAACTTGGCCAGTGCAATATATCTCCTGATCTTCTGACTGCTGGTACCAAGGGTGTTGACTGCTGATCTATGAAATCAAAGATAGCTTCAATATTTTCTCCATCTATCATAATACTGTTGGTCCTTTGGTGAGAACCATTGTTTTCCTGATTTTGAAATGTAATCCAAAGGTTATAGTCCTTGCTTTTCTGCAGCAAACATTCCATATCCTCCTCACTTTTAGCAAGCAAAGTTTTATCATCTACATAACACAGATTGTTGTTATATCTTTCCACAGTCCTGATGGTCATTTTTCTTCATAGAGTCTGGCTTAGTGAATTATTTGCTCAGCATGCAGATTGCACAGGTATGGAGAAAGAATACAACCCTGACATGCAACCTTCCTGATTTTAAAACATGTAGTGTTTTCTTACTTGATATAGATAACAGCTTCTTTGTCTATGTATAGATTTTTATTAGCATAATTAAGAATCTGGGATTCTCATTCTTCTTAGTGTTATCCATAGTTTGTTATGGTACACACAGTCAGGAAGACATAGACATTCTTCCGATGGTCTTTGTTTTCAGCCAGGATAGATATGATATTAGCAATGATATCCCTAATAACATAGTCTCGTCTGAAGCCAGCTTGAACTTCTGATAGTTTCTTGTCAATGTACTATCGTAGCCACTTTTTAATGGTTTTTTACAATATTTGATTGCATGAAATAATAATGGGATTGTTTGATAATTTATTCCTTATGTTGGATCACCTTTCTTGGGAATGGGGACAAATATGGACCCTTTCCAAGTCAATTATCCAGGTAGCTGTCTTCCAAATTTCCTAGTATGAACAGGTGAGCACATCTAGGACTGCGTCTTTTAGTCAAAACATGTCAATTAATATTCCTCTGAGAAAGAAGCATGGGCACACTCTTCCTGTGCAGCCTATCAAAACCTGCTAGAGGGTCAGCTATGAGCCAGTTCTGAATCTATGGCAATGAGTTTGAGATGGTACCCCCTCATTCTTACCATGTAATTTAATTCAGTTAATCAATACTTTATTCTACTCTGTAATAATCTGGTAAGTTTTTTATCTCTAAACTAGCTTCATTTGAACTGCTATTTTCTCATATGGTTTTAAAGAAATCACTCAACATAACTGCTATTTTAAGAATGAGAGAAAGCTATGCATTTATCTCACCCAATGACAAATCTAAACTATCTGAATCCAGACAGGTAAGAAGTGATCTGTCACTATGAAAAGAAGTTTACTATTATTAAAAATACTCACAGTTTGAAACACTACTTTACTTTGTCTGGAATTGGAGGTGGCATTTTCAAAAGTGAAGCAACATGACACTTAGAATTTAGCTGTCATATGGTGTCACAGCATTACATAAAAAAAGACATAAGCATTGCATAAATCTTTGAGAAGAACAATACATTCTGCAAAATGAAAGACAATGTAACGATAAGTGGTCTCTTCTTTTAAAATTCAAAGACAAAATCTATAGGTACGGGGAAAAAACCTAGGAAACTAACGTCCTTCTTCAACCAAAGATAAGTTAGATCTTCACAGTCTCAATTATTTTTTTCTGATGATTTACAAGGATTTTTTTTAAATTGCAGCCTCTGTACTTTTTCCACACAGTGACTACAACAACAGATTAAAAACTATAGAGATTGGGAAGATGCATAGGAGCGGGAAGGTTTTGATCTGTTGTTGATATGTTTGCTGTTAGTCTGAGCTGACTTGACAGCACTCAGCAAGAACAGTATCTTTTCACAGGCTTGTCTTCTCTTTGCATGGATTTTAAGTGGAAAGATTACATAAAAAGACCTTAAAAGGTTACATAATATGATCCTGAGTTGACTGTGCTTTGTGTGGCAGATGAAACAAGGGAGCAGGGAGATTTGCACCAGCAAGATACAGAGAAAAACAAAAAAGTGTACACATGAATTAACTCATTAACAAGATAAATAAATATGAGGACCTGCTATTGTTAGATGCCATCTACTGGTCATTTATAACCATACGCCGCTGGGCAGAAGTGGGGAGACAGGAAGCCATGTAGGCAGAATCCAGGGCCAGACAATAGAAAAGAGACTCACAGCAAATGCTTTTGCCATCCCCACAGGTACAAAAGCCCCAAGGCTGAGCCAAGATCAGTCCGGCCCTCCTAGGGCCTGCAGCCCTCAGGCAAAGAAGAAAAATACAATCTATGCAGGAGTTCTACAGGACACATCACCTTCCCTTCAGAGACAGTACAACTAAACTTAAGAGACACTGGTCACAGCATAAAAAATTGTCAGCAGTTGACATGTTTGGAATCACAGAAGCCAAGAAAGCTTCAGATACAAGCTGTCAGATCAAGGGTTGGACAATGGAAGATAAATTCTGAAGGGATTTGGTAAAAGTTAAGGGGTACCCTGGTGGAGGGGAGAGCTGGGAAATAAGTGGGTCAAGACACTGGGCTAAGGGCAGGGACAACACTGTAACTAATGGTTGACTCCACAATGAGGGATTTAACTTTCACTGCTCCATAAATTACTTGCCTGTCAGATAGTCCTCAAAATCTGAACATTCAGATTAAGACAGACTAGGAAGAAGGATTGGCCATCCACTTCTGAAATAGCAGGCCTCTGAAAACCTTATGTACAACAAACACACGTAGACTAACAGAAAGGGCAACGTAGGTAGAACTTTCATGTATGGAAATACAAAGGAAGAGGAACAGTTGTAAGCAGACACTAGTAATTGGAACATGGAATGTGAGAACCATGAATGTAGGAAAATTAGAAATTGTTAAGAAAGCAATGGAATGCACAAATATTGACATGCTAGGCATTGGTGAGATGAGATGGACCGGCATGGGAGATTTTGAGTCAGATGATCATATGATATATTATTCCGGAGATGAAAAGGTGAGA
>NW_006399769.1:11371504-11386942 GCF_000299155.1 Elephantulus edwardii
ATCATTAAATTTATAAATTATTAAACTAGTAAATTATTGCTTAATTTTTCAATACTGTCATAAGAATGCACACAAACAAGTAACTTTTAAAAATACACAAAAACATTCTCATAGTTATATAGACTAAAAAATCCCTAATTAAAGATTCAGCTGTGTTGATTCCTTCTTTATCGGTATCACTGAGTGTTCCTTGATGCCAAAGTTATTGTCATATGACAGTTGCCTTCCCACATGTGCCCTTGTCTTTTTGTTGAATCTGCTCTTTTAGTAACTATGATAGAATTCAATTTACACAGTGAAACTTGATGCTGTTGTTAGGTACCATCAAGTTGAGTACAATTCATAGTGATCTAATGAACAATAGGGTGAAGAATGGAAACTTGTCCCTTGTGCCATCATCATCATCATCATAATTTCTGACACACTTGAGTCCATTGCTTCAGTCACTGTGTCTATACATTCTGTTCAGAGTCTTCCTCTCTTTTGTTGCTTCTACACTTTTCCAAGTATGATGTCTCTTTCCAAGGAATAACTTCTCTTAGCAACATGCCCAAAGTGTGAGGGAAAATGCTTCCTTCATCACCTTTGCTTCCAAGGAGCACTCTGGCTGTCCTTTTTCCAAAATATATCTACTTGTGTTGCTTGGATCAATAATCAATACCATTGGTACAAACAGTCAGGATATCGGAAGATGTATTAGGCAAGTCTTCTCTCAGGGATCTCTCCAAAATATTGAAAACCAATGATATCAGTCTGAAGATGAAAGTGCATCTGATTCAGATCACTGTCTTTTTCATCACTTGCTACACATCTGAGAGTTAAACAATGAATAGGATAATAGAAGAATAATCGATTCTATTGATATGACCTCTTTAACATTACAAAAACATTATCAAAAAGAACATCCACAGTATAAGGTTAGGATTCTAACATGTTATGGGAGGGATAAAATTCAAACAATAATAAGCCTATTAAATACCGAAACTAAACCCATTTACACTGAGTCAAATAATAATTGTTGTTTTTGTTGTTGTTATGTGATCAAGTCACCTGCAACACACAGCGACCTTATGTACAGCAGCTCTGATTTTCCTGTAGACAGAAATAGTGTCTGATTTACTACCCTGGAACTTTTAAATGATGTCTGATACAAATACATGGGTTTATTAAACATTTGTTAATGGAGTAATTAAATAAATATATGAGTAACTTAACGATAATGATTCCCACCACTGAGCAAATTAGTAGCATCAGGATGGATGGTGAAGAAATTGAGATTGTTCACAGCTTTAGTTTGCTCATCTCTGCAGTCAGCATTCTTGGCACCAGCAACCAGGAAATTTGTGATGGGAAAATCTGCTGTTTGGGACCTCACCAGAGTACTGAAAAGCAATGGTGTCTCTTTGGAGACTAAGATGCGTCTAATACAGGTCATGGACTTCGCAATCACTTGTTATGCATCAGAGAGTTGGACAATGACCAAGGAGGATAGACAGAGAATTGATGCCTTTGAGCTGTGGTGCTGGAGAAGAGTATTGAGAATACCATGGACTGCTAGGAAAACAAACAGATTTGTCCTGGAAAGGGTTAAACCGGGTGGCTCCTTGGAGGCAAGGATTCTGAGGCTCCGTCTAACATACTTTGGACATGTTGTGAGGAGAGACCGGTCCTTGGAGAGGGACATCATGCTTGGGAGGGTGGAGGGACAGCGCAGGGGAGGAAGGCCCTCTATGAGGTGGATTGATTCAGTGACTGGGATAATTGGGATGGGAGTGTCAGAGACGGTGCGATTGGCACAGGACAGAGCGGAGTTTAGGGCTGTTGTCACTATGAGTCGCAGGCGACTCGACGGCACATAACAACAACAACAACAACCACTTTAATTCAAAAGCATTAATTTTTCTTCTGTTGTCCTTATTCATTGACCAGCTCTCAGATGCATAGCAAGTTACTGAAAAGTCTGGATCAGGCACACCTTAGTCCTCAAAATAATGTTATTGCTTTTAAGTAATTTGGAGAGTTTTCTGATGGCAGTCTTGCCCAATGCAATACATCTCTTGATTCCCTGACTGCTAATACCAAGTATATTGATTGTGGATCCAAGTAAAATGAAGTCATTGACAGTTTCAATCTTTTACCTATCTATCGTTATATAGCCTATCAGTCCAGTGGTGAGCATTTTTGGTGCTTTCTGTATGTTTGCTTGCTTAGTTTTGTTTTTTTATGTTGTGATGCAATCTATATTGAAGACTCCAGTGTTTGATTTACAGCAAATGTTTCAAGTCATCCTCATTTTCAGCAAGGAAGGTTATGTCATGTGCAGCATACCAAAAGTTATTGCTGAGTCCTCCTTCCTCCAACCCTGATGCTACATTCTTTTTCCTATAGGCCAGCTACAAAAGTATGGTCCTAGGAATCGACTGAATATTTATTGGTATGTTTAAAATGACAGACACAGTTCTGGTTGTGCTCACCAGTCTATGCCAGAAAATTTGGAGGACAGCTGCCTGGCTAACCAACTGGAAAAAATCTATAGTTGTTCCTATTCCCAAGAAAGTTGATCCAAATATCATTAGTATCACTTACAAGTAAAGTACAACTAAAGATCATTCAAAGACATCTAGATCAGTGCTTAGAAAATTGTCAGAAGTTCAGGCTGGATTGAGAAGCAGATGTTGCACCAGGGATATCATTCCCAAGTGGGATGGATCCCGTTGAGAGCAGAGAATACCAAAAGAATGTCTATTTGTGCTTTATTGACTATGCAAAGATATTTGACTATATTGATACGTTATGGCTAACATTGGGAAGAATGAGAATTCCAGATCATTTAATTGTGCTCATGCAAAATCTATACATACAACAAGAAACTGCTGTGTGCACATAGAAAGGGAACATTTCACTTTTTAAAATTAAGAAAAACATGCACCAAAGTTGTACCTTTCTCCATACCTATTTAATCTGTATGCTGAGTAAATTATTCAAGAAACTAGACTATATGAAGAAGAGCTCCCCTGGGTGGAACAAATGTGCTTAGGTGGTACAAATGACTAACATGATGAATTACTACTTAAAATATGGACAATTCAATACTACCCTGATAGACTGCCTCCAGAAAATAATCCACTGAAAAGTCTGGGAAATACAGTTCTACTCTGACATAGGTAGGTTTGTCCTCAGAGTTAACTTCACTACAAATAACTAGTCAAAATTTCAGCATTAAATTTGTTGGTTGTGTTTGTGCCATCAAATTGACTACTACTCATAATACCTCTATGAGCAACAGATCTGAACCTTACCTTATTCTGAGCCATATTCAACGTGTCTGATATGCTCTAGTCCATTGGTAGAGTCATTGTGTCAAATTATCTTGTTGAATATCTTTCTCTATTTTTCTGACCCTCTATCTTTTCTAGAATATGTATTTTTTTCCAAGGACTCCCAGTTCTTGACAACATACTCAAAGCATATGAGGCAAAATATCCCAATCTTTGCTTCTGAGGAGCACCTTGTTTGCCCTTCCTCCCAGATATACTTGTTTGTTCTGTTGGGAGTCCATGGAAGATTCAGTAGACTGTACGAACATCAGAATTCAAAGCATAGATTCATCTTCTGCTTTCCTTGTTGATTGTTTAACTTTCAGATACACTGGAAATAATTGAAAGTATTATGACTTATATCAGGCATACCTTGGTCTTGAAACCTAAAAAGGGCTTTAACAACAGGTTTCTCCAAGCAACAGGTGTTGGTTTCTTGATTGCTGCTCCCATGGGTGTGACTGTGGATCCAAATCAAATGGTATAAATACAAACTTCAATCTTTACCTATTAGGAAGTTGTCCATTGGTCTAATGATAAGGTTTTTGTTTTTCTCAATGTTGAGAAGAATTCCACACATATATCGTTAATAATTGAGGAAAGAAAATACATACCAATTAATTAGTATAATGATAATCTGTCCAAAACTAATTTCTGACTGTTTCCCCATTCTCTTTATTTTCATTCCAAAACTCATTGATAAAATTGTCCAGACCTTTAACTGTTGATGACTTAGAGTCAATAGATAACACAAGGACAATAAACAATGTAAAAACATAAAAAATGTATTTGAGAAAATGATCAAAGTTATAAAGAAAACAAAATATCAGAAAACACTAGCCTGGGGACTAGAAATGCTCTTCTAAAGAGTTCACACTGAGCCAAGATAGAACAAGTTGTAGGCTTATGGGGAGTCAGACTGTTCAGGGCAGAGGGAATAAGAAATTACTTTCTAAGATGGGATGCATTTGGCATATCAGATGAGCAGAAAGAAGCCTAGAATTAATGGATGTTGTAAGGAAGGAAGAGAATTGTATGGGATAACATCAGAAAAATAAGTCTTATAAGCTTATTGTAAGGACTTTGATTTTATTTTAATTACAATAGAAATACATTGGGAGTTTTAATCAGGTATCTGTTTTACATTTTAAAACTTCTCTGTAGCTTCTCATGGAAAATTAATTGGGAGTAGGAAGCAGAGAGTGTTGGAGTTGAGATCATACAGAGAAGGCTGTCTAGCTCAGAGATAATACGTGATAAGATAGCTAGATGAAGCAAGCTACAATAATAATTGTTAGACATTTTGTATGAACAACAAACATTTATGTAAGAGTTGAGATAAAAGAATTCAAACATAACCCCAGAGTTTTTAGTGGTAATATTAATTAAGGGAGCTCTGGTAGCCATTGGCAAGAAGCTGTGTTGCAATCCGGAAGGCACATGGTTCAAATCCACCAGCTTTTTTTGTGGGAGAAAGATGGGCAGTCTCTTCCTATGTGATTAACTGCCTCTGAAAACTCACTGGAGGGGGTCAGTTCGACTTGTCGGTGCAGCAACATTAATTAAGATGAGGAAAATTAGAGCAGTGCTGAGATTGTATTGTTTAATACTTCTCATTCACTGGAGTCAAGAATGGAAACAAAGCTCCTCATTTGAAGCACTGTTTAACCATCTACTTGACCTCAATCACTACTCCCTTGAGCATGTATATCAGCATTGGAGAAAGCAGCAGATATAGCAAGCAAGATATTCATAGTACAAAAACTAAAAGACATACCCAGTCACCTTACTTTCTGAGAAATACATGTATCAGGGAATCTGTGGAAGTTATGACCAAGTAAGTGGTATTGTCTAACTGCATAAAGCTTTCTTCAAAGTTTTAACTCCTGCATGAAATTATCCCTAAACCACATCCCAATCTGATTACCTAGCAGGCTTCTACCACTACGTGATCTTTAATGTAATGGCAAACATGTAAAATTATTTATTACAGATTGGTAAGTACAAGGAAATCTGTACTCACTCTGCTTACTGAATACTCTGATCCTGAAGGAGACTATAAAATTGAAAAGAAGCTTTAATTATGTAAGAGATGAAGACGTACAAAATTGTTCACTACATAGTAGTAAGCAAGCACAAATTAAGTCTGTACTCGCCAGATTTATGGTGTAATCTGTCTATACTTACCTGTATGAAATTGCATATACTTATCATTTGTTAACTCTGAATCCAGTAAAGCAGAGAATGTATCTGTCTTGTATCTGGAACACATTAAGTATTCAGTAAGTTTGGACTGGCTGATTTTACAAAGATTTTACTCTTTTTAGATTAACAACATGGTGGGATTATTTTCCCCACGGGTCACCCCTAGTTTCTGTCCAATTCTGACTAATGATGATCCCACATGTTTCATAGTAGAACTGTACATGGAGTTTTCAATGGAGAGCTCTGGTGCTGGAGAAGAGTACTGACTATACCAAGGACTGTAGGAGAACACACAGGTTCATTCTAGATAGGATGATACCAGGCTGCTTCTTGGAGGCAAGGATTCTGAAGCTCTGGCTGACATATTTTGGATATATTGCAAGGAAGAACCAGTCCTTGGAGAGAGACATCAAGCTTGGGAAGGCAGAGGGACAGCACAAGAGAGGAAGACCCTCAATGAGGTGAATTGCTTCAGTCACTGGGGTAATGGGCATAGGTTTGTCAGGGACAAAAAAAAATGGATATAGGATATAGCAGGGTTTAGGGCTAAATGTAGAGTCACTATGAGTTGCAGACAATTTGAGGGAACATAACAAAAACAACAATGATCATTAAGAAATCCTGTCTTCCAAGATGCTTTTGGGTAGACTCAAACTATCAATGTTTTGGTTACACTATCCAGCGATCCCTTTTGCCTGTTGAAGAACTCTGTATATGTTTGCTCAAATGTAAGTGGAAAGGGAATTCTTCAATTGATTCAATGAAATTGAAATGCAAAAAAAATAGAAGGCAACACAGACTTAGCTCCTGACCTGGAAAGTGAGTGGTTGTCTACACCAAGCAGTCTATCTGCTTAACTAAACTCAGAGTTCTGACTGTATACATATATTCTATCTCCTGCAGAGCAGCTGGTGGTCTTGAACCGGGTACCTTCAAGAGTGCAGTGCCGCTTATTGTCACTAGGCCACCAGAGCTCCCATATAGATAGACAGGCAGAGAGAGAAATAAAGAGATAGATAGAGATAGAGATAGAGAGAGAGAGAGAGAGAGAGGAGAGAGGCAGGGAGGCGGGGGGAGGGGGAAGAGGGAGGAGAGGGAGAGCAAGAACTCTCTATCTATATGTATGTATCAGGAATAGCGTCCACTTCCTAAACAGCATGTCTCTGGAAACTATGAACTTTGAATAAGGCTTCAGGGCTTTTGTTCACAGGGTCACTATGAGTCGTGCTCAACTTGACAGCAATCAACAACAACAACATGTATTTATAGATAGATATAGTATACTCTCTTCAGGCATGTAAGGAGACTTGAGATCAATTCGTTGCCATATAAAGAATGTTTTATTTCATAAAGTAAAATATAAAAATTGTAATGAAATTCAAATAGGGATGGCAAAATAGTAGTGAATATTATAAGAGAAGCTAGACTGAAGCAGACATCTACAAAATGCTAAAGAAAGCCACTGTGCAGAAAGCAGGGTGGTAATAAATCCAGGTTTTCAACATTCAGTGATCTCATTTAGAAGTAGCAAGTCTATTTGTATTGAATATAAATGTGAAACATAATGGAGTGTTGCCTAGCAAAAGGGAAAATGCGCTGTCACATACAATAATTTTGATTGTTGTTTGACTAGAACATGAAGTGACTGGTATTTTCTAATGAATATTGTTTAAAAAGCACATTTTTATGAGCGCTAGCTCTGTAAATGATCTTTTAAATGTTCATGAGTTCTCCACAAGACAAAGAAGGAAGAAAAAGCAAACACCTAAAGTAAGAAAAATCTTTAGAGGCTGATTTTTAGAGAGAAATTCTGGAAAATGATGCTAAAGTATGTGGTACTTCTTATACTACTTCAGTTTATCCATCTAAAACTCTACCACTGAAGTACTGATATTGTTAGCTGCAGTTGAGTCGCTGAGTCACCTTGAATCATGGTGAACCCTGTATAAAATGTGGACCCAAGTCCACATTATCTCTGTGATTGTCTTCACATTGCATTTTTGTCATTTCTTGGTGTTTTAATTAGACCATTATGCATTGTAATCTATAAAGGATTATACTAGTATTTTATCAAACCTTCTTTTCTAATCCATCTTTTTAACGGAAAACTGCACAAACCTATAAAGCATTAACACAACAAACCAACCTTTCTTGAAAGAGCAATGGTACCTGCTCATAAGAAATATTTCCAGGAAACAAACCAGTATCTCCTGCATATAAGGGGATTATTCTACTATTAAATTACTAATAACCTCTCCAGAAAGGTGTAAAATGCCTATACATAGTGAATCTAAGTCTCAGAGGTTCTACAAAGTTTTCATATTATTACAAAATTAGTAGAATGAGCTCTGGTAGTGTAGTCCATAGGGAGTTGCACTACTATCCTAAAACCTATACCACTCTGCTGGTTTAAATCAGCAGCTCCTCCAAAGGCAGAAAATGGGCAATCTTCTACGCAATTTACAGCTTCCTAAAACCTACTGGAGAGTCCCACATAAATTGGTTTCAACTCTACAGCAATGAGAAGTAGAGAATGGAGTTAGGACTATTGCTACAGTCACAGCTATCCCTGACAATAGTGTCTTCAACCTTTCCAGTCCACCATGCAAGATCAAACTGGACAATACAGTAATTTGAGGTCATATTCTGAGGAAGTAAAGCACATGAATCTAGGAAATCCGAGTTCTTATGCCCTTTTCAAGTGACTCTGTATCCTTCTAAGTGGTCTTATAATCAGTCATGGCTGAAGTTTCCTTCTGCTGAGAGAGGCCTCAGAATTGACCAGTGATGGAGACAGTCTGTGCATCCCTCTCATGCCTGTTAAAATGTTCATTATCAAGAAAGGCCTTGTGTTTTATTTGTGTTTGCAATTCACCCTGTTAGGAGCCTCTATTCTCAGATACTTCTCTCATTTTAAAGTAGAAATCAATCTATGAGCAGACAAATAAAAAGGAGAGATTTGTTTTATGAAGATCAGCTATTTACTTTATTATTAGTTTCTGTGTTTTCAGGAAATCAGTCAGTAGGGAGGAGTACCTTGTACTGAACCAAGTCTTAGGTCTTAAAAAGAAATTAATCCTGACAAGAGGATCCTCAAGTAGACTCCAAGACCCTAGCATCTTCAAGTAGACCCCATGATCGTTCCATCAAAGCTTATTGATATAATTTCTTATTTCTTGCTTCTCTACCAGACTGGCTACTCTTAAGCGTGTTTCTGATGATTCCAGTTCCCTTTCAGTCTCCCTTTTCCTTGTTGCCTCTCTCCTTCAGTTTAATCAAGCCACTGTCAATGAGCTGATTCTGACTTTTGACAGTGCTCCACCTAGTTTCCAAGGTTTTATATCTTTACAGGAGCAGACTGCTTTATTTTTCTCCTACAGAGCAGCTAGCAGATTTATTCCACTATCAGGCCAGCAGGCCAATGCCACACTATGCCACCATTCTATAGTCATATTAGTGTCTATAATAGAGTTAGTTGTGTTGTTACGTACCGTCAAGTCGCCTGCGACTCATAGCGACTCTATGTACAACAGCTCTAATACCTCTCTGTCCTGTCCTGTGCCAATCTCGCAGTCTCCAAGACACCTACCCCAATTACCTTAGTCACTGAATCAATCCACCTCATAGAGGGTTTTCCTTTCTTGTGCTGTCCCTCCACCCTCCCAAGCATGATATCCTTCTCCAAGGATTGGTCCCTCCCTGTCCAAAGTATGACAGATGAAGCTTCAAAATCCTTGCTTCCAAGGAGCAGCCTGGTATAATCCTTTCCAGGATGAACCTATTCTTTTCCTTAGCAGTCCATGGTACATGCAATACTCTTCTCCAACACAATTCAAAGGCATGAATTATTCTTCTATCCTTCCTTGTCAATTGTCCAACTCTCTGATGCATAACAATTGATTGCAAAGACCATGGCCTATATCAGGTGCATCTTAGTCTCCAAAGAGACACCATTGCTTTTCAGTACTCTGGTGAGGTCCCAAACAGCAGATTTTCCCATCACAAATTTCCTGGTTGCTGGTGCCAAGAATGCTGACTACAGAGATGAGCAAACTAAAGCTGTGAACAATCTCAATTTCTTCACCATCCATCCTGATGCTACCAATTTGCTCAGTGGTGGGAATCATTATCGTTTAGTTACTCATATATTTATTTAATTATTCCCTTAACAAATGTTTAGTAAACCCATGTATTTGTATCAGACATCATGTAAAAGTTCCAGGGTAGTAAATCAAACAGACACTATTTCTGTCTACAGGAAAATCAGAGCTGCTGTACATAAGGTCGCTGTGTGTTGCAGGTGACTTGATCACATAACAACAACAAAAACAACAATTATTATTATTATTTGACTCAGTGTAAATGGGTTTAGTTTCGGTATTTAATAGGCTTATTATTGTTTGAATTTTATCCCTCCCAAAACATGTTAGAATCCTAACCTTATACTGTGGATGTGTTCTTTTTGATAATGTTTTTATAATGTTAAAGAGGTCATACCAATAGAAGCAATTATTTTTCTACCATCCTATTCATTGTTTAACTCTCAGATGTGTAGCAAGTGATTAAAAAGACAGTGATCTGAATCAGATGCACTTTCATCTTCAGACTGATATCATTGGTTTTCAATATTTTGGAGAGATCCCTGAGAGAAGACTTGCCTAACACAATACATCCACCGATATTCTGACTGTTGGTACCAATGCTATTGATTATTGATCCACCTTAGTCTCCTGAGAGACATAATTGCTTTTCAGTACTTTGGAGAGGTCCCTAAGAGCAGACTTTCCAATTGCAATATGTCTTTTAATTTCCTGGCTACTGGTGCCAAGAGTGTTGACTGTGGAGCCAAGCAAACTAAAGCTGTGTACAATCTCAATCTCTTCACCATCCATCCGGATGCTGCCGATTGGTCCAGTGGTGAGAATCTTTGTCTTCTTGACATTGTGCCTCAATCCATATTGTAGGCTGCAGTCCTTGACACCCTGCAGCAGGCGTTTCAGGTCCTCCTCAGTTTCAGCAAGCAGGGTTGTGTCATCCGCATAACGCAGATTGTTGATAAATCATCCACCAATCTTGACCCCACATTTCTCTTCATAGAGCCCCACCTCCTGGATAATCTGTTCTGCATACAGGTTGAAAAGGTATGGAGATAGGATGCATCCCTGGCATACGCCCTTCCTAATTTTGAACCATGCAGTGTTCCCTTGCTCTGTTCTGACGACTGCCTCCTGGTCCAATATAAGTTTTGCATTAGAACGGTCAAGTGTTCTGGGATTCCCATTCTTCTCAGAGTCTGCCACAGTTTGTTATGATCTACACAGTCAAATGCCTTTGCATGGTCAAGGAAACACAGGTAGACATTCCTCTGGTATTCCCTGCGTTCAGCCAAGATCCATCTAACATCAGCTACAATATCTCTAGTACCACGACCCCTTCTGAAACCAGCCTGGACTTCTGGTAGTTCTCTGTTGATGTGCTGTTCCAGTCGTTTTTGGATAATGTTCAGTAAAATCTTGCTTGCATGTGAAATCAGTGAGATTGTTCTGTAGTTTCCACATTCTCTTGGGTCACCTTTCTTTGGGATAGGAACAAATATTGATCTCTTCCAGTCAGTTGGCCAAGTGGTCCTTCTCCAGATTTCTTGGCACAACTTGGTGAACACATCCATGGCAGCATCTGTTAACTGAAATATGTTAATTTACCATCTATTCCTGGAGCCTTATTTTTTGCCATGTCCTTCAAAGCAGCCTGAACTTCTTCTTTCATCACCATAGGCTCTTGCTCATATGTTGTTTCATGAAATTCTTCTGTGTCTTCCAATTCCTCTCGATACAGTGACTCAGTATATTCCTTAAAGTGGTAGAGGAGAATATTGAATATCCTATATAGTGTCAAAAGGACAAACAGATATGTCTTATAGATGGTGAAGCCAGATTGTTCATTGAAGGCAAAAATGGCAAAGGTTTGTTTCACACACTTTAGGCAGGTTGCTAGGAAAGCTATTGATTGGAGAAGGACACCACACTTGGAAAGGTAGAGGGATGGTGAAAAGAAGACCCTCACTGGGATGGGTTGACACAGTGACTTCAGCAATGGACTAGAGCATGTCAGAGTTTGTGAGACTGGCACAGGATCGGACAGGTTTCAGGTTGTTGTTCATAGGAACACTATGTAGTGTTCACTATAGTGTGAACACTATGGTTAGGGTTAGGGTTAGACTTATTATTAGATGTTGGCAGCACCTAACAACAACAGGGGAACTCTGGTAGCCCAGTGTTAAGGAACAGCACTGTTACCCAAAGGGACACAGTTATAATCCATCAGCTGTTCTGGGGGAGTAAATTGGTCAGTCTGCTCTTGTGAGATACTGTCTCTGAAAACCCATTGGAGGGTCAGCTATGAGTGAGTTCTGACTCATTAACACCTACCAACAATGACAACAGGCACAATGGGTATAATCTGCTTCAGCAACATAGCTATTTCATCAATAACCTGCTGACATGTTTACTTATTCTGCAAAGAAGTGAAAGGAATTCATGAGACTCTTACCAAATGTTATGCTTTAACTTATGGCTCTCCTCTGTAAATGTTGTAAATCTTAGGATCTATTTCTGTGCATATAATCCTACTTAGGAATGAATGTCTGTGTTATATTTTAAGACAAGATTAGTAGAGTGTATCTTAAGTTAATCTTCATTGTGATAGAAAAGATTTTGAACAAGGGAGCAGAGCAGAAATGGGGAAATGTCAAACTAAATTAAGATTACTGGGGAAGGGTTCAATATAGACAAGTGCCATCCTCTAGAGTCAACAGTGAAAGTCTATCTAAAGCTCACATCTTCATTTCACACTATAAGGAAATAATTTTGTATTTGCTAACATTACCCTTCATGATATTTTTGGTTTTGTAGCACTAGAAGACTAAGACATCAAGGTGCCTGCCTGCAGCCTTAAGGGGTATTCTTAAAGGTTAGGAGATAGCTACTAATTCCCCCTGCAAGTGTCCATGAAATAAACTAGAAGTGTTCTTAGCATGCCCCAGGCATTTTCTTTATTTCTGATTCTTCAGAAACGGCATAATAGAGACACTTACGTTTTTTGAGGCCGATAGGGAAGATTAAAATTCTTTATTAGAAAAGAACAACAGGAAATCTCATTTGATGTTTACTCACTGTGGAAATGGAATTAATTTTTTCCTGCAGACTTCACAAGATGCCATATGCATGGAAGCATGCCATTTCTTTCCAGAGAGTTTAATTTGACAAAAATGAGACCGTATTTTTACAAATTTGCTTCTTAAAATAGAGGAAGAATATGGAATGAGCACTAAGGGAACATAAAGTTTTCTTGTGACTTATTTATTTACATGTGTTTCAAGATCTTGAAATCTAAGTTAAAGCATTAAATACAGTTCTTTGGTGGCATTTTAATTGTACATACAATGCATACCTGCATTTCTTGTTGAAATATTAGGATAATAGCATTTTAATTTAAGATTAGTTTTTCCCAATTTGATATATTTAAGCGTGATGACTCTAAAAAGCTATATTGGGTTTTCTCAAATGTATTAAAGATTATGAATTGCTGAATATATGTTCCATTCTTTTTTGCTTTTTACTGTTTCACAATTGAGATTTTTTTTCCAATCAATTCCAGTTCATCGTTATTTATGTTTTCAGGGAAAAAGTTAAAAAATGGCACTCACAAATCCAAGTTAATTTGAAAATCACATGTATTTTATACATCAGGAAAATACAAAATATCTAATATGTTTTCTTATCTCAACAGTATCACTCAACGTTTTCTGTAACCACATTTTAATTTTAGAAGATTAATTCTCAGTATGAATCTTATTTGTTACTCCCAAAGTCCTATTTTAGTCTTTCAATGGACTGTTTAATTTGACTGTTCGGATGATGCTTTTAGAAACTCAAAGACCATGGATATGTGGAGGGTAGTCAACATTTTTTTGCTTTCCTTATTTCCTTTGCCTGATTTCCTTCCCTTCTTTTGACATGACATCTCAAAAATGAATGCTTTTGTCACAAGGTGGAGCAACTAGCAGGAAACTGTCAAATAATACTATTAATTGCAGATGGCTGCTGAATACATATTTTATGGGGAAAGCCTCATGTTTTATTGTTAGTTTTTATATATCAAAGTTTTGAAAGTAAAACTATATATAATCACTCAATTTTTTTTTTTTGTTTAGGCTATGACTGATAGTGTGAAACACTTTTCATGCATATTTATTTCTTAAAATCACTAGAAAATAATTTCCTGGGAAACAGACTTAATGTTATGTTCAGCAAATCTCTTACATAAAGAACTAGAAAGAACTCTACTGTAAAGTTTATTCTTTTTCCAAGGAAAAGAAAAAGCTAAACATTGCTTCCTCCCAAAAGAAGAACATAACAGACAGCTTTCATACCTCTTAGAATGGCTATTAGACCAAGGCTCAAATTTCAAAGAGAACTTTGTGCTATCAACATTGTGAATGTGCTATCAACATTGTGGAATCTCAAGCAAGGCAATGAATAGATTTTTGTTAAAAAAAATGAGAATCTTGTTAAAGCAAAGAGGGTTTCAACTTTTCCTTACTTTAGCAGGAAGAGTAAGAAGAACAATTAGAGATTTCTTATTCCTGGGTTTGACCCATCCAGACTGTGAGGGTTTTTTTTTATTTCTAGAAAAATGTAATTCAGATATGTTTCTCTAATCATGATAATGCCTCTGAGCACCTAATTGTAGATATAATCACATAGTATGTTGGAAGGGGAGCAATTCTGATATGCTTGAATTGATTACTCTATTAAGTGCATGAGGTCGCACCTAAGGAGAGGGTGAACTAAGCTAAGCCAAACCAAATCCACTGCCACTAAGTTGATACTTGTAAGGTCACTGAGGAGGGACAGAATCCAGTTCAGACCAAGAAAGACAGTTTATTGAAGAGAAACTGCCAGGCTGGCTCTTAAACAGAAAACCAGCCCCCACTAAAAATTAGAGAGAGGTTTTATATTCTCTTGCAGGAACTTGGGGAGGGGATGCTCACAGATGTTTTTTACAAGATAGAGAAATGGGCTGGGGTCTCAGATAACTATTTCTGGGAAAGGAGATAGAGCAGTTTCACATCCTTGACAAAGAGTAACAGCCACAGCTGTGCTTCCTGTGATTTGATGTTTTAATCGGTTTGGGTCAAACATTCCTGTAAGTGGTATAGCATTGGTTTATCCATTTGCTATACAGAGTTAACTCGCGGTTGCTGTGATGCTAAATACTATGACATTATTGCATCAAATGCAATAATGGTTACTCATGGTGGACAGTGTTCGGTGGAGCTCTCCCATTAATACAATCTTGGAAGCAGGAGTGGCAGCCGCTTCAGAAAGAGCTTGTCTCCCGAAACTCTATGAATGATGAAACGAGGAAAGTTATGTAATAGTTTAAGACTTTTGTTCATAGGGTTACTATGGGTCATCTACAACTCTATGGCATTTAATAACAACAACAACAACCACACACACACACACACACACACACACACACACAAACATTGTTATGTACTGCTGAGTAGAACCGGTTGACCCTCCAGCAGGTTTTCAGAGGCACTTTATCGCATGAGAGGAGATTGCCGGTCCTCCTCCCTCAGAGAAGCTGGTGGCCTTGAACCTCTTGCCTTCGTGATTGCAGCACAGGTTCTTGACAGTAGGCCACCAGAGCATGCGCTCCCACTCTTGCTCTCTTGCTCTCTCTCCCTCTCTCCCTCTCCCCTTTCCTCTCTCTTCTCTCTCCCTCACTGTCTGTCTCTCTGTCTCTGTCTCTCTATAGATAAAGATGATAGAGATAGATGATATATAGATATAGATGATATATAGATATAGATGATATAGATATAGATATAAGTATAGGTATAGGT
>NW_006399769.1:11388529-11394896 GCF_000299155.1 Elephantulus edwardii
ATACATACATACATACATACATACATACTAAAATGCCAAGGTCTTAGAATGAGTAATTCTTTCAAAATTATTCCTGTACTTTTAGCTTTAACTGGTGAGATTTTATTCACTGCATACTTTAAAAAGTAAACCATACTACTTTGCTTCATGAAATGCAATGTAACATTTCCCAGCATTATTTTTTTCTAGAGAGATTCAATGGGATAATTCTAACATTATGTATTTATTTCAAACAGCACAGTCACTTGATAAAGGGATGGATCTATATTACGCTTCTTTTTAAAGTATTCCTTGCAATCTAGTTGATAGAAATACATGAGTATATTTTTAAAAAGTTTTATCACCCTATGTGCCTTGGGAATAGGAAATTAGCTTTACCATGCTGACATTATGGTTATTTGCTGGGGCTCACCGTACTGAGTTACTGCTAGCATGGTCTACTCTATGACAATTGCTACTGGCATTGTAGGCTTAGAATGTCTGAAACTATCTCTTTATGTTTTTAGCATTTTACTCTCAAATCTTTATACAAGGTGCCAATTTGACTTCTATTTTATCTTCTTTAATCACACTAATTTTCTATTTAATGTAGGCTCAACTTATTTCTTGGGAAGAACTGGAAATTTTAACTTTTGGTAACCTCTGAGAGAAAAAAAAAATCACATGTTTTCTATCTAGCAGTTTTGTTCTAGAAAACATTATTACTATCTCCTTGTCGCTTCACTTTCACCTCTCTATACCCCAATTAGCTTGGTGAGTAAGCTGAGAAGGACAGCGCCATGCTCTTTCTAAGAGAATATAATAATCTCAGTACATAATGATAAGCTAATGAGATGGATATACCAGTTGTATCTTTGCACATTATGTGTAAAAAGAATTTATTTTTATGTGAGTCTCCTCCTTTAGGAGATTCAGAATTTTGATGACCTTAATACATTTCTGTCAAATATGATATCTAAAGTATTTGAGTTTGTTGCAGAGTTGCAGCTTAATAGGTATAACTTGAGTTATTTGTAAGTGCACAAAATAAATTTTAAAGGTCACTTTTGAGTTCACAAGCAAATGATCTTTCTTGAATTTCCAAAAGCAGCCAAAACCCAAAAATTAACCGTCTAACTGTTCATCAATAAAAATTAATTTGTGTTTAAAAAAATAAGAACGTAGTAAAGTAAAAAAGATTATTAGTATACAGTGTGACTCAGGATATTAGAAGAGCAGAAATCACTTTTCTCTATGGATAAAGTGTCAGTATTACAGATGAGAGGATAATGAAGATAACTTGTGAACATTTGATCAGCTACCCACTCTTACCTACTCAGTACCTCATACTTTACCTCATGTTTAAGAAATTACCTATATATTTTAAAAAGATGCTAATAAATAAAAGTGAAATATAATTAAATTATAGGGCTTGACCTAACAAAATATAATTAGCTTGGGTCTTGAAGATATCAGAATACAACCAAATCAGACTCAACTCATTGTTGTCCACTCAGAAGTGACTCCAGTGGTTTTTCAGAGGCTGTAAATCACATGGAAGGAGACTGCCTGTCCTCTGATAGAGTGGCTGATAGATTCAAACCACATGTCTTTAGATCGGTAGCACAACTCTACCCAGTAGGCCACTAGAACTACCTTATCAGAATATTGGAAAGTAAAAATGTTCAATAGTAAACAGGACATGATTCAGAATATATGGATTATAGATAATGCAATATCTATTTTTCACTGCTGTATCAAGATCTAATGTCAAATTCCATTGCCTGGAGAAACCATAGCTTTTCATCTAATTTATTGGTGGCCTAATTCACAAGCTCTGTCTGCTTCCATCAACAGAGATTGCACCTCAGTATCAAGAAAACAAAGATACTTAGCACCGGACCAATAGGCAGCATTATGGTAAATGGAGAAAAGAACTATTTTCCTTGTTCAGATCTACAATCAATAGGTGTGACACCAGCAGTCAGAACATAAAAACATGATGTCGTCTGGGAACACGATTTTTTTTTTAATGTGGTATTGGGAAAATCTGCTGTCAAGGACTTCTCCAGGGTTCTAAAGAGCAAGATGTCAGCATTAGAGACTAAGTTGCACCTGATCCACGACTTTACTTGCTATGCATCTAAGAGGTGAACAATGAGTAAGGATGACAAAAAAAGAATTGGTGTCCTGGAGTTGTGGTGCTAGAGAAGAGTATTGAACATTATGGGCTGCCAAGAGAACAAACAGGTCTGTCTTGGAGAGAGTGAAACAAGTTATCTCCTTTGAGGCAAGGATTTTGAAGCTCTGTCTTGCATACTTTAGGTATGTTTCCAGGAGGGACCGGTCCTTAGAGAAGAACATTATACTTGGACAGATAGAGGATCAGCATAGGAGAGAAAGATTCTGGATGAGATGAATTGACACAGTGACTGTGACAATGGGGTCAAGTGTGTCAGAGATGGTGAAGTTGGCTCAGAATAGGGGAAGATTCAGAGCCTTTGTTCATAGGACCACTGTGAGATGTAATTGACTCGACAACGCTTAACAACAGTAAGAGTTAAGTCTGGTGTCTTAGTGGTAAGGAGTTGTGCTGCCAACCCAAAGGCACATGGTTCAAATGCACCAGCTGCTCCATAGGGTGGGAGAAAGATGGGTAATCTCCTGTCTTGTGGTTTACTGTCTCTAAAATCCCATTGGAGGATAAATTATGAGATCATTTTAACTCAGTTGCACATAACTAACAGATTATAAGGTATTGCTACTACTAATCAAAATGCTGTACTTCCAAAGGTCCAAATCCACCAGATATTTTGAGAAAGAAAAATGGACACACTTTTCCTTTTGCAATTTACAACCTTTCAAACCTGATGGAGGGTTGCTTTGAGTTAGAAACAACCTGACAACAGTAAATGTTTTTTAGTATATAAGTAGATATAGAAAGGTTAAGCATTAGTCAAAGAGAGAAAGACCCTCAACCAAATGGATTGACAGAGTGACTGCTATAATGGTCTCTTGTGTGTTAGAAATTATAAGGATGGCACAGGATAGGAAATGATTCATGTCAATTGTTAATACGGTCACTATGAGTTGTACTCAATTTGATGGTACCTAACAGCAACAACATATCTCCATAGATATATCTAGCTATATATGTGTGTATGTAACATGTCATACACACAACACATATGTATTTTCTAATTGTAGTAAAATAGAAATGAATATAAGATAGTTTATCCTTTTAATTCACTTATTAATTATCACTTATCACTTTTTAATTCACTTATTCCTTGCAGTTAGACTTAAATAATAAAGACGTCAATTAGATTGTTACATAAATAAACATAGATTTCTTTGCTACTACAAACAGAAGAAAATGCATACATTTATTCCACTCAGATTTTTATGCAGTGGCTTGGACTCTAAAACGTTTCCATTTGAAATGGAATTTTCTTTTTTCTTTCTAATGGTACAACACAAGTTAATGTTTTACTACTTCCTGTCTCTGGCTAAAGAATTTGACACTTATCAGACACTTTTTGTGAACTTTATCATTGTCAGCTGCATAAGTAGAAATTAAAAAGAAAACATTTCTACATTTATGAATGAATTTTTGAAAAAATCCATTTTTTAAAGTAGCATGAATTATACTACTTAACACTGTCTCAACATAAAAAATTCTTACCATTGGACTGTTAGGCAACAGCGTGATAGATAAATAAAAGATTGAAACTGTCAACAACTTCATTTTACTTGGATCCACAATCAATACATTTGGTAACAGAAGTCAGAAGATAAGGAAACATACTGCACTAGGAAAATCTGCATTCAGGAATCTCTCTAAATTATTGAGAAGCAATGATGATAGTTTGAGGACTAAAGTGTGCCTGATTCAGGCAATTGTCTTCAATTACTGTGCTGCTGGGACCTGAATAAAGACAATCAAAGAACTGGTACCTATAAATTGAGGTGTTGGAGAAAAGTACTGAATATCCCATAGACTTACAAAAGAACAAACAGATACATCTTGGAGAATTATGCAGTCAGAACTGTTCCTTGGAGGCAAAGATGATAAAGCTTCTTTTCACATACTTTGGGCATGTTGCTAGGAGATGCTATTCCTTGGAGAGGGACATCAGGTTTGAGAGGCGGAAAGATGGTTCTCAAAGGTGAGGCATACTCTCAACCATGTGTGACTGCAGCAATGAGCACAAGTTTGTCACTGATTGTGGCTCTTGGTTTTACCTATATATTTTTAACTATGTTGATGAAATTCTCTTCAATTTCTATTTTGTTGAGTATTTTAATCTGGAAGAGATGTTGGATTTTGCCAAAGTAGTTTTGTACAACAATTGATAAGAACATGTGGTTCTTGTGTTTTGCTTTATTAAAATATGGTTAATTATATTAATTATTCTTTCTATGTTGTGCCATACTTTAATGCCTGTTATGAATTAGATAAATTTTTTTATATTTTGTTAAATTCTAATGGATAGGATTCTGTTAAAGATTTTTGTGTCTATGTTCATGAGGGATATTAGTCTGTAGTTTTCTCTTTTTTGGTAATGTCTTTGTCTAGTTTTAGTTTCAGAATTTTGCTTGCATCATTTAATGAATCCTGGAATGTTGTTCTTTTTCTATCTTTTGAAATAATTTAAGTAGAATTAGTAACAGTTCATCTGTAAATGTTTGGTAGAATTCACCAGTGAAGCACGCTGGCTGGAAATATTTTTGTTGAGAATTTTTTTATGACCTTCTTAGTTTCTCTTATGATGAATCTATCCATGTGTTCTAATCTGCCGGTCTTGGTTAGATGTGGGAATTTGTTCATTTTCTCTAAGTTTTTTAAATTTGTCAGAATACAGCTTTTCATAATATTACATTGTTGTTGTTGCCGTTATGTGCCGTCGAGTCGTTTGCGACTCATAGCGACCCTATGCACAACAGCCCTAAACGCTGCTCTATCCTGCACCAACCGCATTGCCTCTGACACACCCATCCCGATTACCCCAGTTACCGAATCAATCCATCTCATAGAGGGTCTTCCCCTCCTGCGCTGTCCCTCCACCCTCCCAAGCATGATGTCCCTCTCCAAGGACCCGTCCCTCCTGGCAACATGTCCAAAGTATGTCAGACGAAGCCCCAGAATCCTTCCCTCCAAGGAGTAACTTGGTTTAATCCTCTCCAAGATGAATCTGTTTGTTTTCCTGGCAGTCCAGGGTACATTCAGTACTCTTCTCCAGCACCACAGCTCAAAAGCATCCGCTCTCTTTCTGTCCTCCCTAGTCATTGTCCAACTCTCTGATGCATAACAAGCGATTGCAAAGACCATGGCCTGTATCAGGCGCACCTTAGTCTCCAGAGAGACACTGTTGCTCCTGAGTACTTTAGAGAGGTCCCTAACAGCAGACTTTCCCATCGCAATACGCTTTTTGATTTCCTGACTGCTGGTACCAAGAGTGTTGACTGTGGAGCCGAGCAAACTGAAACTGTAAACAATTTCAATCTCTTAGTCATCCATTACATTACTATTACTATTATTTTCATTTCCATTAATTCTGTTGTGACACCATGTCTTTCATTTCTTATTTTAGTTATTTGATACTTTTAGTAAGCTTACCAGTGGTTTGTCTATTTTATTGACTCTTTTGAAGAACCATCTCCTGCTCTTTTGGTAGCTTAAGGCTTTTTGTTTTCAATTCCATTTATTTCTACCCTTATATTTATAAATTTCTTTCTTCTGGAGGCTGTGGGATTAGCCTGCTGGGCTTATTTTCTACTAGTTGGAGATGTTGGGTTAAGTAATTTATTTTATTCCTTTCTTCTTTTTTTAATGTATTTGCTTACTGCTATGCACTGACCTCAGAGTACTATCATTGCTGCATCTTAGAGGTTTTGATTATATATTCATTCATTTGAAGGCATTTTTATTTTATTTTTTTAAATTTCTTCTATAACACAGTAGTAAACCAAGCCAGGTGTTAATTATCTTTTCATGCAAATAGTTCTTTGTCCTGTATCCTCTCATTTCAATTTAAAGTTTTATAGCATTGTACTCTGAGATGATGCTTTGCATTATTTTGGTGTTTTTTTAGTTTATTAAGGCTTGTTTTGTACTCTATTAAGTGGTCAGTTCTGCATAATATGTTATGTGCATTTGAGAAGAAAATATATTGAGATTTTGTTGTGTGGATGATCTGAATAACTATGAGATCAAGTTAGCGAAATTGTATAGTATAATTCTTCAATCACAGTTGAGTTTAAGTTGATTGTTCTTTCAGTGAAAGTGATGTGTCTTTTTTTTAGTTCTTTTTTTTTCTATAATTATATTTTATTAATTTTCATAAACATTTACAGAGATTTTGGGTTTCCATTCATTCATTGTTGC
>NW_006399769.1:11395366-11405805 GCF_000299155.1 Elephantulus edwardii
TATGGAAAAGTAAAAGAAAAGATTCTTTCATTGTTTTACAAACCCTCCCCCAGGTCCCCTCCACCATGTAGCCCTCGCTCTAGTCTCCTGTGATGACAGGAAGTATCCTACTACTATTGTGATGGTATCTATTTCTTTAAGTCTATTTATGGTTGTTTTAGGTATTTTGCAGGTCTGTAATTTGATGCATAGATGTTAGCTAAGGAAATGTCTTCTTAGTCTATCGTGACTTTGAGCATTATATAGTGTCCTTCAGTATCTCTTATAATGGTTTTCACTCTGAAGTCTATTTCATGAGATGGATGTTGCCAACCACGTTTCCTGATGGATGCCATTGCTTGGTTTATTTTTCCCACCTTTTGATCTTTTAGTCTGTCTTTCTCCTTGTATCTTAATGTGTTTCTTGTAGGCAACATATTGATGGGCTTTGTTTGTTTATTCAATCTGCTAATATCTTTTTGTCTTAATCAGTGCAATTAAGCTATTTACATTTTTGTTGTTGATTGCCTACAGTAACACAAGAAAGACTCACAGCGAAACTATGAGTGAAAGGCCTGAAGCCCTTCTACAACTATTGACATTTATCAAAGTTCATAGAGTTTCTGAGTTTCTGGAGGTATGTTGTTTAGGAAGTGCATGCCACTCCTGCTTCCAAACCTGTCATAGGTGTTATTGGTTGAGTTGCCTGCAATGCATAATGACCCTATGTACAGCAGTTCTGAACCATTCCCTGTCTTAAGCCAGTCTCACTAATTCTGACACACTAACCCCCAAAACCCCCGTCACTGTATCAATCCATTTATATCAAATTATTAATAAACCAAGTTTTATCATTGTCATTTTGCTAGTTTCTTTTTCTGTTGTTGCTAATTACTTTAGTACATAAGCTTTCCCTTGCTGTCTTTATGTGAAGGACTTCCTTGACTATTTCTTTAGATTGATCTTGTTTTCAGGAATCTTTAAAATTTCTGTTTTCCTATGAATGATCTAGTATCTCCTTCATGCTGATTGACAGTTTTGCTTGATACAGACTCCTTGACCGTCAATTATTTTCTTTCAGCTTTTTTTCTTCTTGCTTGCATGATTTCTGCTCAGAAGTCAGAAATTAATCTAATTGGTCTTCCTGTAAGTGACTCTGTTTTTCTAGAGTTGTTTTAGTATTTTATCCTTCTTTTGGTTTTGGAGAATTTGACTATGATGAGTCTTAGGTGTTTTTCTTCCATGGTTTAATCTGTTTGACATTGACTAGGCTTCTTGAATGTATATTTCCTCATATTTTGTGTTATATGAAAAGTTTTCTTTTTTATCTCTTTCACAAGTTTCTCAGTATGTTGTTTTGTTTGTGTCGTCCCACATAATTTTTACGTTTTGTTTATTTTCTTGCCTTCTTCTGCTTTTTCTTCTTGGTGGTTGTCATTGGGGATCTTGCCTTTCTTTCACCTATGCTTTGTTCTATCATTATTCTCTGTTTACCTTATTCCCCCAACATGTGAAAAAATTGCTTTAGTATCAGTTTTGTTACTTAGAAGTGCACTTTAAGGCTTTTCTATTGTTTATAGTATTTCTGTTCTGTGATGATTTTTAAAAATTCTATTTCTTAAGGTTTTCTTTCTTTAATTAGTTCTAATTTATAATTTCTTCAGTTCCAATTACTTTTTTTTTCTTATGTGTGTACCATCAAATTGGATCTCACTGGTACAGGAGGAGATTGTCCCTCCTTCTTCAGCAGAGCATCTGATGGATTTGAACCGTGTACGGCGTCGGAGGGGAAGACCCTCTATGAGGTGGATTGATACAGTAACTGGGGTAATCGGGATGGGCGTGTCAGAGACAGTGCAATTGGCACAGTATAGAGCAGGGTTTAGGGCTGTTGTACATAGGGTCACTGTGAGTAGAAAGCAACTCGACGGCACATAACAACAACCACCATCACCACTTCTGGGATTGCAGTGCAGCTTCTTGCCACTAGGCCACCAGAGCTCGACAGTTCCAATTCTTGATACTCTGTTGTTGCTGTTAAGTGCCATCAACTCATAGACCACTCATAGTGGCCCTATGAATGGAAGACCTGAACACTTGTATAAGTTTCATCATTTCTCTAAGTTCATAGAGTTTCTGGAGGCAAGCTATTTTGGAAGTGGATACCGCTCCTGCTTCCAAGCTTGTTTTAATCAGGGAGCTCTATCAAACATTGTCTGCCAGGGGTAATCATTATCACATATGACACATCAGTATTACAGTGTTTAGAATCACAGCAACCACAATGTATTTCTTTTGCCTTCCTGTCTTTAGTGTATTCACTGGGTTTGTTAATCTCATCTGATTTTTAGGAGAAGGGTTGCTTTGATTTTTATAATATTGGAACCTAACTGCTGCTTTCTTGACATTACATGAGTTTCTTCTTGGTATGTATGAGACAGCTTCTGATGTCTCTGAGTAGCTAGCTGTCTGTCCCTTTATGATATCAGTTTCCTAATGACAGTGTTCTGAGATAGTCTCTGTGGGCAGCAGAATAATAGATTCCTTCACTGTTCATGTTTATGTCCTACCAGTGAAAACCTCACACTTCACTGAGTCTTTTAAAGCAGAAATCCAAGATTTCAGAAAAGGAGGTTCAGTTTATTGTTCCAGCAACAAACTTCTCATCTGGTTTATCCTCAGAAACAGGAAGATGGAATCCCTCCCTCTGCCCAACTTGATGAGTTCATTCCTCTGTAAATCAGATTAGGAAGTAGTTCAAAGTCTGAGATCAAGTTTCCCACGGGAAGGCAAGCTTTGCTCCCACAATTATTTTGCTCTATGTGAAGCCTGGGAGACAGGGCCAGGCTCTTATCATTTCTTAAGCTAGTTATGTATGTCTTTTTAAAAAAAATTTTAACTTAAATTTATTATTAATTTCAATGAAAGTTTACAGAGACTTTGGATTTCCATTCACTCATTGTTGCAATTTTCCCCTCCCAACCCTCCCCCATAGTACACTACCCTCTTGAAAAAAAAGTAAAAGAAAAATTCTTTCATTGTTTTACAAACCCTCTCCCAGGTCCACTCCACCATGTAGCCATTGCTCTAGACTCCTGTAATGACAGAAATACCTAATCACATATCCTTTTTAAACAGATTTTTTCCCTCCTCTGTTTCAACTCAGTATACATTATTGAACTCATCTTTCTCAGTCTCCCCTCAACCCTGAGTCCTGTCCCGTTTATCAACAGTGGCACCATGCAGTATTTGTCCTTTTGTGACCAAGATACTTCACTCAGCATAATGTCCTCCAGAATCACCCATGTTGAATAATATTGCATGTGTTCCTTGTTTTTCAATGCGGCATAGTATTCCATTGTGTGAATATACCACAGCTTCTCTATCCATTCGTTTATTGGTGGGCACTTAGGTTGTTTCCAACTCCTTGCTATCGTGAACAAAGCTGCACTAAATATGGGTGTGCATATATCTGCTTGGATGTCAGTTATGGTCTCTTTGGGGTATATTCCCAGTAGTGGAATTGCTGGGTCAAATGATATCTCTATTTGCAACTTTTTGAGAAAGTGCCATACTGCCTTCCACAGTGGTTGCACCATTTTATACTCCAACAACAGTGAATAAGGATTCCAGTTTCTCCACAACCTCGCCAGCATGTGTTGCTTTCTGTTCTGTTAAATTTTGCTTATTCTGTCTGGGGTGAGATAATAGCTCATAGTTGTTTGTCTTTTTTTTTTAACACCTCTTAATATGGTATGATTTAAACAAATACTTTAATGCAATTTCAGTTGCCAAATATGCTTTTTTTTTAGATCTTACTTTTAAAAAAATTATTATTATTAATTTCAATGAAAATTTACAGAGACTTTGGATTTCCATTCATTTGTTGTTGCACTTTTCTTCCTGCCCACCCCTCCCCCCTCAGTACACTCTTCTCTTTGAAGAGTAAAAGAAAAATTCTTTCATTATTTTACAATATTGTAGCTACATCTTTTGTTAGGGTTGCTAGTGGTATTGATCCTTTCAAGGGCAGGGAGAAAAGTACAACAATGAATGAATGGAAATCCAAAATCTCTGTAAATGTTCATTAAAATTAATAATAAAAAAGAACTAACTCCTAGTCTTATTGATAGTTTTAATTGTATTTCATTTTCTATCTCATTTATTTTTGTCCTTATTTTTAGAATTTCTTTCTTTCAGAGGTTCTTGGGTCCGCTTGCTATTATTTTTCCATTTTCTGTACATGTTAAGTAAAATAATTGATTTTTCCCCATTTTTTGATATATTTGCTATTGCTTTGATGTGACCTCTAATTACTGCTACTGCTGTGTCTCATAGATTTTGGTATATTGTGTTTTCATTATAATTTGCTTCAAAAAAACTTCTTTCTTTTGTTTTTATTTCTTTAAGTTTCTCAGCTCTGTGAAGAGGAATGCAGCATTAGTACTGTTGAAGAATTTATCAACAGCCTGCATTTTACAGATGACACAACTTTGCTTGCCAAATTAGAGTAGGATCTAGACTATCTGACTCTATGGCACACAACAACAACAACATGGACTACTAAGAGAACAAACAAGTCTGTCCTGGAGAAAGTGAAACCAGACTGCTCCTTGGAGACATAAATTTTGAGGTTCTGTGATTGGAAGAGTGGAGTGGCAGCCCATGAGAGGAAGACCCTGCATGAGATAGATTGACTCAGTGACTGAATTAATGAGGATAGGTGTTTCAGAGACAGTGGGTTTTGCTCAAGATAGAGCAGAGTTCAGAGTTGTTTGTGCACAGGGTCACCATAATCAGAGTTGACTTAATGGCACATAACAATAGCATTACCCAGTAGTAATCAAGCTGAGTGTTACTTAGCTTCCAGATGTATGTTTGTTTGGTTTTTTTCTCCTTTGTCCTCTTGTTTTTGATTTCTGATTTTATAGCATTGTGATCTGAGGAAATGCTTTGTAGTACTTTAATGTTCATTTTGTGGTAACTTTTTCTTAATTTGCAGAAACTTACTTTGTGATCTTATATATGGCATATTATGAAAAATATCCCCCATATGCTGAAGAAAAATGCATACAAACTTTTTTAGGGTGAATTAGTCTGTATATGTCTATGAGGTAGAGTTAGTTAATTGCAAAGTTTAGTTCTTTTGCCTTTGGTAGAATTTCTTTCTTGCAGTCCGATCTTTCACTGAGAGTGGTATGTTAAAGACTCCTACGACTATGTGGTGGTGTCTATTTTCTTAAGACACTTAATGTTTGTGTTATGTATTTTGAAATATTATTATTTAGTGGGTAGATATTTATTATGGCTATGTCTTCTTTTTCTATTAACCTTTTTTTATTATTATTTTGTGTGTGTACCATTAAATTGAATCTGACTGGTACAGGAGGAGATTGTCCCTCCTTCTACAGCAGAGCATCTGTTGGATTTGAACCCATGTACCTCTGGGATTGCAGTGCAGCTTCTTGCCACTAGGTCACCAGAGCTCCCTTCTATTAACCTTTAAATATTGTATTGTTTTCTTCCTTGCCATTTATATTGGTTTTTTAATCTGTGTTCTATTTTATCAGAGATTAATAATGCTACTCCTGGTTTTCTTTTCTTTCTTTTTTTTGTTTGCTTAGTATATTTTTCCACTTATTTATTTTTATTCTCTTTACATTGTTCTAAATTTATCTTGGTTTTTATTCTACCCTTATATTTGTCTCTCAGGATTTTGTATTCTTATTCATTTTGCTACTCTTTTGTTTTATACTGATGTATTTTGACTATTCACATTAAATACAATCATCACAAGGTGAGATTTTATTTCAGCCCATTTTGTTGTATATTTCTGTGTCTTGATGCTGGTTATTTTGATTTCTCCACTTTTCAATATTGTCTCTGTAAAAAGGACTTCCTTAAGTATTTCTTGTAAGATTGATCTTGTTTTCTGTTTTTATGAGACTATTCTGATCTCTTTGTTATTTTTGATGGGTATAGTTTTCTCAGTTGACAGTTGTTTTCTTTTAGTGTTTTGTATATGCCTTAGTAAGTTGTCTTTTGCTCCCATGGTTTCTGCTGAGAAATCAGAACTTTTTTTAATTTGCTCTTTTTTATACTTTACTCTTATTATTTCTGTAGCTGCTTTCAGAATTCTCTTCTTAACTTTGATCCTGGAAAAGTTGACTATGATATGCCTTGGTGTTTTTCTTTTGAATTCTAGTCTATTTGGGATTTGCTCAGCTTCTTGGATGTTCATTCTCTCCTTTTTCATGATATCTAGAAAGTTTTCTCCTATTGTTATTCAAGTGTGTGTTGATTTGTGCCATTCAGTGATTTCATTTGAGGTCATTACCAGTCAGAATCAACTGGAATGCATCTGACAATGCCAACATGTTTATCTGCACTCTCCCTGTTAAAGAAATGTTTGTGGTTGTTGCTATGTGCTTTCAGGTCGACACTGACTGACAGCTCTGAACCCAGCTCTATCTTGAGCTAAACTTATTGTCTCTAACACATCTGTCCCCATTATTCTAGTCACTGAGTCAATTCATCTCATCCAGGATCTTCCTCTCTTGAACTATCCCTTTACCCTTCTAAGTATAATGTCTCTTCAAGATCTGGTCCCTTCTTGCAACATGCCCAAAGTATGTCAGATCAAGCTTCAGAATCGTTATCTTAAAGGAGCAGCCTATTTTCACCCTCTCCAGGATGAGCCTGTTTGTTTTCCTAGCAGTCCATAGAATATTCAATATTCTTTCCCAGCACCACAAGTCAAAGGCATTGATTTTTCTTGTATCATCCTTAGTCATTGCCCAGCTCTCTGATGCATAGCAAGTAATTGTGAAGACCATAGCCTGAATCAAGCACATCTCAGTCTCTAGATTGACTTCATTGTTTTTCAGCACTCTGTAGAGGTCCCTAATTTCAGATTTTCTCAATGCAATCTGTCTTTTGATTTCCTGACTTACAGGTACCAAGAGCATTGATTATGGAGCCAAGGAAGCTGAAGCTGTTAACAATCTCAATCTCTTCTACATTATGATGCTGCCAATTGGCCCAGTGGTGAAAGTCCTTGTTTGCTTGATGTTGACCATCAATCCATATTTAAAGTTCCAATTCTTGACCTTCTGCAGCAAATGCCCCAGGTCCTCCTCAGTTTTGGCAAACAAGGTTGTATCATCTGCATAACAAAATTTGTTGATGAGTCTTCTTCCAACTCTGATGCCACATTCCTCCTCATAAAGCCCAGCTTCCCAGAAGTTCTTTTCCACATATAGACTGAAGAGATATGGGGATAGGATACATCTGTGCCATATACATTCCTGATTTTGAACCATGCAGTATTTCCTTGCTCTGTTCTGACATCTACCTTCTGGTTCAAGTATAGGTTTTAATAAGGCTAATTATCACTGACTTATTCACATCCTACATTTAAGTTTCTGAATTTTTGCTGTAATTTTTGTGTTATCTTGTCTGCATATTGAGAGAAGTTACTGGGAAATGGTGATTGTATATATGCACAATTTGAGTATTCATTCCTTAATTTTTTCCATCTTGATTTTATTACTTAATACCCTATGCTTCAAATGTTAATATTTCATAGGAGCTCTTATCAGTCTAGTCTTTTCAGTAATGAATTGATTGATAGAATTAGATGCTAAATACGAGCATATTTTATGCTTTTGATGACACAAGTTTTATTGACTTGGATTTTTTTTCTCTCTCTCTCTCTCTCTCTCTCTTTCTCTCTCTCTCTTTCTTTGCCTCTCTCTCTCCACTGTCTCCTAAATGTCATCATTGACTTATCTCCTCTGCTTAACAATGTTAAGTCCTATAGTTCCTATTTTAGATATGTCTTTCTAATATACTAATTTCTCTTCATATCCAAACTTTCTACACTAGCACTTATTTTTGTTGTGTGCCATTAAGTCAGAACCAACTTATAGCTGACCCTCAAAAAGGTTTTTTAGAGGCAGCAAATCACATCTTTCTCTCACGGAGAAGTACTGGTGGATTCAAACCATGTGTCTTTGGGACTGCAACATACTTTCTTATAAATAGGTCACCAGAGCACCTACAATGTCATTTAAAGATTGAAATAATTTTCTTCCATCAATATCTTTTGTTTATCTCCAGTTAGTCTGTAGATATCGCATAATGATGATACTACAGCTAATGGACTTTTTTTTTTTTTAGAAATCTTCCAATTTTTTTAACTCATGGTCTATTTAATTTGTAGTTATGATTGAGGATATAGGATATACACAGAAAGGTATACACCAACAGCTTTTACCCTCCTTTCCCCCAGTTGTTCCTGGTGATGAAGGAGGAAGTTCAGGCTGCTCTGAAGGACTTGGTAAAAAATAAAGCCCCAGGAATTGATGTAATACCAATTGACATATTTCAACAAACAGATATTGCCTTGGATGTGCTCATAAATTTTTGCCAAGAAACCTGGAATACAAGTAACTACTCAGCTAACTGACTAAAAGAGATCTATATTGAAATGAAATGATGTCAGTCTAGAGACTAAGGTGCAGATAACCTAGGCCATGGTCTTCACAATTACTTGATATGCATTAAAAAGTTTCACAATTACTAAGGATGACAGAAGAATTCTTAAAGGTGTGGTGCTTTAAAAGTGAAGGGACAGCAGAAACTCCATTTTATATAAACCCCCATTAATGCTAGAGGCAGAAGCAGGCCATACAAATTCTTAGCTTAGGGCAAACACAAGTGCCCCGGGTAAAGCCTGGTCTGTCCTTGAAAAGTAAGGAATTGACTAGTGTCTACGTAACACAAAAGAAGTAAAGGTGGACAAAGTAGCCAGTCCATGAAAAGTCAACCCACCAACCAAAACCGCAGTCCCCCTGCCCTAACAGGAGCACTCAAAAGAGCCATAAAGCAAGTGGGAGGGGAAACTCGGGGCTTTTCTTCCCTCACCACCTTCCTGAAGAAGGAGAACTGTCTCCACACATGGAAAATAATATAATAAATGCTCTTGAAATGTCAGACGTGTTTTTGGATTTCTTTGAGGGGCATTTTGTGAGCAGAACAAAGAGAATCTTGAACACAGAATGCCAAGAAAACAAATATGTCTGTCTTGGAGAGGGTAAAACCCAGTTCTCCTTGGAGGCTAAGATGTTGAAGCTCCATCTTACAAACTTCAGGCACATGGCCAGGAGGGATCAATTTTTGGACAAGGACATCATGCTTGAAAGTATAGACGACATAGGAGAAGATCTCGGATAAGAGGGATTGATATATCAACTGGGACAATGGGGATTAGTGTGTCTGAATCAATGAGATTGGCTCAGGACAGAGCAGGCTTTAGAGCTGCTGTATATATAGGGTCACTATGGCTAGGAGGGGAAAATTCTTCTTGTGCTGGTTGAAGGTCAACTCTGCACTGGTTGGTGATGACTGTGGGATGGAAGCCTCTTGTTGAAGCCAATGAGAGCCTGGTACAGCACTGTTCTGTCATTTTGCTTCACTGAGGTAACTTGGTCTTGCTGGAATACGAATTATGTTGCCATTGGTGTGTCAAATACCATAAAAGTTACACATGGTTGACAATGTTTGGTAGAGCTCACAGATTAATCCAGGCTTGGAAGCAGACGTGGCATCCATTTCCTAAAAATGCCTGTGGAAATTCTATGAACTTAGAGAAAGGGCAGTAGTTATAGAACAGGGTTAAGGTCTTCTGTTTATGAAGTCACTACTCAAAGCCACTGAATAACAACAACAACATATAATGCAAGGCCCTTATCTCCATTTTGGAGTTGGGTGAAATGGCTGGATTCTGTAAGATGGTGGTCTTGTTTTGGTTGAGGATCTGCGCAGATTGTTTGGTTGGTTTTTTTATTTAAGCTTCCTGTTTAGAATCTACAAGACCTCCTGAAGGCCACTTGCATTTAAAGCCAAGCTCTTGTCTTTAATTTGGAGACTGGGTAAAGAGGCTGGTCTTTCTTGATTTGGTTGAGGGTAGGTGTAGAACATTTGTTTTGGGGTGTTTTTTTGATTTGTTTTTTGGGGTTTTTTTCTTTGTTTTCTAATTTAAGTCTCTTATTTAGAGTGAACAAGACTTCAAGAAGGTCCCTTGTATTTAAGGACCCATTGTGTTAAAAGTTGGACCCAAAGGATTGTATTTTAATCCCTTGTTACTATCTTTTGGAGGAACATTCTTCTAAGACATACAGCACTCTTGCCAATTTGCTCTGCTGAGATAATCTGGGTTTGATATGACACTGAACTTTGTGTCATTGGAGTCTTAAATGCCATAATGGAACAACTGTGCTATAGTTGTGCCAAACATCATAATGACTACCCGTAGTGGGCAGTGTTTGGTGGAGCTTCCAGATTGACTAAGGTTTGGAAGCAGGAGGGGCATACACTTTCTAAACCACATTCCTCTGGAAACTCTATGAACATGGAGAAATGACAATAAGTTCTAGAAAGGCTTCAGGCCTTTTGTT
>NW_006399769.1:11405962-11411167 GCF_000299155.1 Elephantulus edwardii
ACACACACACACACACACACACACACACTTATGGCTGTACTGAGGTAATTTGGATTTTCTGTGATGCTGAACTTGTGACATTGGGGTTTAAATGACATATTGCCTACCCATGGTGAACAGCTAGTGTTTGGTATGGCACCCAGTTTAAGACAGGTTTGGAAGCAGGAGTGGCATCCACTTCCTAAACCATATACATCTAGAAACTCTATGAACTTGGAGAAACAATGATAGTTATAGAATGACTTTAGGTCTTTTGTCCCTAGGGTCACTATGAGTTGTGCTTGACTCAACAACAACAACTACATGGGTTGTAAGTGACTGGACAGCACATAACAACAACAATAGTCTTGAATGTTGATTTTGATCCAAGTAAAATGAAATCATTGGAAAATTATCTTCTTCAGTAAATGTCTCAAGGTTTTGTGGCTTTCTGAATGCAAGGCTGTGCTATTTTCATAATGCAGGTTGTTTATGATGTCCTTTACTCTTTAAGTTAAACTGTAATTTGGTTTTAAGAGAGGTTCTATAATTGTTTTTTGTTTGATATTTAAGATTATGACAAGTTAATAGTTTTTTTTGTTCATTCAACTTCTTTATATTTCTGTTTTTTAACATTTTGCAGTGGTCAGGGTAAAATTTTAAAAAACATATTAGCTTCTTATTCAGCAGTTAATGAATATTTTGTTTCATAACATTATTTGTCATCTCCTCAATATAATAATACTTTTTCACTTCCTCTCCGGATTCTTTATTGCTGCTTCTAAATATTGTTTTGGGACTCCAAAGCTATTTTCCCCTTTTCTATATTATATAAATTCTGTATTGTATCCAATTTGTCTCCAGCATCATTTACTTTCTCATTCCATTATCTTTGTTCCATTTTGTAAAAGGCAGTGTTGACTCAAAAGTTTTCCTTAGAAGTTTTAATCCATCAGCTATTCCAATAGAGAATGGTGAGAATACTGTTTTTGGTGTTATGTGCTATTCAGTTAGCTAAAATTCATAGTGATCCTATGTGCAATAATTCTGAACCCTGCCCTATCTTGAGTCAATCTCACTGTCACTGACACACTTGCCTCTCTTACTGCAGTTACTGAGTAAATCCATCTTGTTCAGGGTCTTCACTACTGTGCTGACCTTCTACCTTTCCAAGCATGATGTCATTATCCAAGAGCTGATCTGTCCTGGCAATATGCACAAAGGAAGTGTGATGGAGTGTCAAAATCCGAGCCTCCAAAGAACGATTTTCCTTCAGCCTCTCTCTAACAGATCTATTTATTATCTTGCCCCTCTATGGTATATTCAGTAGTCTTCTCCAGCACAACTCAAAGGTATCTATTCTGTCATTCCTAGTCATTCTCCAGCTCTCAGATGTATGACCTTGAAAAGGCCATGGCCTGGATCAGGCACGCCTTTATTCTAGACTGATACTGTTATTCCTTGATAGCAGACTTTCCTAAAGCAACGTACCTTTTCATTTCTTGACTACTAGTGCCAAAAGTATTGATTGTGTATCTAAGTAAGCTGAAATTGTTAACAACCTCAATCTCTTCTCCATTTACCAAGATGCTGCCAAAGGAGAACCTTTGTTTTCTTAGTGTTGAGTTGCAATCCATATTAAAAACAAATATTCCAAGTCCTCCTCAGTTTCAACACCCAAGGTTCCAAGGTTGTGTCATCTACATAATGAAAGTTATTGATGAGTTTTTCTCCAATCCTGATATCAAATTCCTCCTCATAAAGCCCAGCCTCTGTAATGATCTATTCTGCATTGGAAAGACATAGAGAAAGGACACTCTCCTTTCTTGATTTTGAACCATGTAGTATTTATTAGCTCTGTTTTAATTCTTGGTCTAAATAAAGGTTTCACAGGAGTCAAGTGTATTGGAATTCCCTTTCTTCTCATTGTTAGCCACAACTTGTTGTGAACAACACAGTCAAGTGCCTTTGCATAGTCAATAAAAAAAAGACATTCTTAGGTACTCTTTTCTTTCAGCCGAGATCCATCTGATATTAGCTATGACGGCCATAAAGCCATGGCCTCTTCTAAACTCAGCTTGTTTTTCTGGCAGTTCTCTGTCAATATACTACTGTCAATGTAGTATTTTTTTTAATAATCCTCAACAATATTTTGCTTGTATGTGATATTACATTGTTTGTAATTTCCCCAGTCTCTCAGATTGTCCTTTTTGGAAATTAAATATACGGAGCTCGTCCAGTCAGTTGACCAGGTAGCTGCCCTCCATATTTCTACAATTAGGCACAACCTGATTGTGCATCTGTTTAGTGAAACATTTCAGTCAATATTCTACCAGTCCCTGGAGCCTTATTTTCCATTGAGAAGCTTGAACTTCCTTCTTCATCTTCACTATTATTGTTTCTTGATCATGTGCTATTTCATGAAATTTTTCTGCATAGGCCAATTCTTTTTGGTATGATGACTATGTTTTCTTTCCATTTCCTTTCAATGCTTCCTGGATCATTTATAATTCTTCCCATACATAACATCATTAAATATTGAAACTTGAGGCTTAAATTTGTTTGTAAGTTCTTTCAGCTTAAGAAATGCTGAGTGAGTTTGTCACTTTTTATTAGATTCTAGTTCTTTGCACATTTCTTTGTAATATATTGTCTTCCTGAGCTGCCCTTTGAAATCTTCTGTTCACCTCCTCAACATCCTGATTTTTTCCTTTTGTTTTGGCTTCTTGACATTTTAGTGCAAGGTTTTACAGAGTTGTCTACCAGTTGAATACGACTCCTCAGCAATAAGAAAGAGAAATTTACAAATGACTTATGCTACTTCACCGCTCATTTGTGAATAAATTTTGTTGTTGTTATGGCTTTTGAGTTGCCTGTGACTCATAGCAACTTTATGTACAACAGCCTTAAACCCTACTCTATTCTATGTCACTCTTATTGTCTCTAACACACCAAGCCCCATTACCCCAGTAACTGAATCATTCCATCTCATTGAGGGTCTTCCTCCCCTGCACGGCCCCTCCATCCTCCCAAACATGATATCTCTCTCCAAGGATTGGTCCCTCCTTGCAACATGTCCAAAATATGTCATAGGAAGCTTCAGAATCCTTGTCTCCAAGGAGCAGCCTGGCTTAACCCTTTCCAGGATTAACCTGTCCATTCTCTTAGCAGTCCATGGTATATTTAACACTCTTCTCCAACACTGCACTCAAAGGCATCAACTCTCCTTCTATCAACCCTAGCCATTGTCCAGCTATCTGATGCATAGTAAGTGATTGCAAAGACCATGGCCTGTAGCAGGCACACCATAGTCTTCAGAGTGACATCATTGCTCTTCAGTACTTTGGAGAGGTGTCTAACAGCAGACTTTCCCAATGCAATACATCTTTTAATTTCCTGGCTGCTGGTACCAAGGATGTTGATTGTGGAGCCAAGCAATCTAAAACTGTTTACAATCTCAATCTCTTCACCATCCATCATGATGCTATCAATCAGCCCAGTGGTGAGAGTCTTTGTTTTCTTGATATTGAACTTCAAACCATATTGAAGGCTACAGTCCTTGACCTTCCTGCAGCAAGCAGTTCAGGTTCTCCTCAGTTTCAGCAAGCAGGGTTGTGTAATTTGCATAATGGAGATTGTTGATGAGTCTTCCTCCAATCCTGATGCCACTAGTCAGGATAATATCTATTCATCTTCATGGTCTCATTTTTTTTTAAATGACAAGTCTTCCCTTATATTGAATCAAATGAAGGGATTTCTCAGTTCCGCTGCTTTCTTATATTTCAATTGCTAATTCTGCTTTCCTGATACTTTGCTCTTGTTACTTATAGTTTGTGTGTCTTCTCAATTATGGAGCCCATACTGGGGCTCTGTTGCATCTCTGTGTACTGAGACATCATTGGGAGGTGAGGAAAGAGAATTCTAGTCAATAGTTAAAAGAAGTTTATTTAATGAAGGCTGCATAGCATAATGTTTTAGAAACTAGACCTATGTTGAAATGTTAGCTTAGTTGCCTCAAAACAAAGTGACTTTGGATAAGTTACTATACTCTTTTTCCTTAATTTCCTATCTATGAAAGAAATAATGACAATGAAACTACCTAATGGGCTTTTTAGTTAATATGTTAGTGTTAGAGTTGTGCCTGTGTGGAAAATTCTAATTAATTAGAACATTTATTACTATTATAATTGCTACCATAAATGTTACTAAGACAATATTTTTCCTCTTAAACTCAGCTATTTAACTTTCAAGAGCTGAAACCATGTCTCTCCAAAAGCTGTCCTGGTCCAAAGCCTATGTTCTGACGAAGTGTTTTCTTGCCCTGTACAGTGCATAGCTTTTTTGGTGTTGGGCCAATTATTACTATATATTTTTTACTTCATGTATCTTAAATTAACTTTGTCTTAAAAGAAAAATAATCAAACTCAAATTCACTGACATTGAGTTAGTTTGACCTTCCATCAGGTTTCCTACACTGTAAATCTTAAGAGAAGAAACCACTGATCTCTCTCTGGAGGAACTGTTAATTGATTCAAATTATCAGAGTTACTTAGCTTTTTGGTTAACAGCACAACATGCTATGAACTGCATCACCAGAACACCCAGCAGGTTTACCTAGAAAGTTAAAACATGCTTATTCTCTATTCAAAGTAATTTGGCTGCCTGAGGAAGACAAGAATATTCACATCTCTGAGTTATCTAGGGAGAGAAATCACCTTGGATTTGTTGGCCATCTTCTCTTTAGTTTTGCATTACCTTTTGGTGTGAAGGGAAAGGATATTTAAGCCATCAAGTCTAAGTCATGATTTCTTCTTCAAATCTGTATTTCACAGAAAACTGACAAATCATTTTAATAACAAGAATAAATAGGAACAGTTGGAATTTTTTAAAGAAAACCTCAAAATTATTTTACTACTATTACATATTCCTGAGATGACATGCAAAGAGAATGGAACTTTAAAAAATAATCCCTACAGAATTTCTCTTAATGAAAGAAAATACTTATGCAGTTAAAGGAATGATTTTAATTAAGAAAGCTATATTTCTTTTTTTTGAGTTTCAGTTGATTGACTACACTTGTTGTTTGTTGTTATGTGCTGTTGAGTCATTTGAGACTCATAGCAACCCTATGTACAACAGCCCTAAAACCTGCTCTATCCTGTGCCAATCGCATGGACTCTGACACACCCATCCCGATCACCCCAGTCACTGAATCAATGCACCTCA
>NW_006399769.1:11411562-11455218 GCF_000299155.1 Elephantulus edwardii
CCGAGCAAACTGAAGCTGTGAACAATCTCAATCTCTTCACCATCCATCCTGATGCTACTAATTGGTCCAGTGGTGAGAATCTTTGTCTTCTTGACGTTGAGCCTCAGTTCATACTGAAGGCTGCAGTCCTTGACCCTCTGCAGCAAGTGCGTCAGGTCCTCCTCATTTTCAGCAAGCAGGGTTGTGTCATCTGCATATGATTAAAAACACAACATGTTTTTCTTATATTTCTATTACTTGCTACTCAGAACAGATGATAGACTGGGTTCTTTCATCCTGTTCACTTACTGAATATCAACTGTGTGTTGACCACTGTAAATAAGTACACTCAATAATAAAATCTTGAACTGTTTATAATCTTGTAGAAAAGATAATTAGGTATAAAGACAAGTTAATTTCAAAATTTTTAACTCTATAACATGAAAATACAAATTATTTAGTGCAGGATGATAGGAAAACCATTGGAAGGTGTAGTTCCAAGGACTTGCATTGCTAATTTAAACCCAATACCTCTCTGTCAGTTTGAATCCACCAGAATTCTTTTTTTTTAAATTTAGGTTGTTTATTTTTCATTTCAATGAACATCTACAGAGATTTTGGGATTCCATTCATTCATTGTTGCACCCTTCTCCCCGCACAAACCCCTCCCCCCTCCCCCCATTTGCTCCTCTCCTTGAAACGCAAAAGAAATTCTTAAGGAGAAAGATGAAAAAATTCACTAGAAAGTCAGTTATCATGTGATTGTGATTCAATGTCAATGAAAGTATTTGAATGAGTAGTTTATCTCATAGCTCTCCAAATATATCCCAAGACCAACTTATGTGTCAAAGTTTTATTTGTGCTTGAAATCACAGGAAAATAAGAATGAAAGAAAGTGAAAAGAGGCAGAAAGATAGGAAAGCAAACATAAGAAGGTACATTACTGATTTGACCATATATTCTCTAGAAAACAGTTATTGTTCTTAGGTGCGGTGTCAGCTTCAACTCATAACGATCTTTATGTGTGAAGGAGTAAAATATTGCCCAATACAGAGCTCTCTCTATTATTTTTATAAGCTTGTATCTATAATTGAGACTATTGTGTCAATTCATCTATTTTTAATTTTATTTTGCTATGTGTGTGTGTGTGTGTGTGTGTGTGTGTGTATGTGTGTGTGTCTGTGTGTACCGTCAAATCAGATCTGACTGGTACAGAAGGAGATTGTCTCTCTTTCTCTAGCAAAGCATTTGGTGGATTTGAACTGTATACCTTTGGGATTGCAGTGCAGCTTCTTGCCGCTAGGCCACCAGAACTCCTTTGTGTCAATTCATCTTACTGACGGCTTCATTATTTAAATAAACAAATAATGATTAAGGGTTTTCTCATGTTTTGTTCAAAGTAAATTAAAGTTTTTTAATTTTGATACTAAAAAAAAAAGAAAAACACCAAAAAAACAAAAAAAAACCAACATGGTGATTGCATTTCTTCTAAGGATAAGTTATTTTTTAGAAAGTCTACAGTAAATTTAATATTCTCTTCCAATAATATGATTCAAATGTACCAGTTTCCCTCCCCAGTCTTATTCATTTCACAGTTTTCACATGCATTTAAGGCAGTTGGAAAAGAATAAGGTTTGCATACAGGCATCTTTGTCATTAAAGTGACATCTTTATTTTTGACATTTTAAAGAGTTTTAAATCTATTACTACATATTTTCCCAATGTAGTCTGCTATTTGATATCTCAACTGCTGTTTCTATGGATAGTGATTTTCCTTTTTTTTTATCCAAATATAAGAAAGAAGACCAGAGAGAATTTCATTCAGGCTAAGTTTCCCTTCCCTGGAAAAATGGATTCTTCATCCAGGCTAGCTTTCCCTTCAGGCACAAGACCAGATAAGACATCAGGCAGGGAAAGTGGATCTCCCCTTAACTAGCAAAGTTACCTCCCCAGCTAAGAAAATTTTCCCACTAGCCATGAGACCAGACTATACTTCAGGCTGAATAAGTTACTCTATTGGTGAGTTTTCCAGCCACGGTGAGATTTCTCACCAGCCTCTGGACCAGAGAAGACTTCAAGTAGAGTAAGTAAGTTGCCCTCCTCTTGCCTGGAGAGGTGAGCTACCCAGCAGAGAAAGTCTTCTCATAAGCCTAGAAAACAGAGAGGAATTTAGGCAGGGTGTGTTGCCTTCCCCTTTCCTGGACTATTGAGCTCCTCAGCTAGGATGAAACCTCTAGTGAGTCCAGAGACTAGGGTAAATTGCTCTCTCCTCTGCTGGAAAGGTGTGCTTCCAGCCAAGGTTGCCAGACATAGGACCTGCAAAGACCTCAGACAAGGAAAATTCTGTCACAGTAATGACACATAAGAAGGAGACTATTTCACACATCACACAAAACCAAAGTAAGATATCACCCCTCAAAAGTGGTCAAAATGCAGAATAAATAGATATTCTAAAAGTGTAAAATCTGATTGAACTTTCTAACATAAAATTCAAAAGAACAATAATCAAGAATTTTCAGAGTGAAATAAAAAGCTGAGAAATTGGAAGAATCTATAAGCAAAAGCCAAGAATAACAACAACAATAAAAGACAAAGACAAAGCAGATAAAATAATGAAGCACTAGAAAAATAAGAAACAGTTGTCTAGAACTTTAAGACCAATTTCTCAGAAACTGTTAACCTGTTGGAGCAAACAATTAGCAGAATTGATTAGATGGAGAACAAAGTCAGTGAAAAAGAAGAAGAGCTCTCAACACTGATCTGCTAGAGCAAAGAGCTGAATGAAAAAGGAAAGAAAATGAGGAAAACCTCAGAATAATGTGGGACACCATCAACAGAAAGAGAATGTGTATATTTGGGGTTCCAGATTGGAAATTAGTAAAACAAAATACAAACAAGCAAACAAAAACCAACCCAAACCCAAAACACCAAAACCCATAAAACAAACAAACCTGAAAAAATTCTGTAATAATTATTAGAAGAAAACTTTCCAGGTATTATAAAGAATGAGAGAATATAAATCCATGAAACTGGGCAAACCCCAAATAGAATAGACTCCAAAAGAAAAACACCAAAGCATATTATGGTGAAGTTCACCAGAATCAAAAGAAAGGAGAGAATTCGGAAAACAACTAGAAAAACAACGAAGCATAACCTATAAGAGAACAAATAAAATTAAGTTCCAGTTGCTCAGCAGAAATCATGTGAGCAAGAACAGTGAAATGACATATACGAAACAATCCAAGCACACAACTGTTAACCAAGAATATTGTGCACAGAAAAAAACCATCCATCAAATATGATGGAAAAATCAAGACATTCTTATAAAAGCAGAGACTAAAGAAGTTCATGTAAATAAGAACTATGTTACAAGAAATACTAAAGAAAATCCTTCCCACAGAGACTCCATGGAAAAATGGATGGTTCAAAGTAACCAGCAATAGCACAAAAAAAGCTCAGCAAAATGATAGAAAAAATTTGCATGTCAATAATTACACTGGATGTGAATCATTTAAATATACCAGTGAAAAGCAAAAGAGTAGTAGATTAGATAAAGAGACAAAGCCCATCAATATGCTATATATACGAGACACATCTGAAATGTGACAACAGACTAAAACCCAAAGAGTAAAAAAAAAAATATACCAAGAAAATGTCAACGAGATGAGATCAGGAGTAACAGTATTAACTTCTCATGAAATAGATTTTAGGATAAACTCCATCATAAAGGACAAGAAAGGACACTATATAATGCTTAAAGGTCAATAGAATAAGAGTACATAACCACACACACACAAAAGTACATACCCATAATATATATCTATTTACTGACAGATGATTGAGCTGCAAAATATACAAAGAAATATTAACAAAACTGTAAAAAATAAATGGACGACAACAACATGATAGCGGTAGTAGACTTTAAAACAACACTCTCAAGGAAATATAGAACAACTAGGAAAAAAACCTGAACAACAATGCTAAATAATTAACCTACAATTAACCAACATGAAAGCATATATATATATGCAAGCTAATGAACCCTTTAAAAAATCTTAGTGTGTATGCATTCTTTTCCAGTATGTGCAGAACATTTTGCAGTAAGAAACCATTGCAGGCCAGAAAGCAAGCCTCGATAAATTAAAAAAAAAAAAAAGAAATAATAATAATAATAATACACCAACTGTATGCATCTAAAAGCTAAACAACACCCTGCTTAAATGTAAGAGAGTACTAGAAGAAATAAAAAAATGAAATTTAAAAAAAGTTTTGACACAAATTAAAACAAAAGCATATCAAAACCTGTGAGATACTGCAAAAGCAGTACTTTGAGGTCAGCTCATAACAATAGGAAAACACATGAAAAAATAAAAAAGAAAACACAACAAAAGGAAAGAAAATGAAAATGGACTACTTAATATCTTCAATAAATAGGAAAAAAGTAGTAAGAAAAGCACAAGAACTACTAAACTAAAGAGAATTATAAAAATTTGGGCAGAAATAAATGGAATAGAAAACAGAAAAAAAAAATTTGAAACAATCAAAAAGACCAGGACTTTAATTTTCAAAAGGGTTAATAAAATTGACAAACCACTGGCAAAGCTAACAAAAGAAAAAGAAACAAAAGATATAAATGATCCAAATAAGAAATAGATGGAGTCATGTCACAATAGAACTATACTCAGACAAATATGAAAACCTAGTGGAAATAAATGAATTCTTAGAAACTTAGACAACCTAGCACAGATTGAAGTAGAACACTTTAATAGACCTATCATAAAAGAAGAAATTGAAGATTGTAAAAAAAATTGTAACTAAAAAAGATCTGAATGAAATGGCATTACCAGCATATTTTACCAAATATTCAGACAAGCTGCCACGAATTCTACATAAAGTATTTCAGAAAAGGGTAAAAAAGGGGATACTCCAAGACTCCTTGTATGAGGCAAACATATATCTGAAACACTAAAATTGGGTAAAGAAGACACTAGCAAGGCAGAAAAACTATAGACCATTCTCTTTCTCTTTTTTAATATTTTTTAAAATAAATTTTAATGAAAATTTACAGAGACTTTGGATTTCCATTCATTCATTGTTGCACTTTTCTCCCTGCCCATGCCTCCCCCGCTACACTCTTCTCTTTGAAAAGTAAAAGAAAAGTTCCCCCAGTGTTTTACAATCCCTCCCCCCAGGGGGATTCTATGCATTCTTAGTTTCAGACTCCTGTCATGACAATAATACCTAATCAAATATCTGTTTCCTCCACAGAATCCTGGTCAATAGAATCTTACTTTATATAATTAAAAAAAATGAAAGTAATTCATCATCCAAGAGAAATTCACAACGAGTATGCAAGGATGGTATTAAATAAGAAAAATAATTAATGCAATTCACCATGTTAGCAAGGAAACACTGCTGGGCTTAAAAACAGGAAAGAAGTATGTCAGCAATGCATCCTATCTCCATACTTTTTCAATCTATATGTGGAACAGATAAGTCAAGAATCTGGACTATATGAAGAGGAGTGTGGTCAGGATTGGAAGAAGACTCATCAACAACCTGCTGTATGCAGAAGATACAACCTTGCTTGTCGAAACTGAGGAGGTCCTGAAGTGTTTGTCCAAGAAGGTCAAGAACTGTAGTCTTCAATATGGATTGAAGCTCAGCATCTAGTGCTCAAAGACTCTCACCAATAGGCAATTTGGCAATACCATGATGAATGGAGAAGAGATTGAGCTGAATGATTTCAGCTTTCTTAGCTCTACAATCAACACTCTTGACAACAGTAATCAGGAAATCAAATGATGAATTGCATTTGGGAAATCTACTGTTAAGGATTTCTCCAGACTGCTGAAGAAAAATGACATCAGTCTAGATTCTAAAGTGAATTTGATCTAGCCATGGTCTATGCAATTACATGTTATACATCAAAGAGCTGGACAATGACTAGGGATGATGGAAGATGAACTGATGTCTTTGAGATGTGGTGCTGCAGAAGAGTATTGAACATACCATGGACAGCCAGAAGAACAAATATATCTGTCCTGGAGGGAGTGAGACAAGTTTCTCTTAGGAGGCAAGGATTTTGAAGCCCTGTCTGACATATTTTGGTTACGTAGCCAGGAGGGGGCAGTCCTTGGAGAAGGACATTGTGTTTGGAAATGTGGAGACAAAGCACAGGAGAGGAAAACTGTGGATGAAATGAATTGACACAATAACTAGAGTGATAGAATTAGGTGTATCAGTGTCAGTGATACTGGTCTAGAATAGGGCAGAGTTCAGAGATGTTGTACACAGGGTTGCTCTGAGTTACAGGTGATTCAATGGCACATAACAACAATAATCATACTAACAAAGCAAAGAAAAAGAACCACATGATCCTATCAATAGATGCAAAAAAGACCTGATAAAAATTCAACACTACTTCATGCTTAAAACACTCACCAAAATGATAATAGAGAGGAATTTACTCAACGTAGTAAAAATAATGTAAACAAAATTAAGTCAACTTTGTTCTCAATGGAGAAAGATTATAAGTATTCTACTTGAGAACAGAAACTAGTCAAGCATGCCCACTATCACCAATCCTATTCAATATCATATTCAAAGTTTTAACAAGTGCAATAAAACAAGAGAAGGAAATAAGAAGTATTCAAATTGGCAAAGACAGAGTAAAATTTACTTTATATGCAGGTGATATGATCGTATACTTTAAAATCCTAAAGATTCAGCAAGGAAATTGTTGGATATAATAGACTAAATCAACAAATTAGCAGAATACTATCTATCTATCTATCTATCTATCTATCTATCTATCTATCTATCTATCTATCTAGTGTATATATAGTGTGTGTATAGTGTGTATCTAGTGTGTGTGTGTATATATATATATGTTGAATTTTTCTACAGTAACAAAGAGAATATAGAAAAGGAAATAAGAAATAATACTAATTACAAATTGTTCAAATTGGTTTTTGTTTGTTTGTTTGTTTTGTCAAACATTCTTCTAGGTGGTATAGCACTGGTCTGTACTTTTCTATACAGAGGTAACTTGTGGTTGCTGTGATGTTAAACACTGTGACATTGACGTACCAAATGTGATAATGGTTAGTTACCTATGGTGGGCAGTGTTTGGAGGAGCTTCCTGATTAAAACAAGTTTGGAAGCAGGAGTGGCATCCACTTCCGAAATGGCTTGCCTCTGGAAACTCTATGAACAGTGCTCAGGTCTTCCATTCATAGGGTCGCTATGAGTCGACTATGACTTGATTGCACCTAACAATAACAACAACAACTAATTACAATAGCTAGCCACAAGATGAAATACTTAGGAATATATTTCATTAAAGACACAAAAAAAACTAGTAAAAGAAGATTAAAAAACATTAAGAAACAAAAAAGATCTAGAGAACTTGGAGAATATACAATGTTCATGGATAGGAAGATTCAAATGTCATAAAAATAATAATTCTACCAAAAGCAATCTACAACTTTAATGCAAGCTCAACACAGATATCAATTCCATTATCTCCTTAAATAGTCATTTAGTAAATAATTTCCTTTAAAAATATGTTTAGATGAAAAAGGCCATTTCTAATTTTGTCTTGAATGGAAAGACTTCAAATAAGCAAAGCACTATTGAAAAAGGAAACATGGTAGGAGACATCACACTCCCTGATGTCAAATCCTACTACACAGCCATAGTGATCAAGACAGAATGGTACCAGTACAGTTACAGACACATAGATAAATGGAGCATAATTGAGACCCCAGAAACCAACCTTTGGTCAACTGATCTTTAACATGTTGTTGTTGTTGTTTAATGCCGTCGAGTCGTAGACGACTCATAGCGACCCTATGAACGAACAGCCTGTGCACTGGTCATACATAGAGTTTCCAGAGGCAAGCCATTTCGGAAGTGGATGCCGCTCCTGCTTCCAAGCTTGATTTAGTTGGGAAGCTCCAGCCAACACTGTCCACCATGGGTACCCATTACCAAGATTGGCACATCACTGTCACAGTCTTCAGCATCACAGCAGCCACGAGTTACCTCTGTGGAGCAATGCACAGCCCAGTGTTATACCACCTAGGAAATCAAATTATTTAAGAGAGGAAACAACAACCTCTTTAACCAAAGGTGTTGGTAAAATTGGAAAACCACTTGCAGTAAACTGAAGCAAGATCCACACCTCACACAATACACAAAAACAACTCAAGGTGGATCAGAGACCTATGAATAAGCCCAAAGACTATAAAGGTTATCTAAGAAGAAATAGAAACAACTCTAGAAGCCTTAATCTATAAACATAAATAGACTTCCAAGCAGGGAATACCAGAGCAATGTTTATATGTGTTTCATTGACTATGCAAAGGCGTTTGACTGTGTGGATCATAACAAACTGTGGCTGACTCTGAGAAGAATGGGAATCCCAGAACATTTAATTGTGCTAATACGAAACCTATACTTGGACCAAGAGGCAGTAGTCAGAACAGAGCAGGGTAACACTGCTTGGATCAAAATTGGGAAGGGCATATGCCACAGATGTGTCCTGTCTCCATACCTTTTCAACCTGTATGAAGAACAGGTTATCCAAAAGGCTGTGCTAAACGAGGAGAAATGTGGGGTAAGGATTGGTAGAAGATCTATTAAGAATCTGCGTTATGCAGATGACACAATCCTGCTTGCTGAAATTGAGAAGGACCTGAAGCGCTTGCTGCAGAGGGTCAAGGACTGCAGCCTCCAATATGGATTGAGGCTCAGTGTCAAGAAGACAAAGATTCTGACCACTGGACCAATTGGCAACATCAGGATGGATGGTGAAGAGATTGAGATTGTTCACAGCTTTAGTTTGCTTGGCTCCACAGTCAACACTCTTGGCATCAGTAGCCAGGAAATTAAAAGACATATTTTGATGGGAAAGTCTGCTGTTAGGGACCTCTCCAAAGTACTGAAGAGCAACGGTGTCTCTCTGGAGACTAAGGCACGTCTGATACAGGCCATGGTCTTCGCAATCACTTGTTATGCATCAGAGACAATGACTAGGGAGGATAGAAGGAGAACTGATGTCTTTGAGTTGTGGTGCTGGAGAAGAAAGTTAAGGGTACCATGGACTGCTAGGAAAACAGATTCATCCCGGAGAGGGTTAAACAGGGCGGCTCCTTGGAGGCAAGGATTCTGAGGCTTCATCTAACATACTTTGGACGTATTGTAAGGAGGGACTGGTCCTTGGAAAGGACATCATGCTTGGGAGGGTGAAGGGACAGCACAGGAGGGGAAGGCCCTCTATGAGGTGGATTGATTCAGTGACTGGGGTAATCGGGATGGGCGTGTCAGAGACAGTGCGATTGGCACAGGACAGAGCAGAGGTTAGGGCTGTTGTACATAGGGTCGCTATAAGTTGCAAGTGACTCGACAGCATATAACAACAACAACAACATTGTTGTTATTCAGTGACATCAAGTTGAGCACAACTCATAGCTACCATCTGAACATAAGATCTGAATCAGTTCTCTAATGTTCATAGAGTTTCCAAAGTTATGTTGTTTAGGAAGTGGCTGCCAATTCTGCTTCAAAAAACCTACAGCAAGGAGATGATAAAATAGATGAATGAAACCTTCTAAAAATCGAATTATTATATAAATAAAACACTTCTACAACAGGGTAAAAAGGAAACCCACAGGCTGGGGGAAAATTTTTGGCAATGACATTATCTGATAAAGGACTCATAGTTAAAATTTATAGAATACTCCATTAGTTCAACAAGAAAAAATCAATTCAATCACAAAATAGGCACAGGATGTGGACAGAAACCTCATGAAATTAGGAATTCAGGTATCCCACAAACACATGCAGAAATTTTCAAATTTCTAGCTGTCAGAGAGATGCAAATCAAAACAACTATGAGATATCATCATACACCAGCAACAAGAGCAAAGTTCAAGAGGATAGCAAACAACAAATTTAGGTGAGGAGGTGGGGAGATTGGGACTTTCATATACTGTGGGCTACAAAATGATACAATCACTACGGAAGGTAGTTCAGGGCTTTTTAAAAAGTTTTAAAAAGAATTACCATTTTACCCAGCTATCCCACTCAAGAAATCAGGGTCATGATACAAGCAGATTTATAAAGCAGAATAATGCTATATATTGCTGCATTATCTAGAATAGCGAATATATGGAGGCAGCCCAAGTGCTATGGACAAAAATAAATGGATAGAAAAATGGTAGTACATCCACATGATGGAATATTTTGCAGCAGTAAAATGAATATGTAGAACACTACACAAGATGTACGAGTCTAAAAGACACAATACTGGGTGACATATCTTATCCATAAAAGGACAAATACTGCATAGAAACACTGTTAAAAAAACATACAAACAAACAAAAACAGGATGGACAGGGAAGAGAGGAGAGCAGAGAAAGAACGGTCAGATAATGAACACTACACTGGAATCAGAAAAAAAAAAAACAACAAACAAAACCCAGACCTATCCAAAGGGAATAGATGATCAGACATTGTGTGTATGGCAAATAACAAATCTGGAATGAGACATGCATTGCCAAGTGAATTGGGGAAGGAAACAGCGTATCAATGAATGAATGAAAATCTATCCTTTCTGTAAACTTTCACTAAAATGACAATTTTTTTAAAAATTACAAGAAAAAAAGGGCCATTGGTCATGCAATTGTTAAGAGAAAAAAAAAAAACAAACACCCAAATTAGAAAAAAAGCAAGTGTAAGAAATCATCAACGTCAATTTTTGCTCTATTTGCAATATTTTTAAAACAGTATAGTTTTTATGATTTTCACTTAACCATTCAAGAGGCTGTACCTTTTCACCTTCATCAGTAAGTGCTTCAAGATAACTTTATTTTCAACAATCAAGGTTGCATTATCTACATATATCAGGTTGTTAATGAAATGTCCTCTAGTCCTGATGCTTTGTCCTTCTTTATATTGTTTGGTTTCTGGTGTTATTTGTTGAGCATATAGATTGGATGGACAGGATGAAAGGATATGAGCCTTTACCAAACATACCCTCTTGCTATTTTAAAATTACTACTTACTGGTGGATGTACTGTCTTCCCAAAAGCACAATTAAGTCTTTTTATTCTTCATGATGTTATGCATCATTTGTTTTTATCCACATAGTCAAATGTCTTTCATCACCTATAAAACTATCTAAAGATCTGCTCTGCTTTTAAACAAGATATATCTGATATTAGCGATGATATTTCTTGTTGCCAGTATGCTTCTAAATGTAGCTTGAATTCTAGCATTTCTCTGTGTAGCTACAATCAAATAATCTTCCCTAAAATTTTTTACCATTTGATATCAATATTATTAATGTCCTTCACTGTGAAGAATGATTTCTTTGGTTATAACTTCTGAAAGTAAGGGAGCATGTAAAGGAGGAAAGCATGATTAATTATGTCTCCTGCTACTCAAAGGGCTACAGAAATGAAGACAGAACCTTGAGTTTAACAATACTGTATCAAATAGATGGAAATCTCAGAGCAGTTAATAAGGAACTCCACAGATAATGCAAATATGGATCCTCTCAAAGCTTCAAATATACCAACAATTCAAAGGAAAACAAATAGGTGATCTCCTCCCATGCAATTTTCAGTCTCTAAAAATCCGCTGGAGAATGGGCTATGAATCACTTTTGAATCAGTTGCAATGAGTTGTTTTTGTATCAAAAGGGTCCAGCTCAGCAAAAAAGAAACTCTGTTGATTATTTAAATCATATAAACACACACACACACACACACACACACACACACTCCCCACAAATCATTTATTATAAAGAATTCTTTTTTTAAAAAGAATAGAGAGGGAGAGAAAGGCTATATATCAGTGTTACACAGTAAGTTCAGGGACCAACTTCCATTTTTTGAGAGACAGTTTAAACAAAAGTTGTATCAAGACCCAGAAGCTTGGGGCTCAAAAGAGTCCCTAAGGAGAAAAATGCTGCCTTCCTATTGGCACCAACCTCTCTGAGTAAGTATGATGAAGCTGTTTTGTTATGTGCCACTGAATCACCTGTAACACATAGTGATTCTATGCACAGTAGCTCTGAACCCTGCTCTCACTGTCTCCATGGAACACACTTACTCCCAATACCTCAGTTACTGTGTCAATTCATTTCATCCAGGGTCTTCCTGTCCTGCACTGTCTCTCCACCCTCCCAAGCATGATGTCCTCTGGTAGGGCTAAACCCTCTGGAGCTTCAAAATTTTGCCTCCAAGGAGGAACCTGGTTTCATCATCTCTAGGATAAATATGTTTGCTCTCTTGTCAGTCTATGGTATGTTGAATACTCTTTTCCAGCACCACAACTCAAAGGCATCAATCCTATTATCATCCTTAGTCATTGTTAAGCTCTCAAATGCATACCAAACAATTGAGAAGACCATGGTTCAGATCAAGTGCACCTTAGTCTCTAGACTGACATCATGGCTCTTCTGTATCTGCAGAGATCCTTGGAAGCAGATTTTCCTAATGCAGTTCATCTTTTGATTTTTCTGATTGCTAGTGCCAAGAGTATTGATTGTGGAACTGAACAAAGTGCAATTATTAACATCTCAACCTCTTTTCCATCTTATTATGGTGCTGCCAAATGGCATGGTGGTGAAAATCATTGTTTTCCTTGATGTTTAGCTTTAATCCATATTGAAGACTGTAGTCCTTGACCTTCGACAAGAAATGCTTCAAGTCCTCCTCAATTTCAGCCAGCAAGGTTGGTTAACCTACATAATGCTGGTTGTTTCTATGTCTTCCTTCCATCTGGATGCTACATTCCTCTTCATAAAACCCAGCTTCCTCAATGATCTATTCTACAAACAGATATAAAGGTATGAAGAAAGGACACATCCTTGATGAACTCCATTACTGATTTTGAACCATGGAGTGTTTCTTTGCTCTGTTCTGATGACTGCTTCCTGGTCCAAATAGAAGTTTCACATGAGCACAGTCAAGTGTCCTGAGATGTCTGTTCTTCTTAATGTTAGCCACAAATTGTTGTGACCCACACAGTCAAAAACCTTTTCATAGTCAACAAAACACGAATAGACCTTCTTCTGGTACTCTCTGCTTTCAGCCAAGATCCATTTGACATTGGCTATGATGGCCCCTTGTGTTATGATTTCTTCCAAACCCACAGCTTGCATTTCTGGAGGGTCTCTGTTGAGGTACTGTTCTAGCCATTTTTGGATAATATTCACAGGATTTTGCTTTCATGTGATAATAGTGATATTTTTTGATAATTTCCACATTCAGTTAGATTATCTTCTTTAAAGTTGAAAGGAAAAGCCAAATGTAGCCACCAGGGGGTAGGGCATAAATGTTTCTTGCCCAACTGACAGGAACTAGAAGACGCTTAGTCTCCTTCAAGATATGTTCTTGGAAGAGACTTACAGGATAAAGTTGGAAAAAGAAAGACAGGCTTTGCAGCATCTCAGCATACTAGTTCAGAATATAGAATGCTGGATTTAAAGCGGAGTGACAGTATTTTAAAAACTACCTCAGACAGAAAGGTCATTGGTGACTTGAATTGAAGTAACTTTGGTGCAACTGTGGGCATACTAGACAGGTCAGGATGGAAATAGAGAAATGAGAGTTAGGAGTGCTTTGAAGTGTTTTGCTGAAAAGAGCAGAGATTTCTAGCCCATGTGGGTTTAAGAAAATATAAACTGGGATGAGACAAATACAGTATGCAGCACATTTGCTTTTAATGACTCATTAGAGAATGAAAACGTGATAGTATCTGGGAGAGAGGCATAAATGTCTGAAGCGACCCTTTTGAGAAGATGAAATGGAGTAAGAACAAAGTAATGAAAAAACTGTCATCAAATTGGATGAAGAGTAAAATTTGAAAGAAGAGTCAGAGCAGAAATTGTCAGGGTTCACTTGATTTCTCACAAACATTGATCTGTTACTGTCTCTGAGGCTGGTGATCAGTTATTTTTTGCCTTTTGTGGTTGTGTTGTTGTTGTTGTGTACCATCGAGTTAGAACCTATTCATAGCTAACTATTCAGTGGGGTTTTGGAGGCAGTTAATTGCACAAGACGATACTGCCCATAACTATCTGAGAGAGTAACTTCTCTAAGTAGGAACTGCATGATTTGGACCGCAGCACAGTTTCTTGCCATTAGACCATCTGGAAGGATTTGTACTTGCCATGATGATGAGTTCTGTTTGATCATCACCTTCTTGACCTTTGCTGAACAGCTGCTTATGAAACTAGATAATTTTTTGGCAAGTCCTGATAATTTAATTGATCTTTAGAGTATTATATTTTGTATTGAGAAAGGTGACAGATCAAAGAAAGGGAGGCAGACTCTCAACAACATGGATTTATATGGTGACTATAACAATTGGCTTGAGCATCAGAAATGATAAGGATGAAACAGGAAAGCACAAGGTTCAAATCTGTAGTTCCCTGGTCTCTGTGAGTCTTAGCTGAACAGATGACACCAACAAGAACAACTCTTTATGTTTGAAAAGAAGAGCACAGTAGAAAAACTTTATAGTTAGATGAGGTTTTCTGGAGTAAATTTTTGTTGAACACCATCATTGATCTGCAAATCTTTTTTGATAATGCGAAATATCTTGCATGTAAACAAAATAATAGAATCCTTATATCAAACTCCTCATGTAGTGAGAACTTGAAGTTAAAAAGTGGTATGTATTTACAGGACTCTTGTTAACTATATATGCATATGTATATCTATATATATCTATATCCATATCTATATGTCATCTATTTTTCAATCACTTGCTATGCGTCTGAGAACTGGACAATGAATAAAGATGACAGAATTGATGCTTTTGTGTTGTTGTACTGGAGATGAGTACTGAATGTCCAATGGACTACAAAAGAACAAAGCCTTGAAGAAAGCATAGCCAGAATGCTCCACAGAGACAAAATGACACAATTTCATTTCACATACATGGGACATGTTGCTAGCAGAGACTATTTCTTGGAGAGGGACATTATGCTTGGGCAGGTGATGGTAGGCAAAAGTGGAATTGAACTGTATGTTTTCATAGCATTATAAGTACAATTAAAAGTATTGAAGAGTGGCATTAGGATTGGTGGACGATCTATCAACAATCTGCGTTATGCAGATGACACAACCCTGCTCGCTGAAACTGAGGAGGACCTCATGCACTTACTGCAGAGGGTCAAGGACTGCAGCCTTCAATATGGACTGAGGCTCAATGTCAAGAAGACAAAAATTCTCACCACTGGACCAATCGGTAGCATCAGGATGGATGGTGAAGAGATTGAGATTGTTCAGAGCTTCAGTCTGCTCGACTCCACGGTCAACACTCTTGGCACCAGTAGCCAAGAAATAAAAAAACGTATTGCTATGGGGAAGTCTGCTGTTAGGGACCTCTCTAAAGTACTCAAGAGCAACAGTGTCTCTCTGGAGACCAAGGTGCGCCTGATACAGGCCATTGTTTTTGCAATCACTTGTTATGTCTCAGAGAGTTGGACAATGACTAGGGACGATAGAAGGAGAATTGACGCCTTTGAGCTGTGGTGCCGGAGAAGAGTATTGAATGAACCATGGACTGCCAAGAAAACAAACAGATTCATCCTAGAGAGGGTTAAACCAGGCTGCTCCTTGGAGGCAAGGATTCTGGGGCTTCGCCTGACATACTCTGGACATGTTGTAAGGAAAGACAGGTCTTTAGAGAGGGACATCATGCTTGGGAGGGTGGAGGGATGGCGCAGGAGGGAAAGACCCTCTATGAGGTGGATTGATTCAGTGACTGGGATAATCGGCATGGGTGTGTCAGAGGCAATGAGATTGGCACAGGATAGAGCAGGGTTTAGGGCTGTTGTACATAGGGTCGCTATGAGTCGCAAACGACTCGATAGCACATAACAACAACAACAACATCATGTATATATCATATATATATGATATATGATGTAGATATCATATATATATTTATAAAAGTGAACTTGGGTGAAGAGGAAGGGATGGAGGGGGTAAAATAAGCAACAGTGAATGAGAGAAAAATCTAACTTTTCTGTAAATTTTAACTAAAATCACAATTAAAATTTCAAAAACTCTATATTAAAAATAGAAAGTATGTGGTTTGAATCCACAAACTGCTTTGTGGGAGAAAGACGAACAGTATCCTTTCATGTGATTTAACGCCTCTGAAAACTTGCTAGCAGTTGAGCTATGGGTTGGTTCCTACTGAATGGCACCCGACTGAAGGCCTTCTCTCATTAGACACATTTTCTTTTGAGGCGAGGTCTATCCTGAAGTAAAATCAACCCCTACAGACACAGGAACACTCTCTAAGAGAAAATAATTTTTATTTATTTATTTTTTTTAGAAATTTTTTTTTTTTTAAAAGATTAGAGATTGAAGTAGTGTACCTGACCGGAATCATGGGAATTCAAACATCCACGATCCTTGGTTTCCAAGAGAATGAGCTAGTTCTTACCTTTCAGTTCATTAAGATACACCTAAGTGCCTGTTCTTTTCTGCAGCAACAGATATGAATGAAAATTCTTAATAATCAGCTTTGTAAAAAATCCAGGGGGTACCTAAAATTCAGCCCAGCACATATTTCACTTTAGAAAGACTTATTCTACTTACTTTGCTGTTTTATTAATTTATCTATATAGGAATTATCAAATCAAATGTTATGAAAAGACAGTAGTATCAAAATTCTCTGTGGTCCACCAAATGTCAGTGAACAAATCTCCAAACTCTCTAAAAAGAGCAAAACTTTAATTACTTAAAGTAATTGTCTTCAAGTTTGTGGAACCTGAGCTTGATAAGTTCTCAGATATGGCAAAAAGTTAGACAGTCTTTTTAACAAACAATCTAGGCAGACTTTTAACTAAAATTTTAAAATACTCCTAAAATTCTATCTCTTCTCCCCATTTTTTTTTATTTTCCTTATAAGTTGGTGTCTATTTTTAAAATGCACATTTAGTTTTAAAAGAATAGTTTAAAGTTATATTTCTATTTCATTGTTTGTGCTAGTTTGACAAACACACAAACATTTTATACTTTATTTATGATTGAACACGTTTTACTAAAATATTTTCCCTATCCAAAATTAAAAAGAAATAGCAAGTTCAGGAGGCTTTACTATATCACAAGTGATAAGTAATTTGTCAAGAGTCATGATGCATTAAATGGACATGCTCATTCAAGCAAATTTTTTGTATTCTAAATTAATAATTACTGATATAGGACAGTAAGAATATTATTTTTTTAGTACTAAAGTTGTAACTACTCTGCCAGATCACTAGTTACTTATCTTTTCTCTGTAGAAACATAAAGCCTTACATACATGAAATACACTGCACAATAAAATGCTTTCCTTGGTTGAACTTAGCTAGTAAATAAAGTAATTAAATGTCCTCACTTGGAGTCTCAGTTGATGTACTTCAGTAAAAACAACCTCATAAAGTTCTCACCCAGTAATGTAAGCCAAGTTTTCATTCCATTGCATTTTAAATGCTTCATAGGGATATTGAGAACAGGAAAAAAGAGAAATATATATCATACTAATGCTAGTTGCTAAAATAGTGTTTGAAAGTATATGTACTTAAATACTATTTTAGCAAGTCTTAATATTTGCTATGAAGCTGGCTACAAATGTGTGATCCCTAATAAACTCTCTTCCCTTACTAATAGAACTTAATTATATATTTTGTATTTAATATTTTATCCTTCCAGTATGTTTGGTTTTGGGTTTTTTTTTTTGTTTCTGTTTTGTTTTTTGTATACTGACAGTACTTAGCACAGTGTTAGGCAGATAATTGATGGTAAGGAATAACAAATGTTTATAATAATAAATAATGTTAGGATTCGGGTTTTTTATTAATTGTTGCACATTTTTTTCTCTCTACCCCAGCCCACCCCACAACACATCTCTTATGACAGACTGTTCTCATGCATGTAATGCATAGTCATATATTCCTGTGAGACTGTTCTTCTACTCATCTGTTCTAAAGCAGTGTTCATCATCTATCCACTCTTTCACCATTCTCTTCCCAACCCCTCCATATCTGACCTATTTTATAACAGGTGTTATGTGGAATTTGTCCTTTTCTTACTGAAATATTTCATTTAGCATACCTTCAAAGTTCCACCATGTTGTGTAATGTTTTAGTATATCATTACTTTTCTGTGTTGTATAGTATTCCATTGTGTAGATGTACCACACATTTTCTATCCATTCATTTGTTGACAGGCACTTGGATTGTTTCCATCTGTTTGCTATTGTGAGTAATGAAGTAATACACATGGGTTTTTGAATTGTGGCACTGGTTTCTTTAGAGTATATTCCCAGCAGTTGAATTGCTAAGTTAAATGGTATTTCTTTTCCAACTTTTTGAGAAAGTGCCAGACTGCCTTCCATAGTGTTCATATCATTTTACATTTCCACTAGCAGTGAAAAAGACTTCGAATTTCTACACAACCTCGCCAGCATTTCTTGTTTGTTGCCCTGTTTAATTTTGCTACAGTTGCTGGGGTGAGATGATTTCTCATAGTTGTTTTGATTTGCATCTTTCTGAGAACTAGGGATTTTGAAAATTTCTTCATTTGTTTGTTATATGAATGTCTTCTTTGGTGAATTATCTATTCATATTTTGTGCTCATTTTGTGATTGAGTTTTTTTACCTTTTAATTGCTGCGGTGCTAGAGTGTTCTAAAAATTTTCTATGTAAGTTGCTAACCAGATATATCATAGTCAAATATTTTTTTCCCTCCAGTCTGTAGCTTTCCTTCTTATCTTGCTGGCAGAGTGGAATTAAACCCAAGGCAAGGCTCAGGGACACCTGCTCTTGCAGGGGGTAAAGAGCAATAATACACATCAAATGCAACACCAAAGAAGCATGACCCAAAAAACTTCCATTCACTTGCCCGTCTGGACCAGCATCAGCAAGCTGCTTGCGGATTTGACTATTAGGTGTAACGTGTAACAAATTACAGCTAATATTGAGAAGAATGGGAACCCCAGAATATGTAATTGTGCCCTTCAGAAATATATGTGTAGATCAAGAATTTGTTATCTGAATGTAAAAGGGAACACTACATTTTAAAATCAGGAAGAGTTTGTGTCCAGGTTGTATCTTTTTTCAATACCTATTCAATCAGTATACTGAGAAAATGACTAGTGAAGCTGGACTCTATGAAGAGGAATGTGATATGAGCATTGAAGGAGGACTCATCAACAACTTGTAATCCATACTGAAGGCTGAGGACTTTGATGTTCTGGAGCAAGGGTTTCATGTTCTCCACACTTTCATCAGGCAAGATTGCATCATCTCCATAACACAAGTTGTTGATGAGTCTTCCTTCAATGCTCATATCACATCAAGAAAATCAAAGTCCTCACCACGGGACTAACAGCCAGTATTTAGGTAAATGAATAAAATTTTGAAGCTATCAATGATTTAATTTTGTTGTCAACATCATTGGTCCCATTAGTCAGGAGATCCGGAACCATATTGCATTGGGCAACGCTGATGTCAATTTGGAGATTGAGATGTTTCTGATTTAGGCTATGGTCTTTTTAATCACCTGCTATGCATCAGAGAACTGGAGAATGAATAAGGATGACAGAGGAATTGATGAATTAGAACTGTGGTGTTGGAGAAGAGTGTTGAATACTCCATGTTGTTGCTGTTATGGACCATCAAGTTGCCAGAGACTCATTGCGACTCTATGTACAATAGCCCTAAACCCTACTTCAACCTGTGCCAATCTTATTGTCTTTGACACATTCAACCTCATTACCCCAGTCACTGAATCAATCTATCTCATCTAGGGTCCTCCTCTCTTGTGCTGTCCCTCCACCCTCCCAAGCATGATGTCCCTATCCAAGGACTGGTCCCTTCTTGCAACATGTCCAAAGTATGTCAGATGAAGCTTCAAAATCCTTGCCTCCAAGAAGCAGCCTGATTTCACCCTCTTTAGGATGAATCTGTTTGTTCTCCTAGCAGTCCATGGGATATTCAATACTCTTCTCCAGCATCACAGCTCAAAGGCATCAATTCTCCTTCTGTCATCCCTAGTCATTGTCCAGCTTTCTGACACATAGCAAGTAATTGAAAAGATCATGGCCTGGATCAGACACACCTTAGACTCCAGACTGACATGATTGGTTGCTCTTCAATATTTTGGAGTGGTCTCTAACAGTAGACTTTCCCATTACAATCCATCTTTTAATTTCCTGGCTGCTGGTATCAAGAGTGTTCATTGTGAAGCAAAACAAATTAAAGCTGTTAACAATCTCAATCTCTTCACCCTCTACCGTGTTGATGCCAATTGACCGAGTGGTGAGAATCTTTGTTTTCTTCATGTTGAGCTTCAAACTCATATACTATTTTAAAAAAGTAGACATGTCTTGGAAAAAGTGCAGCCAGAGTGCTCCTTTGAGGCAAGATAGTGAAGCTTCATCTTCTATACTTTTAATGTATAGCTAGCTAGGTGAGGCTATTTCTTGGAAAAGAGATGAATTGACACAGTAACTTTAAAAATGGTTTCTATTATGTCAGAGATGAGGAGGATTGCATAGGATAATGTAGAGTTCAGATCAGCTGTTCACAGAATTTATATGAGTCGTACTTGACTCAAAAGCACCGAACAACAACAACAACAACAAAGCTGGATTAATTGTGCCTACACATTCAAAACATCATTCACTCACTGTTGCCAAGTAAAAATAAATTCCAAGCAGACTCTCTAGACTTTCAGAAGCTGTAAATTGCATAGGGAAAAGCTGACCATCTTTCTCCCATAGAGCAGCTGGTGTATACCACTAATCTTTCTTTGGGTTGATACTAAGGCCTTAAAGCATAAGATTATTTAAATAGGAAAGAAAAACATATGGTTCTTTAGGTGAAAAAATGTCATACTTGATGCACTTGATTAATAATTCCAGTTATTAAGGGACCAGAACACTTAGATTTCTTGAAAGTCAAATCCAGAACTACCTTCTTATAGATCTTAAAGAGTGAAAAATCAAAAATTATGAAATAAACTTAATATGAATGAAGCAAACTGAAAAGAAATACAAGATAAATTAAAGGGAAATTATTTTTAATACTACATTATTAAAAACTATAAATAAGAAAAGAAAGAAAAACAGGAAAACATTACTAGTGTTATGCTGAAATGGACCAGTCCTATAAATACATGAAATCACTTTCCTCCTCTTTCATATTTTGCTTTCAACTAGCATCTCCTGGCTACCACTTTCTTATTCCTTAGCAGAACCTAGACACACATCCAAATACAGTTTTTTGACTGCTTTCAGTTTAGAATTTTTTTTCCAGTTTAAATTTCATTTAAAGTTCCACTTTATATTCTAGTACTTCCAAAGTTTGAGAATGTAAATGAGAGGCTTTATTATACTAGGGACCATGATTGTTGCATTCTTAATTTTTTTCACTGAAGCCTCTGGCTACCAAGTTATCTATAATAGTTATCTATACTTTTGCCTATCAAGTTCCCTAATACCGACTCTCTCATGATATACATTTCTAAGTTCTTAAAAGAGACAGGAAGCTAGAGAATGTGTGAGGCTTTTCAAGACCCAGCTTCTTGCTTTAAAGATATAACTTCAGTTATACCTACCTTCAACTACCCTTGACTTAAATTGGTCACGTTGGCATTCACCAATTTCTTGTGCTTGAGTTTGTGTGCATGTACATACATATGCATATGTGTGTGTTTATGTTTTTACCAAATTGCAAAAGATTTCTTGTATTTTGCCATCGATCAATTCCAGATCAGCCATTATATAGGACAGAGTAGAACTGTTTCATAGGGTACAATCTTTGTAGATTACTAGTCTTTTCCCCCTGATGGCACAACTAGTGGGTTAAAACCAGACATCTTAATTAGCAACTGAGCATTTAACAGTTAAGCCATCAGAACTCTAGTGTTTATAAAACGGTTCTAGCCTATCTTTCCATGATGCCCTTGCCTAAGTGAAAATAAGTCATCTTAGGCACACCAATGGTGGGGTGAACATTGGGTACAACAGTGCCTCTGATTGTCATCTATCTGAAGCTCCATTTTCTCCTTTATCAGCACAAAAGTAAATCAGCAAGTCTGCTAGCTGATCACAATTGCACTACTAACTGAAAAAAAAGGAGTTTTCTGTTTCAGGCATTTCCAATCTATACAGTGATTGTCTTTAATATCTTCCCTTAAATGCCCATAAATTTGGCTAGGTATAGTGCAATATGATGTCAAAGACCTGTCCAAAGTGCTAAAGAGCAAGGATATCAATGTAAAGACTAAGGTGGGTCGGTCCAAGCAATAATCTTATCAAATACTTCCTATGAATTTGAAAGTTGAGTATTGAATAAATTTGAAAGAAGAAGAATCAATTTTCCTACACTGAGGCCTTGGAGAAGAGTACTGAATATCTTACAGGCTACTGAAAGAAAAATCACACAAATTTATGATGGAGGAAGTGCAACCTAGGCAATCCATAAAGGCAAAGATAGTGAAACTTCATCCCACAAAGAAGGCTGTCAGTAGTTGTAAAAAGACTTCATGTTTGGAAAAGTAGAGGGTTAGAGAGGGATAGGAGAACCCTAAGCAAAAGGAATTGACCCAATAACTGCAACCCTGGGCTTGAGCTTACCAGAGACCATGAGGCTGATGTAGGAGAGGCCAAGGGTTAGATCTGTTGTTTATAAGGTTGCAGTGAGTCATGGGTGAATCGATAGCACCTAACAACTACTATAATAATGTGATGAGTTGCTTTCAATATGAAATGTCTAGCCATGATTTATTTCATAACACTCACCAAATGATTAGGCAGAATGCTGCAAATAAGGTACTTATGTTCCATCAAAACAGTTCAGCAAACTGAACTGTTTGCTAATAATGCAAAATAGTATGTGGCATCTATGCGGGACAAAACCATGTGAAAAAAAAAGATGTGTGAAACCTTACTGAGGGGACTGCTCAGTTTTGCGGCTCTGATAGCCTTAAAATGAGCTATCCAAAAAAATAATAGATAGGGCTTTAACTGTGTCCTTTTAATATGAAATCTTTGTGTTAGGAATAACCCAGGTTTATCATACAGAAAGCTGTAACAGTGAAGTTGGTGGAAGATGATAAGGAACTGAGGCAGAGAAGTAGTAACAACAAAGGCAGCAGAACCAAGACAACTGGCAGGAGATAGCCTGGTACACTTCTGACTCACAGTATGAGAGGGCTGAGAATCTTTAGGCAGAAGATTTCCTGGTGTACTCAGATGCCTCCAGGCACTTACCTCCAGAGCTAGAGAGGTTACTAACACTTTTTCAAGCAGAGCAGGGGTCTTCTCAGCCCAAGATGATCAAGGGACTGAGGACCACGAAGAGGCCTGAAGACCTAGAAGAAACTGTCCTTATAGAAGAAAGATATCTTGAATAATTTCCGATCCTGTGTTATATAAGCTGCTATTCCCTTGACAAACTCCATAATCATGAGTATTGTATGTTAGTAGTTGCCTGGTTCCAACCTTTGGTGATGCCTTCTCTTTTTTCATAGTGGTTTATTTACAAAGTTTATATAGATTGTTTTTCACATTTGATCTTTCCCATTTGCTTCACCCACTCCTCCCTCCACCCATCAAATTGTGCAACCATCCCTGCCCTCTTGCCCATCCTCAGCCTTCTGCTCCCATCCTCCCTCTCCCTTGGATCCTTATACTCATTCTAAAATAATGGTTTTATACAATATTTGTCCTTATGGAACAGAGTTGATTCACTTAGTATAATGCTCTCCAGTCCCTTCCAATATAAGTAGTAATTTACAAAATAGCTATTTCTGCATGCTGTGTAGTATTCCATCATGCAAATGTATCATAATTTCTCAATCCATTTAATTATTGTTTGACATTTGGGCTGTTTCCATGTTCTTGCAATGATGAATAATGCTGCTATGAACATTGGTGTACAAGTCTCCATTTGTGCCTCAGTTCTTATTTTCTTGGTGTATATTCCAAGCCTTGGAAGAGTTGGGTCATAATAGAATTCTATGTTCAGCTTTTTGAGGAAACACCAAACTGCCTTTCAGAGTGGTTGTACCATTTTACAACTGGTAATTTACTTTTGAATACGGATTACTTAGTATCTCTAGTCCTCAGATTTGAGCCTATGTACCAATGCCAGAGTTTTAGGGAAAAGCACAGTTCAAGTTGGAGTTAAATTTGAATTTTTAAATGCTATTTAAGTGTTTCTGCATTTTATTTAAATTTTGCATACATAACATGTTTTTGTAATTTAGAATCTTTACAGAAATAACTGCATCTTGTTCATAGAGTGTAATACAAATATTGCTATAAATTATGTTCAGAAAGTTAAGTTACTAATCTTTCTCTCAGTGTTTGCCTATTCTGCAAAACTGTATGTATTTATGATACCTTTGGGACAGAATTTATGAGAAAGTTATATTGTGGGTACTTTGTATAGAATGGTATTTCAGGGGTCAGGTTACTCATGACTTGTTAAAAAAAATACAATACAATACAATACATGATCAGCTGCAAAATTCTTCTCCACTTATTTTTAATTGGACAGTTTGTTGACAAGCACAATAGGCCTCCAGAGATGGATGTACGAATCAGAATTTGAGGCTTGAGTGACAGTCAAATGACTGACAAGTAAGTTGAAACTCAACAAAGCCAACCTTCTCCACCCTTCCAGATTTGTCTACCTGAAGGAAACTAGTCAGTGAAGAATTAATGGAGTCATTACCATATAAATGAGGAGCGCTTGGTGATAAAATCCCTTGGGAGTTGAACTGTTAACCCAAAGGTGGTGCCTCTCTGATAATTTGAATTCACCAGCAGCTCTGTAGAAAAAAAGATGGACAATCATCTAATATAGATTTACAGCCTTAGAAACCCGCTGAAGGGTCAGTTATAATTCCATCCTTACTCAAACTAAGTATGAGTGAGATACCATGAAAAAGAACTGGTTTAATAATGTGTGTGTCTCCTTAGTTTACATCAAAGACATTGGTAAATGTTATTTTTAGGTGTTGCCAAATTGATTACTCTGAGTCATTGCAATCCTATGAACAATAGATCAAAACTTTACTTTGTCCTGAGTCATTCTCACAATCTCCACCATGCTCAAGACCATTGTAGTCACTGTGTCAGTTGCCTCACTGATTACTGACCTTCTCTCTTTTGCTGACTTTCTATTTTTTCAAGCATGGTATCATCATCCAAGGATTGATGCCTCCTTTAAATATTATGCATATTATATCAGATGTTATAATTCCTTACTCTCAACTCATATAACATCTTTTGGTATTTGTTAGGTGCTGTGGAGTCAACTACAACTCATAGTAGTTCTATGAACAATGGATTTGAGGCCTTCCCTATCCTATTCTATCCTTATTTTATCTGATATGCTTGAGCCTATTGCTCCAGTAACTAGGTCAATCCATTTGGTCAAAGTGTTCCTTTCTCACTGACATTTTCCAATGAGCTCCCCCAGCATAATGTCTTCTTTCCAAAGACTAGCTCTTATTAACAACATGCCCAAAGTGTGTGAGACAAAGTCTTGACCTCCTTGCCTCCAAGGAGTACTTGGTTACACTTTTTTTGAGACATATTTTTTTGTTCTTTTGGCAGTCCATAGGATATTCAGTACTTTCCTCCAACACCACAACTCAAAGACATAAGTTCTTCTGCTATTATTTTACTCATATTCCAACTTTCAGATGCATAGAAAGTGATTGAAAAGACCATGGCTTCGCTCAACTGCATATTACTCTTTTAACTGACATGATAATCATACATAAAATGAGATTTAAGGTGCATTTATCTCTTGGCATTTTTGTACAGCTGTGAAACTTTGAAAGTATTTTAATGATGAAGCCTGTATAAAATGTTTAAAATGTACATAAATGAAATAAAACAGATTATGAAGTTAATTTAATACATATTTATGACTATTTATAATCACTTTTTTAAAGCATTATAAAATAGGGAGAATCCCTAGGCCTTGAAATCAAACATGTTTACATTTGAATCCTGGCTCTGACAATCACAAGTTATGTGAATTTAAGTAATTCATACAAATTATCAATATCTGAGTTTTCTTGTCTGTAAAAATTATCTTAGTCAATGAAACACAGATAAACATTGCTCTGGTACTCTCAACTTTTGGTCAAGATCGGTCTAACATTGGCTATGATGCTCCTAGTGCCACAGCTTCTTCTAAACCTAGACTGTATTTCTGGTAGTCCTCTGTTGATAGATTCTTCCAGTCATTCCTGGATAATCTTCAGCAAGATTTCGTTTGTGTATGATATCTATCACTGATACTTCTCGATAATTTTCACACTGTTGAGTCATCTTTCTTTTTTAATGGGAATATATATAGATCTCTTTCAGTCAGTTGGCCAGGTAATTGTCCTCCAGATTTCTTGGCATAACCTGGGGAGCACATCCAAGGCATCATGTGTTTGCTGAAATATTTCAATTGGCATTACATCAATTCCTATAGGAATTGTCTGTCTCTGTGTTTCATTGACTATATAAAGACATTTGACTGTATGGATCACAACAAATTATGACTAACCTTGAGAAGAATGGGAAGCTACAACATTTAGTTATGTTCATGCAAAACCTTCACTTGGACCAGGAAGCAATAGTCAAAACAAAGCAGGGAAATACTGCATGGTTCAGGATCAGGAAAGATATATGTCAGGCACGCATCCTATCTCAATCTATGCCACTCTGTATGCAGAACAGATCATTCAGAAGGATAAACTTTATGAGGAGGAATGTAGCATTAGGATTGGAGAGGAAGACTCAACAACTTGAATTATGCAGATAAGACAATCTTGTTTGCTAAAACTGAGGTGGACATGAGGCATTTGCTGTAGAAGGTCAAGGACTGTAGTCTTCAATATGGATTTAAGCTCAACATCAAGAAAACAAAGATTCTCACTGGGCCATTTTGAAGCTTCATGATAGATGGTAAGTAGATTGAGATTGTTGACAGCTTCAGCTTGCTTAGTTCCATAGTCAACACTATTGGCACCAGCAGTCAGGAAATTAGAAGAAGAATTACACTGGAAAAGTCTGCTATCAGCAATCTCTCTAGAGTACTGAAGAGTAACAATGTCAGTCTGAAGCTAAGGTTTGCCTGATATAGGCCCTGGACAATGACAAAGGATAATAGAAGAAGAATCTATGTATGTGAGTTGCTGTGGTAGAGGAGTGTTGAACATACTGTGGACTGCCAGGAGAATGAACAGGTCAATTCTGGAGAATGTGAAAACAAGATTCTCCCTGGAGGCAAGGAATTTGAAGCTCCATCTCACATACTTTGGGCATGTCGCCAGGAGGGACCAGTTCTTGGAGAATGATATAATGCTTAGAAGAGTGGAGGGACAGCACACAAGAGGAAAACCCAAAACGAAATGGATTGACTCAGTGACTTGAGAAAAAGATTAAGTCTGTCAAAGACAATAAGACTGGCTCAGGATAGAGCAGGATTCAGAGCTATTGTACATAGGGTTGCTGTGAGTTGCAGGTGACTCAAGAACACATAATAACAATAAAATTATCATAACAAAATTTTTTCAGTGTGTGCGAATTGAAAAATAACTTATTTATAGAAAACTAAGAGCACTGAACAACCCATGGATGGCCAAAAGAACAAACATGTCTTGGAGAGGTTACAGCCAGAGTGCTCTTTGGAGGCAAGAATGATGAGGCTTTACCTCATATACTTTGGGCAAGCTGATTGGAGAGGGACATGATGCTAGGAAGGGTGGAGAGTCAGTGAAGGAGATGAAGACCCTCAACCAAGTGCACTGACACGATGACTGCCACAATGGGCTCTTGGGCTCTTGTGTGTCAGGAATTGTGATGATGGCACAAGATAGGACAAGTTTCAGATCTTTTGCTTAAAGGGCTACTATGAGTCGTACTTGATTTGATGGCACTCAACAACAACAACAACAAACTCAAACAATCAACAAATTCAAACTCATTGTTGTATCAGAATCAACTCATAATTGACCCTTCATCACATTTCCGAAGCTATAAATTTCACAGGAAGAGATTTCACATCTTTCTTCTGTGGTGCTGCTGGTGTATTCGAACCATCAGTGATGTGCACACATTGGGTCAGCAATGCAACTTCCTACAGACTATGCCACCAGAACTTTCTAATTTACATAAAGAACTCATCAACTGTTTGCTTGTATTATAATCAGTCAGGAAGGTATATCACTACACTGCCATTTTATCTGTAAAACATATTTCCTCAGTTTTTTCAAAAAGCGTTTGAAGATATCAAAGAATAATAGAGACTCCGGCATTTCCAAAAATAACAAAGAGATTTTATACTTTCCTGTATGGAGATGAGCAGCTTACTACAAATGATTTTTATTTTTTTACTACAAATGATTTTTACATAAAATTCTGAAGGAGAACATTCTAAGAGTCATTTCATATTTTCTTCTGAAATATAACAGATGCCAGTGGAACAGTGGCTAAGTGTGCATTTGTTATCCAAAAGATCATTGATCTCCAGCCACTCTAAAAGTTGAAACAGTTAGCCTCATTAATAATTTTCAGCCTTAGAAAACCTAGTACTGAAACTCAGGTGCCATCAAATCAAGTTACTATAGTGTAACTATGACTCTAAATCAAGTTAATGACAAGAGTTTCATACTGAGATTTACTGTCATGATTTCTTGGAAGTTACTTAGTTGTAAAAGGATCTGTTTCTTTTATTCTTCTTGACGGCTATAATCTACTTTTCCTATTAGTTGTGTTTGTTCCTTAATGCTTTCAATATACTTGGGGAGAAATCAGGTTCCAGATAAATCTTTTGGAATAGTCAACTACGTGCTAAAAATTAGTTATCACTGCTTTTTCAAGCATCATATCCTTTTCCAAATACTAAGACCTTCTGATAACATGACCAAAGAAAGTAAGAATAAGTCTCACTCTCTTTGCTTCTAAGGACAACTCTGGTAGTACTACTTTGTAAGCAGTTTTGCTTGTACTTTAGTAGTCTTATGTGTGACACAATGCATGGTTTAATATGGTTTTCTAGCTGTTGTCTTTTACTTCCACCACATCATCACATGACTTGGCTGTTGTTGTTAGGTGTTATTAACTTGACTAAGATTAATAGTGATACATTGAACAACTGAACCTTGCCTTATCTGCACTATCCTCACGATGTCTGTCATGTTCAAGCTCATTGTGGTAGTGATTGTGTCAATTCAGAGTCTTCCTGACTTTTGGTGACTCAATACTTTTCTCAACATGATGCCAATTGTTAAGGATTGTATTCTCTTGAGAATATGCCCAAAGTAGGTGAGACAAAGTTTCACCATCCTTTCCTCTAAGAAATAGTTCTATTGTACTTCTTTCAAGATAGATTTATTTGTTCTTTGGCAGTCCATGCTATATTCAACACTCTTTGATAACCTTACATTTCAAAGATATCAGTATTTTCTCTGTCATCTTTATCCAAGTATGATGAAGTCATTGACAATCTCAATCCCAATGTTGTCTATCTGTCCACTGGCAAGGACTTTTTCTTTCTTTCTTTTTTTTTTTTTTATTTCCCTTCGATGCTGAGACATAACCTTTCCAGTCAGTTTTCCAGGCAGCTATTGTCCAAATATCCTGGCACAGTCTGGTGAGCACTTTCAGGGCTGCATCTCTCAATTGAAACATTTCAGTTGCTATCCCATCTTTATCTGGGACCTTATTTTTACCAATGCATTCAGTGCAACTTGAATTTTTTCCTTCATTTTTATCAGCTCTTGATCATATTAAACTTCTTGAGATATTTCCAAATTAGTCATTTATTTTTGTTATGGGAACTCTGTGTATCCTTTCCAACTTCTTTTGATATTTTCTGAGTCATTCAAGATTTTTCCCATAGTAACTCTAAGTATTGTAACTTGAGGCTTGAATTTGTGTTGTTGTTGGTTTTGGGTTGGGTTTTTTTTCCAGTTCATTCAGCTTGAGAAACACTGGAAGAGTTCTTCCATTTTATTTTTCAGTTCTAGCTCTCTGCATATTATCTTATAGTACTTTGCTTTATCTGTCCCAGCTGCCCTTTGTAATTTTCTGTTCAGAGCTTTTATTTCACTAACTCTTTCATTTGTTTTTGTATTCTCTAATGCTCCTGTGCACTTTTTAGGATCTCTTCTGACATCCATTTTGGTCTTTTCTTTCTGCTGTCTTTTTAGTAACATTTTGCTCTCTTCATAGGTGGTGTCCTTAGTCTCGTCCCATAATTCATCTGGTCTTTGTTCATTAGTGTTCAATGATTCAAAGCTATTATTAAGATGACTTTTAAATTCTAGTGGGATAAACTCAGAATTATATCTTGGTTCTCATGGACTTGTTTAAATTTTTTTCATCTTCAATTTGAATTTGCAAAAGAGTATTTGATGGTCTATTCTATACTTATGAATGGGTAGTCCTACTCAGAATTGGCCCATTATGGAAACTGAATAGATTGCTAATAATATTAAAAAGGTAAACAGCACCTTTTAGATTATTGTAGTTGTTAGGTGCTGTCAAATCAAGTACCTCCAAGATATATTTGTTTGTTATTTTGGCCATCTAGGGGATGTCCAGGATTCTTCTCCAACACCACAGCTCAAAGACATCAACACTGTGAAAATGACGATCCTATCAAAAGTAATACACAGGTTCAACACAATCCCAATACAGGGACTAAACTCACTCTTCAAAGATATATTCTTGTTATGTGCCATCTAGTTGCCTGCAACTCATACAACAGTTCTAAACTGCTCTATCCTGTGTCAATCTCACTTTCTCCCAAACACCTACCCCTATTACCCCAGTCACTGAATCAATCCACATCATAGAGGGTTTTCCTCTCCTGTGCTGTCCCTCCACCCTCTTAAGCATGATGTCCTTCTCCAAGGATTGGTCAGTCCTTGCAACATGTCCAAATTATGTCAGATGAAGCTTCAGAGTCTTTGCCTTCAAGGAGAAGCCTGGCTTAACGCTCTCTAGGAAGAACCTGTTTATTTTCTTAGCAACCCATGGTATATTCAATTCTCCAACACCACAGCTCAAAGACATTAATTGTCCTATCCTCCCTAGTCATTGTCCAGCTTTCTGACACATGGCAAACGATTGCAAAGATCCTGGCCTTTATCAGGTGTACCTTAGTCTCCAGAGTGACACCATTACTCTTCAGTACTTTGGAGAAGTCTCTAACAGCAGACTTTTCCATCACAATACATCTTTTACTTTCCTGGCTGAGTATTAACTGTGGAGCCAGCAGACTACAGCTGTGAACAATCTCAATCTCTTCACCATCCATCCTGATGCTACTGATTGACTCTGTTGAGAATCTTTAACTTCTTGATATTGAGCCTCAATCCATATAGGAGGCTATAGTCCTTGACCTTCTTCAGCAAGTGCTTCAGGCATCGAAAAGGTAATTTCCAGCTTTACCTGGAAAAGGAAATAAACCCAAATATATAAAACTTTTCTGAAAAATAAAAAGCAATGTAGGAGAACCCTGCCAGTGACTTCTCCATCACAAGCTGTGCACAGTTATAGCAATCACAACAATATAGTACCAATAGAGTGATAAGCATCCAGACCATTGGAATAATGTTAAGAACCCAGAAATCAATCCATCTACTATGATCAATTGATACTCAATAAGTAAATGAAACTCATTTGATCGGGAAACAACTGCCTTTTGAACAAATTGTGCTACCAAACTGGTATCTACTTGCAGAAAACTGAAACAAGACTCATATCTAATACACAAATATCACCTAAAAGTAGAACAGTGGCCTAAAAGTAAAATTAAAAAGTACAAAGGTCATCAGAGGAAAAACAGGAGTAAATTTAAAAGCCCTAGTCTATGGCATGAACAGGCTTGGAAAATAGGCAAAAATGCACAACCAGGAGATGATGAACTAGATAAATGGGACTTTCTGAAAATCAAATCTCAGTGTACACCTTTTTTTCAACAGGATGAAGACAAAATGCAATTTTGGGAAAAAATATTTGACAACAACATCAAACAAGGTATTTGTACCTAAAATTTACAGAATACTATAGCACCTCTATAAAAATATATTGTCTTTGATATATGCAAGTGAATCTAGGGTTGCATTTCATCAATGGTTTAGTAAAATTTTATCACCAACACATATTTTTTTACTATACACTTAAGCAAAAAAACAAAAATATTGCTCAACTGGTGACATAATTGAAAAAATAAGTGTATTTTCAAACTAAGTGTTAGGTAATTTATCAGAATCATTTGTTTTCAGAAGTATAGGTAAATTTATTAAATTGGAAAAGAGTTTAGAATATTGAGAGACTACTTATTTATGTGTGTGTTTTTCAGTATCTTACTGTTGTGCTTATGTGTTGTCATTTGTTTCTGTCTCAGTGATCCTCTGAGTACAAACAGAAGAAAACACTACTGGGTGCTGAACCATCTTCATATTTGCTGCAACGTATAACTCTGTCATTGCAATCAATCTGTCAATCTAGTTTGACTTTCTACTGGCCTTTTCCTTTAAAAATATGATATCCTTTTCAGGTACTCATCTATCCTGATAATGTGTCACCATTCTAAGGACCTTCTGTTTGTACTTCTTCCAAGACAGGTTTGTTCATTCTTTTGCCATACATTTAATAGCCTACTCCAATACTATAATTCAAATGTATATAAATGTTCTTTTGGTCTTTCTTATTAAAATCTGTGCTTTTAAATGTATCAATCACAATGGCCTGAGTCAGAAGCAGCCTCAAAATGATAATTATTTCATATTGGCTTGTATACGATAATTCGTTTACATTGTGTTTCTTTTAGATACACTATGTTTTATACAATCATTCATTTATATTATGTTTCATTCAATCATTCATCAACATTGTATTTTATATAATTAACTATTATTAATCTATGCCTATTATTACCCCATCTTTTTGAGTTATCAATCTTTCTAATCCTTCATCACCACTATCCTCCCCCCCAATTCACCCACTAGTGATTTCCACCCTTCCTCTTTTTCCATCTCATTCTCCTTTTTCTTTTCCACCTCTGGACATTTATATTCATCATACTAGCTTTGCTTTTATTTTTATGATAATGCTTTTATGAAAGATTTGTCCTTATGAGGCTGAGTTATTTCACTTAGTATAATGCTGTCTATATTTTCCCACACTACATAGCATTTTACAAAACTACTATCCCATAGTGTTTCATAGTATTCCATTGCGTAAATATACCACAATTTCTCAAGCTCTTTTTTTGTTGGGAATTTGGGCTGTTTCTGTTTTCTAGCTATTATGAATAATGCTGTTATGGATATAGGTGTACATGTCTCTGTTCATGACTCAGATCTAATTTCTTTGAGGTATACTCTTAGCAGTGGAAAAACTAGGTGATATAGGACTTCTTTTTTGAGAAAACAACATATTGCTGTTTTCAGAGTGGTTGTACCATTATACAATCCCACTAGAAATGTCTGAAAGTTCAATCTCTCCAGATCCTCTCCAAATTTATTGTTTGCTGTCCTGTAAAACTTTGCCATTTTTACTGGTATGAGATTGTATCTCATTGTGGTTTTGTTTTGCTTTTCTTTGATTGCCAGTGATTTTGAGCATTTTTCCATGTGTCTTTTGGTCACTCAAATGTCTTCCTTTGTGAAAAGTCTTTCCATACCTTTTGCCCATTCTATATTTAGATTATAAGTCTTTTTCTTGTGTAAGCCCTGTAGTATTCTGTAAAATTTGTTATGAGAGTGCTGTTTGAGATGCCATTGCCAAATGCTTTTTCCGACTCTGTGAATTTTCTTTTCACCCTATTGGAAAAAAGCTTTTGACACACACAGAAACTTAATTTTTAGAAGGTCTAATTTTGCAATTTTTTTTAATTCTGCAATTTTGTACTCTCCTGATTGTGCATTTCTTGCTATACTGTTGTTGTTGTTGTTGTTAGGTTCCATTGAGTCGAATACAACTCACAGAGACTCTAGGAACAAAAGTTCTGAACCTAGTCCTGTCCTATACAATCCTCACACTTCTTGACACACAAGGGCTCATTGCAGTAGTCACCTTGTCAATCCACCTAGTTGAGGGTCTCTCTTTCCTTTACAGACCCTCCACCCTTCCCAGCATCATGTCCTTCTCCAAAGAATAGCATCATCTAGCAATATGTCCAAAGTATGTGAAGTAAAGCCTTATCATTCTTGCCTCCAAGAACACGCACCCCCTCCAAGACATATTTGGTTTTAGGGTTTTTTAATGATTTTTTGTTGTTGTTGTTGTTTTGCTGTCCATGGGTTGTTCAGTGCTCTTAGTTTTCTATAAAGAGTAAATAAATTATTTTTCAATTCCCACACATTTCAATTCTCACTATGTAAAGGCATTTGACTGTGTAGATCATGACAAATTGTGGCTGACATTGCGAAGAATGGGAATCCCAGAGCACTTGATTGTGCTCATGAGGAACCTATATCTAGAGCAGGAGGCTGTTGTGTGAATTAAGCAGGGGAACACTGCATGGTTTGGAATTGGGAAAGGAGTGCATCAGAGATGTATTCTGTCTCCATACCTGTTCAATCTTTTTGCTGAGCAAAAAGAACCTGGACTCTATGAAGAGGAATGGGGCATCAGGATTCGAGGGAGACTCTGGATATACTAGCAAGCCAATGTATGCCATCAAATACAACTTCCAAGTTTAATGCCTTTGTGTCTCTTATGATCCTTATTGTTTTGGGTTTTACCCTTAGGTTTCTGATTAACCTTGAATTGATTTTTGTGTATAGTGTGAGATGTGGAGAATTGATTCTGTTGTCATTGTCTGCAGGTAAATGTCCAGTTTTGCCATGATTATTACTTGCAAAGTTATGGTTTTCTCATTTAAGTTTTTGATTACTTGTCAAAGTGAATTAACTATAGGTAGAGGGGTTAATTTCTAGGTTCTAGATTCTATTCCACTGATCTATGTATATGCCATTGAACCGCACTATGCTGTTTTGAAGACTATGTTTGGCGTAGTAGGTTTTGAGATAAAAGAGTGCTATACTCCTCACTTTGTTCTTATTTTTCAACAGAACCTTGCTTATTCAGAGACCTTCTTTTCCAAATATTCCTTCCAATTGCCATTTCTATCTATTTGAAAAGTGCGGTTGGTATCTATACTAGGATTGCCTTGACTATGTGGATTGGCTTTTGGAAGGCTTGTCATTTTCACAATGTTGAATTTTCCTATCCATTAGGAGGGAATATTTTCCCACTAAGTTACTTTTCTTTTTGTCTGTTATACTGCTGTTTTGTAATTTTTTTATAAAGGTACTTTGTGTCTCTAAATGGATTTGGAAGGAGTATACAGAATAACTATGCCAAAAAAATAAGCTAACAAGGAAAATTTCAAAACAACATATGATCAAGAAGTAATAGTGATGAAAGAGGAAGTTCAGGCTGCTCGGAAGGACTTGGGAAAAAAGAAAAAGCCCCAGAAATTGATGGAATACTAATTAATGTATTTAGACAAACAGATGCTGACATAGACATACTCACCAGATTGTGCAAGGAAATCTGGAGGACAGCTACCTGGCCAACTGACTGGAAGAGATACATTTTTATTCTCATTCCTAAAAAAGATGAGCAAACACAGTGTGGAAATTATCGTACTATACCACTCATATCACATGCAAGCAAAATTCTACTGAATATTGTGCAGAAACATTTTTGACAGAAAACTACCAGTACTACAAGCTGGGTTCAGAAGAGCTTATGGCACTAAGGACATTATTGCCAATGTCAGATGGATCTTGGCAGGAAGCAAAGAGTACCAGAAAGATAGCTATCCTTGTTTCATTGACTGTGCAAAGTCATTTGACTGTATGGATCACAAAAGATTGTGATTAACCTTGAGGAGAATGTGTATCCCAGAACACTTGATTGTACTTATGCTAAACCTATACTTGGACCAGGAAGTAGTCCTCAAATTAGGGAAACAGTGCATGGTTCAATGTCAGGAAGGGAGTGTGTCAGGGATGTGTCCTATATCCATACCATTTCAATCTATATGCAGAACAGATCGTTCAGGAAGCTGGGCTTTATGAGGAAGAATGTGGCATTGGGATTGGAGGAAAATTTTTCAACAGCCTACATTATGGAGATGACACAACCTTGCTTGCTGAAACTGAGGAAGACAGAAGGCCAAGGATTATAGTCTTGAACATGGATTGAAGTTCAACATCAGGAAGACAAAAATTCTCACCTCTGGGCCAATTGGCAGCACCATCATTAATGGAGAAGAGATTGAGGTTGTTAACAGTTACAGCTTACTTAGCTCCACAATTGACACTTTGGCACCAGAAATCAGGAAATCAAAAGACAGATTGCATTAGGTAAATCTGCGGTCAGGGAAGCAGTGATGTCATTCTAGAGACTAAGATGAGCCTGATCCAATCCATAATCTTTGCAATTACTTGCTATGCACCAGAGAGCTTCATAATCACTAAGGATGCATAAGAATTGATGCCTTTGAGTTGTGGTGCTAGAGAAGATTCTTGAACGTTCTCTGATTGGCAAGAAAACAAATAAGTCTGTCTTGCAGAAGATGAAACCAAGTTTCTCCTTGGAAGCTAGTACTTTAAAGCATCATCTTACATACTTTGGGCATGTGGACAAGAGTGATCAATCCTTGGAGAAGGACATTGTGTCCAGAAGGGTTCAGGGATAGTGTGGGAGAGGAAGTCCCTCGATGAGCTGTATTAATAGAGTAATTAGTGTAATGGGGGTAGGTGTGTCAGAGTCAGTGAGACTAGCTCAGGGCAGGGCATGCTTCATAGCTATTATACATAGGGTCACTATGAGTTGCAGGCAACTCAATGATCCTTAACAACAGTAACAACAACAAAAACAATAACAATAGTATTTCATCTGTAGTCGACTATTTTAAATAGTATTGCTTTCTTGGAAGCAAGAGTGGCATCCACTTCTGAAATGGCTTGCTTCCAGAAACTCTATGAACGTGGAGAAATGATGAAAGTTATACAAGTTTTCAGGTCTTTCATATACAGGGTTGCTATGAGCCATCTACAACTCGACAAAACTTAACAACAACAATTGATTTCTTCCTTTTCTTTTCTGTATCTTCTTTTTTCACATCCAGAAATCATATTATTATTGTTTGTTTATCTTTTAGCCTGCCACTCTGCTAAATTTATTTACGAGATCTAAAGTTTTTTGGCTGAGTCTTTGGGGTTCTCTGTGTACATTATCATATCATATGTGTATAGAAACAGCTTTACCACATCTTTGCCATTTTGAATGTCTCTTATTTCTTCTCTTATCTTATTGTGCTAGTAAGAATTTACAATACAATATTGTAGAGGAGTGCTGATATTGGACATCCATGTCTAGTCCTGTTCACAATGGAGGTGCTATTACTGTTTCTTCAGAGTTCAAAATGATACTGGTTCTTGGTTTTGTGTATATAATTTTGACCATGTTGATGAAATTATCTTATATTCCTGCTTTGTTGAATGTTTTAATCAGGAAGACGTTTTCTATATCAACTAATAGGAACATGTGGTTGTTGTTCTTTGCTTCTAACGTAATGAATTACATTGATTTTCCTCCCCTTGTGTTTATCATCCTTGCATACCTGTTATAAATCCTATTGAGTCATGATCTACTTTTTTAAATATAAGCCAGGATTTTATAAGGTTCATCTATGTTCATGAGATATATTGGTCTCAAGTTTTCTGTTTTGGGTGTGTCTTTACCTGACTTTGCTATCAAGGATAAGTTTGCTTCATAGAATAACTCTAGAAGTATTCTTTCTTTTTTTGAAAGAGTTTAAGTAGAATTGATGAGGGCTTTGTTTCTGAATGCTTGGTAGAATTTTATCTGTGAAGCCATATGGGCCAGGACTTCTTTTGGGAGGGAGTCATTTTACGATTGGCTCAATTTCTTCTTTTGTAATTGTTAGTTCAGTTGTTCTATGTATGTCTATGTCCACCTGGGTAGGGTGTGAATTTCCAGGAATTTGTCCATTTCCTCTAGGTTTTCAAATTTATTGGAATATTGCATTGTTGTGGTGCACAGTCAAGTCAGAACCAACCCACAGTCTACTCTTTGGTGGGTTTTCAGAGGCAGTTAATCTCTTGGGAGGAGACTGGCAATTCTTCTCCCTCAAAGCAGCTGGTGGATTCAAACCCCACATACCCCAGTCACCGAATCAATCCATCTCATAGAGGGTCTTCCCCTCCTGCGCTGTCCCTCCACCCTCCCAAGCATGATGTCCCTCTCCAAGGACCCGTCCCTCCTGGCAACATGTCCAAAGTATGTCAGACGAAGCCCCAGAATTCTTGCCTCCAAGGAGCAGCTTGGTTTAATCCTCTCCAAGATGAATCTGTTTGTTTTCCTGGCAGTCCAGGGTACATTCAGTACCCTTCTCCAGCACCACAGCTCAAAAGCATCCACTCTCCTTCTGTCCTCCCTAGTCATTGTCCAACTCTCTGAGGCATAACAGGTGATTGCAAATACCATGACCTGTATCAGGCACACCTTAGTCTCCAGAGAGACACTGTTGCTCCTGAGTACCTTTGAGAGGTCCCTAACGGCAGACTTTCCCATCGCAATACGCTTTTTGATTTCCTGACTGCTGGTACCAAGAGTGTTGACTGTGGAGCCGAGCAAAGTGAAGCTGTGAACACTCTCAATCTCTTCGTCATCCATCCTGACGCTGCCAATTGGTCCAGTGGAGAGAATCTTTGTCTTCTTGACGTTGAGCCTTAGTCCATACTGAAGGCTGCAGTCCTTGACCCTTCACAGCAAGTGCATGAGGTCCTCCTCAGTTTCAGCAAGCAAGGTTGTGTCATCTGCATAACGGAGATTGTTAATTAATTAACATACTCCAGAAGATATTAAAAATTGTCTTCAAACACCACCTGTCGAAGGCATCTATTTTTCTTCTGTCATCCTTATACATTATCTAGCTTTTAGCCGCATAGCAAATGATTGTGTTGAGCATTATCGTGACCCAGAACCAACTTTTACCTGACTTTCCATATGATTTCTGAGTCTGTAAAAATAGCCTTGGAATAGATTGCTATCTTTCTTCCATGGAACAACAGATGGATTTGAACTTCCAGAAAGAGTTAATCTTTATATTAGCAGCACAATTCCCTGTAGACTAGGTCACTGAACTTAAAACACATAAGAAATTCTCAATCACTTTCATAATTCTTGGCAATAAAACCTTAAAATAAATCAGATCAATGCATGGTACTGGTAGCCAATAGCCTCCTCCAATGCTATAATTCAATTGTAATTTGTAAGATGCCCTAATTTGTATAATTTGCTAATTTTTGTGATGTAAATATCCCTACCATGATCTATTCAAAGTTACCAACATGGTGGTATTGTTAATGAAGTTTAAAAAATACAAATAGTAGTGACCATTATCTAGAATTTCCTTGTAAAGTCAAAACTTAAATAATCTAGAGAGTATATATTGTGGTAAAATATGATAAAACAATGAAGAAGTTATGAGTTTTAAGGAATTTTAAAATTTTTTATAGTTTATTTAATTGTAAGCATATCTAGTTTTAATATATATATATATATTTAATAATAGTCTTTTAGGTTTCTTGCAAACTATGTGATCTTCTCACAAGTTGCAACATATCACTGTTCTTTGTCCCAAAATAAAATTTTTAAAAAGAATAAATAATTATACCTTAAGATTAAAAAAGAATCAGCAGACAGTGATAAAATAGGATAAAGTATGATTGATTCATAGAAAAATTTAGACATGATAAGATAAAAAAGCCAGTGTACCTAAAATTACTCTTTCATTTCTGTGTTACTACACATTTTCATATACTGGAAGATTGCATAAAAATTCTACTTAAAAAAAGCTAATCGTAAGTAACAATGTGAGTACTGATTTTCTCCTTTTGTTGTTATTGTTTTTGCCTTTGAGTTTGAACCAAAATGTCTGAAACCATTTAAGAAGAATTTTCAGAGGCTGTAAATCACATGGAAGGAGATTTCCCATCCTTCTCCCATGGAGCACCAGGTGTTTTACAACTGTGTGACTTACAGAAATATAACATCACTAATACAGGATAGGATATTGGAAGCAGGAGTGGCATCCACTTCCTAAACCACATGCTTATGGAAACTCTATGAATTTGGAGAAATGACAATCATGGAAAGGCATTAGGTCTTTTGTCCATAGAGAACCTATGAGTCATACTCGACTAGATGACAATCAACAACAATAAGGGAGCTCTGGCCTAGTGGCAAGAAGCTGTGCTGCAATCCCAAATGCATGCGGTTCAAGATCACCAGTTGCTCTGCAGGAGAAGGATGGACAAGCAACTCCGCTTCTATTAACTGTCTCTGAAAACCTACTGAAGGGTCAGCTATGGGTCAGTTCTTACTCTATGGTACACAACAACAGCAAAAATACAGGGAAAAAAGGAGGTCTGGTAACCTAGTGTCAAGAAATTGCACTGTAATCCCAAATGTGTGCCATCTGAATCCACCAGATGCTCCATAGGGGAAAGATGTACAGTCTCCTTTCATGAGATTAACCGACTTTGAAAACACACTGGAGGGTCTGCTATGAGTCAGTTCTGAATTGATGACACACAAAAATAACAATAGAAAATAGGGAGCTATGCTGGTATAGATCATAGGGAATTGTGCTGCTAATGACTCTGAAGGAAAAAAATACTGGACAGTCTCCTCCCATGGCTTCCAGGAAGCCCACTGGTCAGCTATGACTTGGTTACAACTCTATGTCAAAGAGTGAATAATACAGGATAAGTAACCCTTTTGGTGTAGCCTGTCTTATACTGTATGTATCTGGAAGTTTGAATTCAACAGTGACTCCAAGGAAGAAAGATGAGTAATTTCCTCCTATTAAGGGTTACAGACTCAGAAACCAATGGAGGGTTTCCATAAGTCTTAATGGACTCAAAGGCAGTGGGTAATACAAGATAATTGGGGGCCTGACACATTATATTATTGAAAAATAGGAAATATATTTTAACCTAGGATAGACACATTGTTTTAAGTATGTTTAACCACTTGAAATAAGTTTTAGGTAAAGGTCCTGGGTTTTTATTAGTTACTAATAAAAATTGTCATGTGTGCTAAATCTTTTAATATTTAGGGTCTCTTCATTGCTGTGGAAATTGCAATACTATTTCTAATGATTTTATTTCTACTAGATCTTGTCTACAAGTCTTGCCCATAACACTTCTTTCTCAGTAGATCATAGGTTTTGGTTGCATGGTTTACTTTTGTTAATTCAATGTGCACACACATGATGTGAACCTTGCTCCTGAAAGAACCTTCAGGGCCATTCTATAGTTTCACAATTACTTCCTCCAATCCTTCTGTCTCAACAATAACCTCTTCCATATAGCTACATTCTTGAATAAAGAAAAATTTAATGTATAGAACTGCTTCCAATTCAAATTTGCTGGTGACACAGTTGCTTTTATGTTCTGTTGAGTCAGCTCCAACTACCAGAAACTTAATTCTTTTTAGATACTGTTGTGTGAGCTCTAACTTTTAGAGACCACATTCATGTGGTTATGTACCAAAGGAAAAACAACACAATGCTGCATCATCCTCACTGCCACTACCAAAACCTACACCATCCTCTGCCACTGTTGGGCCTCAGTTCACTGTTGAAACCACTGTGTCAACCCATCAGATTGAAGATTCTTCTTCTACTTTTTTTTTGTTTTTTGTTGACCCTCTCCTTTACATTCCTGGAAATATACCTAAAGTATATGAGATGAAATATCATCATTTTATGAAGCCCTCAAGTATATTAATGGGTTCAGTAAGCCCTCTTGAAAACTTGACTATATTCTTTCCAAATCTCTTTCTCATACTCATTTTAAAACTAAATGTAAATTCCATATTTTATCAGAGTGTATGATCATACATTTTTAGTTCTGGAGTTAGTAAGAATTAAAATATTTGCACAATTTGAAAATGTAATCAATGTCATTGAACTGTACATGTAGAAATTATTACATTATCAATTGGAAGATCCTCACTTGTTTGCACTATTTCCCCCTTTAGGCTTCTTTTTAAGTGCTGCTATGTGAATAATGGCTTTTTTGTTAGGCACTATACAGTTAGATCTAAGTTATAGTGACCCCAAGTAAAACAGAATGAAACACTGACTGGTATGTACCATTCCCATCATCAATCACTGCTATACCCACACTGTTAATCTATTCCTTGAGGATCTTTCTGTTGTTTCCTATATTACTCCAGGGACTGACCTCTTCTAATAAGATCAAAAGTACAGAAGATCTTTCTTTCTTGCTTGACTGCACTTTCCCCAACACAGGTTCTTTGTTGTTTTTACTTTTTGAAAGATTTGGTTGCTCTAAATTCATTGCCAGCATCCTAATACAAAGACATAACTTATCTATCCTTTATTCATTGTCTACCTTTTTTATACATATGTTGTTTCTGTTATTAGTTGTTCTGCAGTCAACTATTATTCATAGCAACCCTATAAACAATGCATATGAAACAGTTTCTTCTTCATCATGTCTGATAGACTTGAGCCATTACTACAGTCACCTGTCAATCCATCTTGTTGAACATCATCTTCTCTTTCGCTAACTTTCCATTTTCCACACATGATGTCTTTTTCTAAGGACTGGTTGGTGCTGACCTAGGCACAACAACTTGTTTTACCAGCCCGAAAGCATGTGATTGGAATCCACAAGCTGCTCCATGAGAGAAAGGTGGGCAACTTACTCGTGTGAAGTTTACAGCCACTGAAATCTTTCTGGAAGGTCAACAATGAGTTGGTTCTAACTCAACAACACACAATAACTGTGCATACATATGACACAATTGAAAATAGCATGACTTGTCTCAAGTGCACTTTTATTGCCAAGATACGTTATTTGTGTCATTGAACAACTTTTTTTAGGTAATCAATCATCAGTGTTTTATGTTCTATAAATTAAGATGGAAAATAATCAAGAGTTTATTTTTTACTCTTAAGAACTTCTTTTAAGTTTCATTAGCTTCAGTTTGAACTTTTGGATGAATAGTTGATGTTCTGTTCCAGAGTTAGCTCCAGGATTATTGTGGTTCATGATATTAAGCTTCTGTGCTATCCTAGTGCACATTTGTAGTTAATTTGCTGTCCAGGACCTATCTAAAGTGCTGAGGACCACAGATGCCAATTTATAGACTAAGGTGTGCATAATCCAAATCATGATGTTTTCAATTGATTCCTGTATATCTGAAAGTAAAACAATGAATAATTAGGACAGAAGAAGAATCTATACCTATGCATTACGATACTGGAAAGGAATATTGAATATCCTATTGACTGCCAAAAGAAGAAACAGTGCTGTCTTGGAGAAAGTATAACCAGCGTGCTCCTTGGAGGCAAGGATGGTCGAAATTCATCTAACATATTTTGGGCATGTTTTCAGGAAGAGCCAGTACTTGGAAAAACTTGTGATAATGAGTATGGTGAGGAGTTAGAGAAAGAGAGGAAGACCCAAGATGGATTGACTCTGTGAATGTAACAATGTGCTCAAGCAAATTGTGTAAACCCATTATTGTAGAATGATTATGAGG
>NW_006399769.1:11455439-11456460 GCF_000299155.1 Elephantulus edwardii
ATAGAATCATAAAAAAAGAAAAATTGTGAGGATGATGCAAAATAGGTCAAGGCTCAGGTAAGTTATTTATGGGATTACTATGAGCTGAAGCTGACTCACTAGTTCCTAAGAAAAATATTTCATTCTAGATTACTCTGCTAAACTCATGGCATATTCATTATTTGTGCCTTCTAGCAGTTTATTTACAATAAATATAACTTGGTGGTTTAAAAATCTATCATGAGATTTTCAACAATATTTCTATCACCAAGGTTGTATTTTACAACCACCAATCTCTCTTCTTTTTTCTCAATTTTCTCAATATAATCATAAATAATTATCAATGTATCTTGATCAATTGTAAGTAATTATCAAGGTATCTTGATTGCATAGCTGGTTAATTTCAGACTGTATTGTTAAAATCTCCACCCTCTTCTTATTTGACTTTACAGGTTGTTACATAAGTTTAAGTAATAGACATACTAACTTATCTTCCTTGTATACAAGTAGATATTATCCTTTCATGGGCATCATTGTACTTCTGCATAGATTTGGAAATATGCTTTTTGACAGTCAATGTTATGTCTTTATTTTCCTATTTGTAAATCCGGTCATAGAAGACCATAAATTGTTCAATTAAATATGAATAATATCAATGCATTTAATCTAATTAATGCTCAAGTTAGTGAATTTTATTCATTCCATGTTTTCAAAATTTCCAATTTTTCCTATATTAATAGTTTACACATTTTGAGTTCATGTTATTAATAGATGTATGTAGTTGCTTTCATTTTGAGTTATGCAATATCAGTAATGAAGGTTCTGAAAATACATATTATCAGAGAAGGTAACTCTTCTTCAATTGTATTTTGAGCATCTTCATAACTAAGAGAATCATCTTATGGTATTCAGACAGTGTTCTGTTGTTATTTGTAATATTCTTCACTGAAACGGCAAAGGAGGTTGAGTTTTCAAGTATGGAAATACAAAGGAAGAGGAACAGTTGTAAGCAGACACTGGTGAATGGGACATGGAATGTGAG
>NW_006399769.1:11459413-11466497 GCF_000299155.1 Elephantulus edwardii
ATTAATCCTGATTCCTAGCCTGTTTTAGTTGAAAGCTCCTCTAAAATTTGTTAATCATAGTTGACCCTATGATATTTGTTGATATACTTCTGGCACAATTTGTAGCACTATGACAACAAGCAAGCCACCACTACTACAAACTGGCAGATGAATGGTGATATGTATCTATATACATAGCTACCTGTCTATCTACTCATTTTTCTATTTCTATCTATTTGTTGTTGTTGCTGCTTTTATTAGGTGCCAGTGAGTTGACTTTGACTCACAGAGACCCTATGAACAACAGATCTGAGCATTGCCTTAACCTGCACCACACTTACAATCCCTGAATATGCTGGAGTTCCAACATTAAGTTGATCTCAACCCACAGTGACCCTATGAACAACAGATCCTCACTATTACTGACATACTGGAGCCAATTTTACATCTTGTTTAAGGTCTTTTCCTCTGATCTTCCATCTTTTCCACCAAAATGAATTTTTGCAAAGACTACCTTCCTTTATAACATGCCCAAAGCATGTGGGATGAAATAACACTATCATTGCCTCTTAGGAACACCCTGGTTGTCCTTCCTCCAACACAGACCTATTTGTTCTTTTGTCAGTCCATAGAACATTCCATACTCTTCTCCCATACTACAATTCAAAGGAATTGATTATTGTTCTGTCATCCTTATCCATTGCTCAATATGATTTGCTAGAGTCTATGTCTAACTACATATCTTTATGTCTCTTTTTTACTGTAGCTTGAACAATCTGTCACAAGGAATCAAATTTCAACATATGAGTAATGTTGGTAATTTACTAAAAAAGGACATAGGCTAGAGTACTCTTAAATGTTGCTTTAGGCAGTATTTCAAATAATTCAAAATTTAAGCCAGAGAAAGAGAAAAGAGTAGGAGAAGAGAGAGAAGTTATGGGATCAGATAAGTAAGTGATAGTGTAACATTTCCAGCCCTTATTAATGTATGTAATGATTTATAAAATATTTGCCACTAAAAGACATAAATCTGAGAATTCATTTACATGAAAAATTTTCCTTTTCCTTTAAGAAATAAAAATGTAGGAGAGCTCTGGTGGCCTAGTGGCAAGAAGCTGCAACTGCAATCTCAGAGATGCATGGTTCGAATACACCAGATGCTCTTCTGGAGAAGGAGGAGCAATCTCCTTCTGTACCAGTCGGATCTGATTTGACAGTACACACAAAAAAAGTAATGAAATAAAATAAATTTTTTCAAAAAATAAATAAAAATGTATAGACTTTAATGTTAACAAAATAGCCAATATAAAGACAGTGAAAAATTATTCTATCCATATGTTTAGAAATAGTTAAATATTAAAATGGTACAAGATTATGTTTGTTCTCATGACAAATATATTTTATTATTATTTAAATTCAAATAGTAGCATTAAATCTAATAAATATTCATTAAGTAACTGTTAATGATGATTAACTGAGAGAAGTTATGAAAGACTAAAGATGAAAAGTACATTGAAGTATGACCTTTCTATTAGTTCATAGTATGTTCAATATCCTTCAGCAATGAAAATTCAAATGCATCAATTATTCACTCTTCTTTTACATTTTATAAATTTATACATATACATCTTCTTCTTGTTGTTAAGTGCCATCGAGTTGTACATGACTCATGGTGACCCTATGAATGAAAGACCTGAACACTTGTATAACTTTAATCTTTTCTCCAAGTTCATATAGTTTCGAGAGGCAAGATATTTTGGAAGTGGATACCGCTCCTGCTTCCAAACTTGTTTTAATCAGGAGCTCTACCAAACACTGTCCACCATGGGTAACCATTGTTGCATTTGACACATCAGTGTCACAATATTTAGCATCAGAGCAATCACAAGTTACCTCTTTACAGCAAATGGACAGACCAGTGCTATGCCATTTACACACAGAAAACAAAAATCATCATCACTGAGCCAAAGGCAACATCATGATAGATAGTGAAAAGACTGAAATTGTCAACAATTTCATCTCGTGTGTATTCACGATCAACATCCTTCATTCCAGGTATTCATGAGATCAGGGATATATGTAATTGGGAAATTCTGCTGTCAGGGATTTTTCCAAAAGTCCTGAAGAATAATGATGCCAGTTTTAAAAATAACGTCTGCCTAATTCCATTCATAGTCCTTCTAATCACCTGCTATCTATCTGAAAATTGGACAATGAATAAAGAAGACAAAAGAAAAATGGATTCATTTGAACTGAATGTTTGATTGATATTTGATTCCATGGACTGTCAAAAGAACAAATAGACATGTGTTGGAGAAAGTACAACCAGAGTGTTCCTTGGTAGCAAGGATAGTAATGCTTTTCATCTCACATACTTTGAACATGTTATCTGCTGCTGTTGTTGTTAGGTGCTGTCAAGGTGAGTATGACTCTTAGCGACCCTATGAACTACTGACCTGAACATTGTTCTATCCCGTGCCATCATCACAATCTCTAACATACTTAAGCCATTGCTGCAGGCACTGTGACAGCCCACCTGTTTGAGGGTCTTCCTCTGTTTTGCCATCCCTTTACCTTCCCAAGCACGTTGCCTTCTCTAAGGAATAACCTTCCCTAGTTATGTGATTTCATCACAGGATCACAATCTCTATCTTGCTGGATGGGAAGCCTAAGTTCTAGTCCTCACCACCAAACCTCATTGAAGATATTATCATATAATTAATGACATGCTCATTGATAATTATTTGGGTTTTCTTATAAAACAAACTTTAAATGTTACTATCTCCCACACAAAAGTATCCAAATAAAATGAATTTATACGGACTAAAGTGGTTATTAAGGACTCCTGGTGGCATCGTGTGTGTTAGTCTGAAAACCAAATGTTGACAGTTTGAATCTACCAGCTATTCTATGGAAGAAAAATGAGCAGTCTCTGCCTTGAAAGATTTAATAGTCTCAGAAATCTTATTGGAGGCTCTCTGTAAGTCAGAATCAAATCAACAGCAATGTGCATAAAAGGAATATAATGCTTTGTACAGGTTTGTAAGATTATATGTAAAATCATTAGTCTAAAAATAAAATGTAGCTGAAACTACAACACAGTCGAATGAAGTGAAACACTTTTGAAAGCTTGGATGTAAATTTGTACAAAATGACTTGAGGAAAATCATATACTCCAAACTGAGAATAATGTTATTATGCCTTTCAAATTCGTTTACACTTCCACCTCAACTTCCAACTTCTCTGAATAAGAATGTCTCTATTATTTATGATCTTTGGAAATTCTTCTATCCATTCCCAAGGACAGAAATAGTATTATAAACTTTGTTCAGACATGTACAACAAACAAAATGGAAGAACTGGAAGATTATCTGCCATGACTAGAACTGGAAGATTATCTACCATGACTAGTTCCTAGCTTGGATTAACCTTTCACTCTCACAAACTGAATAAAGGTGCGTTCTTCTGTTTTTATCCAGATAATTGAGGAATAAAAGAATAACCTTTACATACAATTATATTTAAAGGAGGGACAAACTGTCTTAGGCTTAGAAAAGCTTTTCTAGGAATATTGCCCTGGCAGAGGTGAGATACTTTCATCAGAGTTATTGGCCAAGATAGGGTTTGTTTTAATGTTCCCAGTCTCTCTGTAAATTATCTCTATCTGCTGTGGAGGAAAATAGTTAAATTACTGATATTTTTTGGCCCATAAGTCCAGCTGCTTTTTTCAATTATATCATTCATATGCCAAATATAGATTCCAGACTTGAAGTCAAGTAACTCAGATCCAAGGATACATTAATTCAATGTTCAATGCCAATGCTTTAATTCCTTCTACAGAAAGTGGTAGGGACTAATTTTATCAACTGCCAACATTAACCCCAATATAACTGTGTTCTTAAAATTTAAGTATACATTTACTAGATTTGAAAATCACCTCATCTAAGTTTTCTTAGAAGACAAGGATGGGCAATTTCCTTCCATGCAATTTACTGCTTTGAAAACCCACTGGAGTGTTAGAAGGCACACATCAACAAGTATAATGTTTCTTTAGAAATTTAAGCCAATATTTCTTACTTACTCTTCTTCTAAATAATATTAATAGATAAATAGAAAGGATCACATATAGCATTACTCATTCTGTGTGCACTTTGCTTTTCTGAAGCCACACCCATAACATGATCTTGAAAAAGTCTTATCTTTCCACACCAAATCTGTCACACAATCCCTTGTCTGGGGTCAGATGAGTTCCATTTAAAAATCTAAACTACACTTACATCACATAAACATCTTCTGGGTGTTTTGCCTCAAACACAAAACTTGTCATGATCTGAACAGTGGAAGGCTTTTTTTTTTTTAATTAATAGACAAAGTTGATTCCATTTGAAGATAAGTATATCCTAGAGGCATTAATGACACTTAAATAATGATAAGTATTTTCTTTTGTGCTCTCTTAATGGACAGAGTATTTAGGAATGATTCTTGTTCTATTTTGTAGAGATCCCTAACATCAGACTTCCTCAATGCAATATGTCTTTTGAATTTTGACAGTTAGTGCCAAAGGTATTGATTGTGGATCCAAATAAGATGAAGTCATAGATGATTTCAGTTTTTTCAATTTCAGGGTTTTTTTCCTCCATCTGTTGTGATATTGCCTGTAACTCAGTGGCACAGGTTTTAGTCTTTTGATGTTGAGATGTAACTCATACTAAAGCCTATACTCTGATCTTTTGTAGCAAGCACTTTAAGTTCTCGTTTTCAGTGAGCAAGGTTGTATCATCTGCATAATGCAGGTTGTTGATGAGTCTTCTTCCAATCCCGATACCATACTTTTCTTCACTGAATAGAGCTTCTCAAATGATTTATTACACAAATAATTGAATAGGTAGAGAGGAAGGTACATTACTGAAGCTCAACCTGAGATTGTGCTCCTAATTAAAAGAGACTTCTGAGGTTTATTAGATCTGCGTTTAGATTTTGAGCCTAACATTGTTATCTTTTTTTTTTTAATTAACAACAGTGTTTCTATAGGCCCTAACAACCAATTACAATTTCTAAAATGTGAGTTGGTGAACCTTAGCACTGGGACCATAAGCAAGGGCTTATGTTTCCTTGAAGCAACATCACTTACATATATATTGAGAAAAATATATTTGGTTTCTCAGCTGATTCACCTGCTTCATCCTGTTTTACCCATCTCCAATGACTTTACATTTATTCTTTCTCAGTAAAACAAATCTTATGGGGGCAGTACTGTGTTTATTTGCTAGGTTTGAAGAAACTTAACAGAAAATAAAAGTTTAATACTCTTTGTTTTTTATGAGAAAATTTCCAATAACACTAATGGCAAATTTCTGTAGTTACATATTATGGGTTTTTTTTATTACATTTAAAAACAAATCTCTTAAGCAAAAAGGAACATAAATAGATTTATATTAGTATTCACATATTACCTCCTATTCATAATAAAACATATGAAATTTTAATCAGCTAGTTAGCAAATGAATGTCTCTAATGTTAATTCTCCAATCATTCTGTTCATATTTTGATCTCTACTCTAATGTTTCTTTCTTAGCTTGGATAAAAAAAAAAAGGGTGGGAAAAAGGCAAGCCTGTCTTCTACACTAATACCTTCTAGTACATTAGTTCACATATATTATGATTAGTTCTTGAGCTTTTTTCTACATTGTTATTATTTGTAATAGATAGCAACATAAATTTAAATGAGTAGAGGAATAAACACGCTAAAACACTCAAACTGCTTTAAAGTTGGGGTGAATTTTTTATATGCCATTAAAATCTTAATTCTTCAGTCACTGAACTATATTTTAGTCTTGGTCAATAGATTGAAATGTACAATTTATGATCAAGATTGTGCAGAATTGGACAAAATCTTATATAAAATTGCCAATTCTATAGCAACTAACAACAACAAAAAATACCTAAGATAATTATTCTCAATCAGGAGATCTTTTGTCACTCTTCTTAAGGGGAACTTTAGCAACGTCTGGGGACAGTTTTAGTTGTCACAACTTTAAAAGGTATGTTGTTGATTGGATTCAAGTTAAGCATGACTCATAGCGACCCTATGAACAAAAGGCCTGAAGCCCCTCTACAAATATCAACATTTATCAAAGTTCACAGTGTTTCTGGAGGCAAATTGTTTAACAGTGGATGCCATTCCTGCTTCCAATATATGCTATATTCAGTAAATAGAGGTGAATATTTTTGGTAAACATCCTAAAATTCACTATACAGTCCTCACCTGCTCAAAGAAAAGAATTATCCAGATCACTATATTTAAGGAGAAGAAAATGTCAGGGTAATTATCCATGACATTTATTTCAATGTTCCATTTAAGAAACATAGCTAAGAGAATATTAAAGAAAAAGAAAATATTTTTCTTGGAAAATAAGTTGTTATATTTGGAAAGGTTATTTGATTAAAACTTATTCAATATTAGAATATTTTAGAGTACTCTCTGCTCTTCTCCACATAAAATAAATATCTTCCCTTTTTTTGATCCAGTGGTTTCAAAATACAGTGTATTTCTTGATTATGTAATCATCAATAGAATAAGTTTTTCAAATTGTAATTTAAAAAGGATCTTGGTGGTTTGACATAACTTCCAATGAGTTTAACAAATAAAAATTATTTAACAGAACATAAATTCCAAAGGCAGGGTCCTTGTCTACTGTGGATTTGTTTCTACAGTCACATCTGGAAAAAATCCTTATACACTAGGGAAATTCAGAAATTGTTGCCATCAAATTGATTTTGCCAGGCAGTAGACTATCTCTAGTAAGAAAAAAAAAACACAAAACACACACATTTAATTTAAGAAATAAACAGATTCAGAAACGCCTGCCTAGAATTAAAAAATACCATTAGAGTCAGAAAAATGTTCTATCTTTTTAAAAAGGTTAGAATAAAAAAAACGCAGGTCAATGCTGCCTTTAAAATATTTTTTTTAAATCTCACATGACACTACTTTGCATTGCTTTCTTTATCCAGAAATGTTATATTGATAATAGACTATGAAAGGATCATAGTAATGAGAAACTATGCATCTATGTTGCAAAAATTTTTCTCCATCTTGTGTGAC
>NW_006399769.1:11468037-11469204 GCF_000299155.1 Elephantulus edwardii
ATGCTATTTCGTTAAATTCTTCTGTATCTGCCAATTTCTTCATTTTTTTTAAGTTCATACTTCAACTCTTTTTTTAGTTTTCTTTTTTGTATACTACCTAATTTTGGTTCTTGGTTTTTGTTGGCTTGGTTTTTTTTGTTTGCTTAACCTTGTGAAATTTCTCCTCAACGTGAAGTAAGAGCAGTTTGAATTTAGGTGGATATGCCAACTGAAATTAGTGATCAGGCAATATCTGTCCCCTGTCAAATCTTTAATTTCTACATACTGATGGATAATTCTGAATTTGTAACTCCAGTCTAATCTCTCAAGGAGTTCCATACCTACATTACTAAATTTATACAGAAGCCATATTTTGATCCCTCATTGATCCCAAATTAAGCATGCTTCAAATCTTCTCAAGCTTGATTTCCTAACTTATTTTCCACTTTAACAAATCAATTTTACTATTTTATGACATATTAACCATGCAACAAAGATTGATGGCTTGAGTTCAGCCAAAGACACTTCAAAAGAAAGACTTGCCTACCCTCTTCTGAAAACACAGCCATGAAAAACCGTAATTCTACTCTGACTCCTATGGGGTTACCATGAGTCAAAATTGACTTGATGGCATCAAATCTGGTCTTTACTGATAAGAACTACAGAGAAGTCCACAAATTAATTTAATAGTAATCCATTCTTTTAGTTTCTCATCAAATATCAGTTTTGATCATGACAATATACGACAGTATTTTTTCCATGATTTATTTTTATGCCCTTCTATTGATGATGCATGCCATATAGGTAACAGTTTACTACATAAAATAAAAATTAGAGAAAACACTGAAAAGAAAAAAAATAATCAGAAAAACAATCAGAAAAAAGAAAAAGTCTTTAACATTGAGTGTCTCCATTTTGAAAAATGACTCAATTAGCTAAATTTTTGTTTATAAAATTTATTCACAGACTAGCAAGTTAAAAGAAAATAATATATATACAATATACTGGAAATAATTTTAGCCAAATATACTCATTAATATGTGTAGTCAACAGATATTTGTAGGACCACTGTTTTAAATATCTGCTTGGTTCATCTAAAAAAGATAGGGAAAATTAGCATTACTTAGTTCACATTTAAGGCTGTATGACATGGTTGGATTGGGTGGTCAGTTTGTTTTGTGGTTTTTT
>NW_006399769.1:11470454-11488300 GCF_000299155.1 Elephantulus edwardii
ATTGCCAATGATTTTGAGCATTTCTTCATGCATGTGTCTGTTGGTCATCTGAATAACTTCTCTGTGAAAATTCTTCCTATGTCTTTTGCCTATTGTTTGTGTGTACAGTCTTATTCTTGTAGCGGCCCTGTAAGCTTTTTGATATGAGACTCTTGTCTGAAATGATATTGCCAAATGTTTTTTCCCAGTCAGTGAGTTTTCTTTTCACTCTGTTGGAAAAAGTTTTTGATGCACACAAGGATTTAATCTTTACAAGGTCCCATTCATCAATTTAATCCTCTGCAGATTGCATATTTCTGGTTCTATTTGGCAGTCTCTTCATACCACAGACTAGTTCATCTAAGCTTGTTTCCAGTTGGTCTCTGATTAGGTTTATGGTTTTAGGCATTACTTCCAGATCTCTGATGCACTTTGAGTTGACTTTTGTGTATAGTGTGTGATGAGGATCCTGTTTCAACAGGTAGCAGTCCAGTTTTGGCAGCACCATTTTTTGAAGAGGTTATCATTTCCCCATTTGATAGGTTTTTATTTCCTTGTCAAATATCAGTTGACCACAGATAGCTGGATCCATTTCTGGGTTCTCAATTCTGTTCCGTTGCTCTCTGTGCCTGTCATTGTGCCATTGTCATGCTATATTGGTTACTACCACTGAGATCAGGGAGTGCTATGCCTCCTACTTAATTTTTGTTTTTCAGAAGTATTTTGCTTATCTGAGGTCTCTTTCCTCAGAAAATAAACTTGACAATTTTCCTTTAGATCTGCTTGAAAAATGAATTTGGTGTATGGATTGGGATTGTGTTGAAAGTGTAGAATGCTTTTGGTAGGATTGGCATTTTCACAATATTGAATCTTCCTATCCATAAATAGGGCACATTTTCCCATTTATTTAGGTATTTTATAGTATCGTGCAGAAATGATTTGTGATTTTCTTTATATAGGTTTTTTGCTTCTCTAGTTAGGTTCACTCACAAGTTTCTCAGTTTGTGGTTGGTTATTCTAAGTGGTATTGCTTTTCTAAGTTTTCTTTATTACTGTAGAGGAATTCCACTGATTTTTGGGTATTGATTTTAAATCCTGCTACCCTACTAAATTGGTCTACCAACAATATTTTTTGTTGTTGAGTCCAAGGAGTTTTCTGCGTACACTATCATGTCGCCGACAAGAAGCCATAGTTTCAACATCTCTTCGCCAATCTGTATGCCTTTTATTTATTTTTTTTTATCTTGTATTGACCTACCAAACAATTTCAGTACAATATTGATGACTGTATGACAAGATCTTTTAATGACCTCTTACAGATTTAAGATTGGTTTGTGAGTTTTTACATTTTTGTAAGTGGACAATAGTGAGAAAGCTTGGTTAAAAAAATCTAAGAAAATTTTCACTAAAAATCATTAAGGGCAAAATGACATACTCCACAGAGAGATGCACTACTAAAGCCAAAGGCCAAGATTTTCTGGTGGTTCAATCCCACAGTGACTCCAGTGGAGAAAGATTAGCAATTTCCTATCATTGACTTACAGTCTCAGAAACCTGGTGGAGTCAGTGACGATTCAGTTTCAACTCAACAACAGAGAGTTTTAATTTTTTTAGTAACACTGGTTTAATCAAGTTTTCTGTTTATTTTGAGCACTATGAAAATTTTGCAAGGCAAATGATCCAAGAAAACCTTCACTTATTTTAGTTAAGGTTTGCTATAGCATTCTTTATAGTTTAAGCAAGTATTAATTTTTATTGTTATTTATTTAAAGATTTAGTTTCTTTATGGACTATAAATTTTTTAAGAGGAGGACTTATTTTGACTTATCTTCTATCATATTTTCAATGAAAATATTAGGGGGAAGATAAATAGAAAATAGAAAAGTGGGGTTTTTTTATTATGAGATATAATCAGCTCCTATAAATTCCAAGTATAAAGAGGAATTATATGAACCACTTCTAATGAAAAAGCATGGAGATTGTTTTAAACATTGATTTCTATTACTTAACAATTTTAGACAGTATATGCTTACCATAAGTTTTGTGATTGTGAACATGTCTGCAGATTTTGAATACCAATTACTAAATAATGGGTGCCTCTGAGGCTCAGGGAAGTAAATGAGGCATTTCCCAGAACCTATAGAAGATACTGTTTTTATTCTGTGTAGGCATTTTATGTTCCAAATATTTTCTTAAAAAACAATATCTATGGGAATGGATACCATCTGCTGGAGAAATATGGAGTAGGGAAGGTTATGAAGGTCTGATTAAAGATGTTAATGAGTTGTTTACTTTGATCAACTTATTCAATCAACATCTTAAGGGACTCAGACGGTATAGTTTGCAGGGAATTGCACTCTTAACACAAAGATCATCCTTTTCTGGCAGTTAGAATCTACCAACTGCTTCATAGCAGAACAATGGGTGTAATCCCATGTGATTTACAACCTCAAAAAATCACTCTCTGGGGGGTCAGTTATGAGTTGGAATGACTTGACTGCAATGAAGAGAGAGAGAGAGAGAGAGAGAGAATCACTATTAGAGAGCTTTTATGAATAATTTTTAAAATCCATCAATGAATTTTTTTCTTTAAAAAATGACGTGTAATGTACGTTTGACTGGAGGAGAAAAATCTAAAGCATTTATTGAGTGTTTATTGTGTGCCATGCATTGCACTAGATCATGGTTATAGAAAGAAGACATTCCTTGCCTTCAAGGAACTCACTGTGTATGAGAGAGAGGGGTTAGAGGCCAATAAAAGAAGCGTTTGAGTGAGGCAACATTCTGGTGTGGTCAGAAGGCTGAATAACTGGAATAGCAGTGAGTCTGATTTGTTTCAAAAGAAGATTAGAAATAAACTCAGATTAAAGGTTTTAGAATAGTAGACAGAAAAGTAGTATGCACTTTTTTATATTTTTAATTTGTTTGTATAAAATAATAAAAATATATTGTATTTCATGCATATACATAGTATTTTATACAATCATTTATTTATATTCTGTTTTGCTCATCTATTGTGTTTTACGTAATCATTCATATACATTATCTTTTATACCATTAATTACTATGATTTATGACTATTTTTTTTTCATTATTTTTACTTAGTTTGCTTGTTGTTGTTGTTATGTGCCATAGAGTGGCTTGCGACTCATACTGACCCTATGTACAACAGCGCTAAACTCTGCCCTGTCCTGTGCCAATCGCACTGTCTCACACCTATGCCCATTACTCATCACTGAAACAATCAACCTCATCAAGGGCCTTCCTCTCCTGCCCTGTCCCTCCACCCTCCCAAGCATGATGTCCCTCTCCAAGGACTGGTTCCTCCTTACAACATGTCCAAAGTATGCCAGACAAAGCCTCAGAATCCTTGCCTCCAAGGAGCCGCTGGTTTGACCCTTTCCAGGATGAATCTGTTTGTTTTCCTAGCAGTCTATGGTACATTCAATACTCTTCTCCAGCACCACAACTCAAAGGCATCAGTTCTCCTTCTACCCTCCTTAGTCATTGTCCAACTCTCTGATTCATAACAAGTGATTGCAAAGACCATGGCCTGTATCAGATGCACCTTAGTCTCCAGAGAGACACCATTACTCTTCAGTACTTTGGAGAGGTCCCTAACAGCAAACTTTCCTATCAAAATGTGCCTTTTAATGTCCTGGCTACTGGTGCCGAGAGTGTTGACTGTGGAGCCAAGCAAACTAAAGCTGTGAACAATCTCAATCTTTTCACCATCCATCGTAATTCTGCCAATTGGCCCAGTGGTGAGAATCTTTGTCGTCTTGACATTAAGCCTCAATCCATACTGGAGGCTGCAGTCCTTGGCCTTCTGTAGCAAGTGCTTCAGATCCTCCTCAGTTTCAGCAAGCAGGGTTGTGTCATCTGTATATCACAGATTATAGATCTTCCACCAATCTTGACCCCCACATTCCTCCTCATAGAGCCCAGCCTCCTGGATAATCTGTTCTGCATACAGGTTGAAAAGGTATGGGGACAGGACACATCCCTGGCACACGCCCTTTCCAATTTTGAACCATGCAGTGTTTCCTTGCTCTGTCCTGATGACTGCCTCTTGGTCCATGTATAGGTTTCTCATTAGCACGATCAAGTGTTCTGGGATTCCCATTCTTCTGAGAGTCAGCCACAGTTTGTTATGATCCACACAGTCAAACGCCTTTGCATAGTCAATGAAACACAGATAGACATTCCTCTGGTATTCTCTGCTTTCAACTAAGATCCCTCTAACTTAGCTACAATATCCCTAGTACCACGATCCCTTCCAAACCCAGCCTGGACTTCTGGCAGTTCTCTGTTGATGTGTTGTTCCAGTCGTTTTTGGATAATCGTCAGTAGAATCTTGATTGCATGTAAAATTAATGATATTGTTCTATAGTTTCCACACTCTACTGGGTCACTCTTCTTTGGAATGGGAACCAATATAGATCTCTTCCAGTCAGTTGGCTAAGTGGTTGTTCTTCAGATTTCTTGTCACAACTTTGTGAGCATATCCAGGGCACCTTGAAACCCTCCACCCACATCTTCAGGTAAACATGGAGTCCCCAAAGCCACATGGGATCGTTCTAAGGCCGCATGTTGTTGTTGTTTAATGCCGTCGAGTCATAGACGACTCATAGCGACCCTATGAATGAACAGCCTGAGCACAAGGCCGCATAGAGGGAGGAAAAAAGGAATCCTGACTGGCAGACAAGAGGGACAGTAAGGGACCTTGAAACCCTCTGCCCTTGCTCACATTAGTTTGCTTACAAAGTTTATAAACCTTGATTCACATTTTTCTTCATTCATATTGTGTTTCATACACTTATTCTCCCACATTATGTTTTATAAAATTAATCATTATTGGACCACAGGGTTACAGGATGGCTTCAATTAGTTAGTTTTGCCTTTTTGTTTCTTTAACCTTGCATTCTAAATTCTATTTATTTACTCTTTCTTTTTGTTTTTCAGCCATTTAGATTTTTTATGCTTGTTTTAGGAATTATACATTTACATGTTTTGAGAATTAAAATTTTCAAAAACTGGATTTTCAAAGCTTTATTTTCTGGATAAGATAAACTTATATTTGCCACTAACTAAGAGAACTTTAATTTTGCTGTGTTTCTTCTGTGCATGTAGGATAAAGATTTCTAGTATGGGCTTTTAAAATAGAATTATATTCAGAATAAAAATACCCTGTGCTTAAAATTAAGAGCTAATAAGGCACTAATGCACACTAAAGACAATTTATTCCATTCTAATTATTTTTATTATATTCTTGAGGAGAGGAAATCTCCTGTCTACTTCATTTTCATCATTGCCAAATCTTAGCTGGCTTGACTTAACCAACTGACAGAGACAATGGAATTGTCCAGATAATGGCTTCAATTTTTCCATTAGCTGAAGTTATGGGGATATTGTTTTCCAGAATTGCATCAGAATAGGTAGAATTCTTTGGAATCAGTTTGATTTTGTCACATTTCTTTGATTGTTTTGGGCATCAGCATTGGATGTAGACTCATCAATGACCTACTTTATGCAAATGATACAACCTTGCTTGCTAAAACTGAAGAAGATCGCAAGCACTTGCTGCAGAAGGTCAAGGACTGTCATCTTCAATATGCATTGAAGCTTAACATCAAGAATACAAATTTTCTCACCACTGGGCCATTTGACAGCACCATGATAGATGGAGAAGAGATTGAGGTTGTTAACAATTAGAGCTTGCTCAGCTCCACAATCAACACTCTGAACACCAGCAGTCAGGAAATCAAAAGACAATTGCTTGGGAAAATCTGCTGTCTGGGACTTCTCCAGAGCACTGAAAAGCAGTAATGTCAATCTAGATAATAAGGTGCCCCTAATCCAGGCTATGGTCTTCGTCATTACATGTTATGCTTCAGAGAGTTGGACAATGACTAAGAATTACAGAAGAAGAATTGATGCCTTCAAATTGTGGTCCTGAGGAAGAGTCTTCAACCTACCATGGACTGCTAAAAAACTATATAGGTCTATCGTGAAGAGGGTGAAACCAAGTTCCTCCTTGGAGGCTAGGATTTTGAAGCTCCATCTCACATACTTTGGGCATGTGGCCAGGAGAGATCAGTCCTTGGAGAAGGACATTATGTTTGATGCTTGGAAGGGTGGAGGGACAGCACAGGAGAGGAAGACCAGAGATAAGAGGGATTGATACAGTAACAGGGCAAAGGGGATTGGTGTGTCGGAATTAATGAGGACTGGCTCAGGATAGGGAAGGGTTCAGAGCTGCTGTACATAGAATTACTATAGGTTGCAAGTGACTTAATTGCACATAATAATAAAAATAGTGCACAAAAAATTTAAACATGAGATTATTTTACATGGTATAAGGTAATTATTTGAGAATTGGAACTCTTTAATTGTTTGAGGGAGGTTGAATGTTGTAAGCGTTTACACGTTCATCTGCTAAACAAAAAGTTGGAAGTTAAATTCATGTAAAGGTATATAAAAAAAAGATAAAAAAAAGAACTGGTGAACATCTTCAGAACAATTGGCCACTGAAAACAATATAGAAAAATTCTGTACCACACTTGGACTTGTAATTAGTCAACTAAGGGGATCGACTTGGACATTCATTTTAGAATTAGGAGAGGTTTTGCATTCCCAGCAAGATCTGCATTAAGAGAATATTGACTTGCTAACTTCTTTTCCTCAATGTTAACCACAATTTTTTGTGATTCACACAGTCAAATGCCTTTACATAGTCAATGAAACAAAGAGATACATTCCTCTGGTACTCTTTGCTTCCTGTCAAGATCCATTAGACATTGTTGATAATGTCTCTAGTGCCACGACCTCATCTAAACCCAGCTTGTCTTTCTAGTATTCTCTGTCAAAGTTCTGTTCCAATATTTTCTGGATCACCTTCAGCAGGATTTTGCTAGTGTGTGATATTAGTGATATTGTTCAATAATTTCCACACTTTGTCGGATCACCTGTTTTTGGAGTGGAATAAATATAGATCTCTTCCAGTTAGTTGACCAGATAGTTGTCCTCCAGATTTCTTGGCACATTCTGGTGAACACATGTAGCACAGCATCTGTTTGTTGAAATATGTCAATTGGACCAGAAAGCAATTGTCAGAACAGAGCAAGTAAACACTGCATAATTCAAAATCAGGAAAGAGGGTATCAGTGATGCATCTTGCCTCCATATCTTCTTAATCTGTATGCAGTACGGATCATTCAGGAAGCTGGGCTTTATGAAGAGGAATGTGGCATCATCATTGGAGGTAGGCTCATCAATAACTTAATGTTATACAAATGACACAACCTTGCTTGCTGAAAGTGAGAAAGACCTGAAGCACTTGCTGCAGAAGATCAAGGACTCTAGTCTTCAATATTGATGGAAGCTCAACATCAAGAAGACAGAGATTGTCACCACTAGGCCAATTGACAGCACTATGATTTATGGGGAAAAGATTGAGGTTGTTAACAATTACAGTTTGCTTGGCCCCACAATCAACACTCTTGGCACCAGCAGTCAAGATACCAAAAGACGAATTGCATTGGGAAAATCAGCTGTCAGGGATCTCTCCAGAGCACTGAAAAGCAATAAGTCTACATATTAAAATATGCCTCATCCAGGCCATGGTATTTGTCATTACTTGTTATGAATCAGAGAGCTGGACAATGGCTAAAGATGACAGAAAAAGAATTTTGCCTTCCAGTTGTGGAACTTGAGAAAAGTATTGAGCATACAATGGACCACCAAGAAAACAAAAAAGGTCTGTCTTAGAGAAGGTGAAACCAAGTTTCTCCTTGAAGGAGTTTGAAGCTCTATCTCAGGTACTTTGGACATGTGGCCCTGAGAGACCAGTCCTTGGAGAAGGAAATCATACTCAGCAGGGTGGAGAGCCCAAGGAGACCAAGACCCTGGATGAGATGGGTTAATACAGTAACTGGGGAAATCAAGTTACGTGTGTTGAAATCAGCGATACTGGCTCAGGACAAGGGAGGATTCAGAGCTGCTATCCATAGTGTCACTATGGGTCATAGGTGACTCAACAGCACATAAAAACAAGAACTTCTTTTCCCTAAGGTTTCTTTGGGTATTTGTTCCCTTTTCCTGACCAGCTCTGAACTGATGGAGAATGAAGTTGATGGATTTATGGAGTCTTAGAGATAAAGTGAATTGCTGAAGGCAACTGTTCTTCAGATTTCAAAGCTTTCATTTTAAAGAGAGAGGACTAAGTTATCTTTCTTTTGAACCAATAGTAATGTGAGACGTTTTCGTTAGCAGGCAGCACACTACTGACTATGCCACCAGCACTCTCAAGATTAAATAGTAGGAAGAAAATACTCAAATTTAATTCATTCTCATGATTGTTTCTGCCAGATTTGTTCAATAATGATGCATATTGTCTTATTTTTTCTAATATCTCTTCCTAAATCTTTTTCCTTTTTAATATAAGGTATGATCCAATCAAATATACTAAATATCATGTTGTTGTTGTTATGTTGTTATGTGCTGTCGAGTCACTTGCGACTCATAGCGACCCTATGTACAACAGCTCTAAACCCTGCTCTATCCTGCGCCAACCGCACCGCCTCGGACACACCCATCCCGATTACCCCAGTCACTGAATCAATCCACCTCATAGAGGGTCTTCCCCTCCTGCGCCGTCCCTCCACTCTGCCCAGCATGATGTCTCTCTCCAAAGACCTGTCTCTCCTTACAACATGTCCAAAGTATGTCAGACGAAGCCCCAGAATCCTTGCCTCCAAGGAGCAGCCTGGTTTAACCCTCTCTAGGATGGATCTATTTGTTTTCTTGGCAGTCCATGCCCTCCAAAAATTGTTTATAAATTTTGAAATCTGATTTGACATTGTTCTACATGAATTCTTTTAACATGACTGCAAACATTCTTAATGACCATTTTTGTGATTATTTAAAGATATACACTCTCTGCCATACAGTTAATTATTTAGCAATATAACTATTACATGCATTATCTGGTATTAAATTTCTCTGACTGTAAAAGTCATATGTTACATTTCTAATTTAGAAAGAGATGTACAATAAGTATTTTGTACTAATTCAAGTAATGTTAAAAAATAAATACAGTACATAACAATACCTACCATAAGTTTAGCCTATTGTTGTTTGTTATGTTCAGTCAAGTTGACTATTACTCATAGTGATCCTATGAACAATAGTTCCAAACCCTGCTCATATGCCAGAATTTTGGTTTACACTTTTAGCTATTGTAACTAATTTTACTGTAAATGTCTTGACTTGATTATGAGACATCTTTTAAAACTACAATATTACTTTTATGACACTTTAGACATTTTCTGTTTGCTTTATACTGTAGCTCTTCTAAAAGCAAGGAAATGAAATGGAAATTAATCATCAAAGGAAGGTTTTTTTGTTATAATGCCATGTAATAGCTGTTTTTAATTGTACTATTACCACAAAAAAGGTAGTACAATTTGTCTTATAAGTCATCAATGTCAAAGACCAAAGTTTACTGGATTTTCTGAACACCACATAGGGAGCTTTGGTGGTTTAGTTCATATGGAATTGTGCTGCTAACTAAAGTATCCACCTGAGGATCCTCGGGAGAAAGTTGTACAATTTCCTCCCATGCAATTTACAACCTTAGAAACCCCTGAAAGGACCAGTTCCAACTCAGTGGCAATGAGTAGAGTATAAGTGAAGTACCAGTTTGCATTCCAAAATTTTTAGATTGCTTTTTAGTGTATATAAGTGTGTGTGGAGGGCTAGTGGTGAAGGTATGTTTTAAGTTTTCTCTTTTGAGTCAATAGATAGGACAGAATGCACTGAATATATGTGTGCATAATCACGCACAATGCATAACAATGGTTCTATTCTGCGACCACATTTTGTAGTAAACTAGCTAGTCAAGTATCAGTCAGCCAATACCAAAGTTTCATAAAACCATTAAAAAAATCAGATCAGGAAAGAAAGTCAGGTTAGCATAGAAGAGAGGAATGAGATGGGTTCTATGGTGCACTGGTTAAGTAATTGACAGCTAACCGAAAGTTTGGCAGTTTGAACTTGCCCAGCCACTTAGCAGAAGAAAGACTTGGTGATTTGTTCCTATAAAGAGCGTAGTATAGAAAACTTTTTGTGACAGTATATTATGTCACATGGGGTTGCTTTGAGTTGAAAATTGATTCAATCATACCTAACCATTTATGTTAGACTGTCAGAGAAAATGTGATGTCAGATTTCAGTGTAAGCAAATGGAGTTCACCTCATATGCATACATGTACACTCAAATTGAAAACTAAGTTGTGCCTCAACTTACAAATCTCATTTATCTTTCTCCCTTACATGTTTCATATTTTCTTATTCTATTCAATCTCACTCTAGCTTGTCAAGGACCTGTTAGTTTTCCCCATTATTTTCTATTTTCCCCCCTTTGTCAAAATATGCTCTTAGTCTAAGATTCAGTCTCAGTGGATTTATTCTCTTCTTCTACCACACCATGATACTGAATATATTTATTGTTCTCACTTTTCTTCCTATTCCTCCATATATAATTTATTTCTCATCAGTTCTCACAGGCCACAGAGAGAGTCACTATTCTTACAGAAAAGAGAGTAATACTTTCTTAAACAGTTTTTATATTTTTTCTCTCACCTCCACTTTTTTTAGATATGCACCTATTTATTCATATACATAGTGTTTCATTCATGTACATAGAAGGGAGTTTGTGTATGGCTTCACGCTTTCCTTCATCGACATATGTTTTATACAATTGTTCGCATACATTGTGTTTTATAAAATTAATCAACGTTGGTCTATGCCCACAATTACCATCTTTCCAGGGCTTTATAGGATCTTCCCATTCTCTTTACCCTCTTCTTCCATCCATCATATTGTGAAACCCTGTAATTTCCCACTATCATCCTCACTCTAAATGTCCAATCCATGTCAATGGATTGAGAAATTGTTGTTCATTCACACAATAGAATACTGTGTAACACTCACAAACAATGGTTTCAAAAGATACTGCATAACTTGGGAGAGACTGTAGAACATTATAATGAGTGAACTAACTCAATCTTTTAAGGAAAAATACTGCATAAAACCACTATTGTAAAAATAAAAGATAACTAGTAAAATGTGTATAGGGGTCCAAGGGAGAAGAGTAGTTTTTGTTTTAAACTCTTGACTTAGTTATGCCATTAAAACTACTCCTTCAAAACAGAAACTCCTACAAAATGATTAAAAAATACCTAATCAGATTGATTAACTGATGAAGTATTAAAAAAGTATTAGTGGAGAAGACATGAGATAGAGAAAGTTGCATTCTCTTCTTATGGAGCTGTCAGCTTCCCAACTGGTGTTAGTCTTCCGATAAGTCCAAGAACCAGAGAGGAATTCAAGGAAGGTGAGGTAACCTGCTAATGAGCTCCCCAACCAGAATGAGCTTTCCTGCCAGCTTCTGAACCAGAAAGTACTTTAAAGGTAGGGCGAGTTATCCTTCCATTCTCTGGGGAAGTAAGCTCCCCATGGAGGTGAGCTTTTCTATCAGACTTGGGACAAGGAAGGTTTCCGTGAAGGTAAATGACCACCCTGGTGAGCTGTCCTGGCAAGAAGAGCTTTCTTCCAGCCGCTGGGCAGAAAGGACTTTAGGCAGAGTAAGTTATCTTCCTGTCCAAAGAAGGAGTGGGCACCACAAAAGAGGTAAGTCTTCCCACAAGCCCCAGGGACCAGGGAGGATTTCAGGTAGGATAAATTGCCATCCCCTTCTTCCCTGGGGTGGTAATAAGCTTTACAAATGGGCAAATCTTCTCATGAGCCCAAGGGTGAGAGAAGTTTTCAGGCATAGTGAGTTATTCTTCCCTCAGCTGGACAGTTAAGTTAACCCAGTTAAGTTTGTCAGACCCAGGACCTGTTGTGGACCTCAGGCAAGAAAACCTTTAATACAGAAATAACACAGAAGAAACAGACTACCAAATATTGCAAAAAGCATGAAATCATCCCCCAAATGTGATAAAGCAGAATTAATGGATTTCTTGAAGGTGGAAAGTCTAAACAGCCTGATGGAGGTTTCAGAAGAACAATAATCAAGTATTTTTAATAAGTAAAGGAAAGGGCTAAATAATTGGATTAATCTATAAACAAAATCCAAAAGAAACTTAAGTACTAAAAGACAAAGCAAATAAAATCACTTAAGCAATAGAAACATAAGAAACAATGAATGTTAAGACCAACATCTCAGAAGGTGTCAAAATGTTGGAGGGACAGATAAACAGATGGAGTCCCTAAACAGTCAAATAGTAGATAAATCTCTCAATGATGACCAATAAAAGACAAAAGCAGAAAAAAGGGAAAATTAGGAAAGCTGAAGAATAATGCAAGATATTATGAGAAGGAATATTATGTGCATAATTGAAATTCAAGAATAAGAAAAAGAAAAAAGAGTACAGAAAATATTGTGGAAGAGTTACCAGAAGAAAAGTTTCCAGGAATCATGAAGAAAGAGAGAATATATATCCAACTTGTTGAGCCAACCTCCCCCCAAAAGCAAGGTATAATCTGATCATATTTGCCAGAATCAAAGACAAAGAGAGAATTCTGAAAACAAACAGAAAAATATGAAGAGTGGGCTATATAAGAAAGCAAATAAAATTAAGTCTCAATTTCTCTGTGTAAATCATGTGAGCAAAAAGACAGAAGATTGATATATATATCAAACACTGAAAGAACAAAACTGTCAGCTGAGAACGGGATGGAGAGATGAAGACATCCTCAGAAAGGGAGAAACTAAAGGAATTCAGGAAAACAAAACTAGTGTTGCAAGAAATACTATAGGAAGTCCTTAGCACGGAGATGCTACAGAAAAGTGGATGGACCAAAGCAATTGACAATAAAACAAAACAAAAACCCAAAAACCTTACCTCTCTGAAGGTAAATGTTTTAAATGCCTCAGTGGGGCGGGGGGAAAAAAAAGAGTAGCAAATTGGATTAAAATATCCAAAACCCGTCAATATCCTATCTATAAGAGACATACTTGAAAAGCAAAGATAAATGCTGACGAAAAATCAAAGGGTGGAGAAAGTATGGCAGCCAGAGAAAAGCAAGTTTGCTTCCGGGAACAAGCCACCAAAAAGGACAAGGAGGGAAAATATATAATACTTAAATGATCAATAAAACATAACTGTAACAGATATCTACATACAAAATGATAGAGTTGCACAAAACACAAAGCAAATGTTAACAGATCTGAATAAAGCAATAGACAACACCATGATAATAGTCAGAGACTTCATTACACCACTCCTCAAGGAAAGACAGAATGGCCAGAAAGAACTTCAAAAAGGAAGCTGAAGAATTAAGCTATGCATTAATCAACTTGGTTACATTGGATACATGCAGTTTAATACCCTCTATAAAGTTCTCTATGTTTTTTCTCTAGTATGTATGGAACATTCTACACCCTCGATAATATTTTAAATCACAAAGCAAGTCTCCACAACTGAATAAAATGTAGAAATAAGACATAACACCTTCTCTGGTCACAATGCTATAAAATGAGAAATGAACAAGAGAATAAGGGGGAGGGGAGGGAAACCCTATGCACCCAGAAGCTAAACCACACTCTGCTTGAGCATGTCTAGATAATAAAAGAATTTTTTAAAAAAGTAATTGAAAAGCTTCTTGAAAAAAATAAAAATGAAAGCAGTTACAGAAACCTTGGTGATAAAGCAAAAGCATCACCTGACAGTCATTTCATAGCAATAAACAAACACATCAAAATGAAATAAACATGCAAACCCATGTTTATTGTGGCTTTGTTCTCTATAGAAATGAGCTGGAAAGAACCCAAGTGCCCATCAACAAACCAATGGATATGGCTAGCGAAACTCTGGTATATTCACACAATCGAATACTATGCCGCATTGAAAAACAAGGAACTCATGCAATATTATGCAAAATGGATGACCGTGGAGGATATTATGCTGAGTGAAATATCTCAGTCACAAAAGGACAAATATTGCATAGGGCCACTGTTATAAAATGGAACTGACATCAGGGTTGAGGGAAGACAGAAAAAGAGGAGAGGAATGATGTATACTGCATTGAAACAGATGAGGGAGATATCTGTTTAAATGAGATATATGAATGGGTATTCTTGTCATTAGAGAAGTCCAGAATGAAGGCTTTATAATGGAGTGAACTTGAGGGGAGGGATTGCATAACAATGAAAGAGTTTTTCTTTTTCTTTTCAGGGGAGGAGTGCTTTGGCAGGGAGGGGGTGGCCAGGGAGAAAAGTGCAACAATGAATGACTAGAAATCCTAAGTCTCTATAAACTTTCATTAAAATTAATAAAAAAGTAGAAGGTAGATAATTTCTATTCTATATAAATAAACCCTGCTTGCTGAAACTGAGGAGGACCTGAAATGCTTGCTGCAGAGGGTCAAGGACTGCAGCCTTCAGTATGAGTTGAGGCTCAATGTCAAGAAGACAAAGATTCTCACCACTGGACCAATTGGCAGGATGAGGATGGTTGGTGAAGAGATTGAGATTGTTAACGACATTAGTCTGCTTGGCTGCACAGTCAACACTCTTGGCACCAGTAGCCAGGAAATAAAAGAATGTAATGCGATGGGAAAGTCTGCTGTTAGGGACCTTTCCAGGGTACTGAAGAGCAATAGTGTCACTCTGGAGATTAAGGTGCATCTGATACAGGCTATGTGCTTTGCAATCACTTGTTATGCATCAGAGAGTTGGACAATGACTAGGGAGGATAGAAGGAGAAATGATGCCTTTGAGCTGTGGTGCTGGAGAAGAGTATTGAATGTACCATAGACTGCCAAGAAAACAAACAGATACATCCTGCAGAGGGTTAAACCAGGCTGCTCCTTGGAGGCAAGGATTCTGGGGCTTCGTCTGACATACTTTGGACATGTTGTAAAGAGGGACAGGTCCTTGGAAGAGGGACATCATGCTTGGGAGGGTGGAGATACAGCCCAAGAGGGGAAGACCCTTTATGAGGTGGACTGATTCAGTGACTGGGGTAATTGGGATGGGTGTGTCACAGGTAGTGCGACTGGCACAGGATAGAGCAGGGTTTAGGGCTATTGTACATAGGGTCGCTATGAGTCGCAAGTGACTCGACCCCACATAACAACAACAATATGAATAAAAAGGAAATTTAAAAAATCGACTATTTAAAGAAACAACTTCAATAAACAGAAAACAAACACCGAGAAACCCTGGCAACCTCTAAAAGAAAGGAAATTATAAAAATCAGGACTATCAAGAAGACCAGGATTTGGTTCTTCAAAAGGGTCAGTAAAATTGACAAACCACTGGCAAAGCTAACAAAGGAAAAGAAAGAAAAGACAAAAATAATTAGAATAAAAGGAAAAGGGCTTATGTCATAACAGAATCAACTGAAATAAAAAGGTTAGTTAATGGAATTTTGTGAAAAACTATTTTCAAACAAATATGAAAACCTAGAGAATATCTATAAAAACTCAGAAATCCACCCAAACTCACACAAACTAAATTTCCTGAATAGATCCATCATAAAAGAGATTGAAAAAGTCATTGGTTTTTATTTCTTTTTCCTTCTTATGATGTGGAGTCTTATCCAACTGGCACAGGAGGAAATTTCCTCTCCTTCTCCAGTGGGGCATCTGGTGGATTTGAACCATGTGCCTTTGGTATTGCAGCACAGCTTCTTGTCACTAGGTCACCAAAGCTCCCTTTGAACAAATCATTTAAAAACTTCCAACAACAACAAAAATCCATAGACCTTGACAGTGAATTTTACCAAACATTCAGAGAATTGTCACCAGTTTTACAAAAAGTACTTTAGAAAAACAGAAAAAGAATACTCCCAGACTCCTTTTATGAAGCAAACATAACCTTGATAGCAAAATAAGTTAAAGACATTAGCAAAATAGAAAAGTATAGAACAATATCTTTTTTGCTATAGATGCAAAAATTTCAACAGAATCTTGAACAATAGAATCCAACAATATATATTTATAAAGCAATTCATCATGATCAAGTGAGATTGAGAACAGATATGCAAGGATGGTTGAACATTAAAAAAATTAATGTAATTTATGACATTAACAGAGCAAAGGTACTGCATGATCTTATCAACAGATGCACACAAAATCCAATATCTTTTCCTGATTAGCAGACTCTACAAAAATTGTAAGCAGGAGTGGCATTCATTTCCTAAACAATATAACTGTGGAAACACTATGAACTTTGAGAAATGATGATAGTCATAGAAAGTCTTTAGGTCTTTTGTTCATAGAATGACTAAGAGTTTTGCTCAACTAGATGGCAATAAACATCTACAATAACCTTAACATAGTGAAAATTATATACAGAAAATCAATAGCCAACATCATTCTCAATGGAGATAGAATAAGAGTATTGCCTTTGAGAACAAGAACTAGATAAGGATACCTGCTAATGTCACTCCTATTCAATATATTGGAAGTTTAAGCAAAAACAAAAGTCAAGAGAAGGATAGAAGAGCCACCCAAATTGGCAGAAGTAGGGACAATTATCATATGCAGATGATATGGTACTATACTTAGAAAACCTTAAAATGTATCAGGAAAAAGATGTACTCTACCAGTTCAGCAAAGTAGCAGGATGCAAGATCAGCATAGAAACATCAAAAAGATTTCTCTACATTAACAGAGAGAAAATATTACAAGTACTTTAAAAAAACCATACAAATTGCAATAGTTAATCAGAGGTGAAATACTTAGGAACAAATCTAAGTGGGCATACAAAAGAACCATACAAAGAAAATTAGAAAATATTACTTCAAGAAACAAAAAGATATTAGAGAAATGGAAGAATAGTCTATGTTCATGGATGCTGTTGTTGCTATGCGCCAATGAGTTGCCTGTGACTCATAGTGACCCAATGTACAATAGTTTTGAACCCTGTCCTATCTATCCTGAGCCAGTCTCACTGCCTCTGACATACCTAATCCCATTACTTCAGTTACTGTGCCAATCCATCTCATTTAGGGTCTTTCTGTCTGATAAGTCCTTTTACCCTTCCAAGCATGATGTCTTTCTCCAAGTACTGGTCCCTCCTGTTCACATGCCCAAAGTATGTGATTGGGAGCTTCAAAATCCTTGCCTTCAAGGAGAAATTTGTTTTCATCCTCTCCAAGACAGATCTGTTTGTTTTTTTGGTGGTCCATGGTATGTTCAAGATGCTTCTCCTGCACCATGATTCAAAGGCATGAATTATTATTCTGTCGTCTTTAGTCATTGCCCAGCTTTCTGATGTATAGCAAGTAATTAGGAAGACCATGACCTGGATCAGGCATACCTCAGTCTCTCTTCTGACATCATTGTTTTTTAGTACTTTGGAGAGTCACTGAGAGCATACATTCCCAATGCAATCCATCTTTTGATTTCTTGGTTGCTGGTAACATGAGTATTGATTGCGGAGCCTAGTAGGCTGAAATTGTTAACAACTTCAATCTATTTTTCATCTGTCAGGGTACTTCCAATTGTCCCAGTGGTAAGAATCATTATGTTCTTGATGTTGAGATTCAGACCATACTGAAGACTATAGGCCTTGACCTTCTGTAGCAAATACTTGAGTTCGTCCTACATTTCAGTAAGTACGGTTGTATCATCTGCATAACACAGAATATTGATGATTATCAATCCTGATGTCACAATCCTCATAAAGTTCAACCTTTTAAATAATGTTCATAGATGCTGTTGTTGTTATGTGCCGTCGAGTCGCCTGCGACTCATAGCGACCCTATGTACAACAACCCTAAATTCCGCTCTGTCCAGTGCCAATCGCACTGTCTCTGACACTCCCATCCCAATTACCCCAGTCACTGAAT
>NW_006399769.1:11490295-11491300 GCF_000299155.1 Elephantulus edwardii
CAGGTGAAATCCAGGTATATAACCTGCGTTTATGCCTCTTAAAAAATGTATTTGCTATGAATAAGTCATTGATTGTGCAAAATTCGATCATTCTCTCTTCAGCTCCATTTCTGTCACCAAGTCCATGTTGGACTCAAATATTGTGAAAATGACAATTCTACCAAAAGCAATCTACACGTTTACTGCACTTCCAATATAGATACCATTACCATCCTTCAATGAGATGGGAAAGGCAAATTCTACTTTGTTTGAAATTAAAAGAGACCCTGAATAAGCAAAGCACTACTGAAAAAGAAAAAAACAGTATAAGAAGACATCTCCCTAATGTCAAATTATACTACTACTAAGCTGTAGCAATCAAGGTAATGTGATTCTGGACAGTGACAGACATGTAGATTAAATGGTATAGAATTTTAAAAAATGCAGAAATGTACTCATCACTCTATGATCAACTGATTTTGACAATAAGACAAAACTAGTTAAATGGAGAAATAACAGTCTCTTTACCAAATAGTGCTAGCGAAGTTGGAAAACATCTGCAGAAAACTGAAGCCAGACATACATCTTATATCACACACAAGTCAATTAAAGGTGAATCAGAGACCTAGGAGCAAAACCAAAGACTATACTGTTCATCAGTTAAAGACTAGGAACAACTCTCGGAATCATATTTACAACATGAGCTGACTTCCAAGAGTAATGAAAAACCTATAACTGGGAGAAGATAAAATAGATAAATTATATAAGTACCTTGTTTTTCAGTGCTGCATTGTATTCCATTGTGTGAATATACTACCGCTTCTCTGTAGAACATTAAAATGAGTGAAATATCTCAGTCACAAAAGGGTAAATATTGCATAATGCCACTGTTATAAAACAGGAGTGCCATGGAAGTTGAGGGGAATCTAAGATCTTCACCCTGAAACCCACTGCGTCCCTTTTCAGCAGGAAGTAGCTAAGAGAATACGCCATCCCCTTTTCCTTATGAATCAGGGTGAAGTCTCT
>NW_006399769.1:11493135-11515056 GCF_000299155.1 Elephantulus edwardii
GTCTAGCTCTCAGTAATATAGCAAGTGATTGAAAATATCATGGACTGAATGAGGTACACCTAAGGGGTGAATCAAGTGTCCCTTAGTCTTTAAAGTTAGTTCATTGCTCTTCAATAATTTGGAGAAGTTTCTGACTGCATACATTCCAAGTGCAATACATGTCCTGATCTCCTGACTGCTGATAGCAAGGCTGTTGATAGTAGATCCAAGTAAGATGAAGCCATTGACAGTTTCAATCTTTTTTCCATCTACCATGATGTTACACATAATTCCACTGGTGAGAATTTCTGTTTCCTTAATTTTGAGAAACAATCCAAATTGAAGACTGTATTCTCTGATCTTCTGCAACAAGCAATTCATGTCTTCCTCATTTTCTCAAGCAAGGTTACTTCATCTGCAAACAAATTATTGATGAGTCTTCCACCAATCCTGATCTCACAATCTTGTTCATAGAATGCAGTTTTTAAAAATAATTTGCTCAGCGTGTAGACTGAGATACATATAAGGAACTCTGATGACCTAGTAGCAAGAGCTGTGCAGTAATTCCAAAGGCAAGCGATTCAAATCCACCAGCTGCTCTGAGGGAGAAAAAATGTACCATCTCCTCCCATGCAATTAACTGCCCCTGAAAATCCACAAGAGGGTCACGTATGGATTGTTTCTCACTCAATGGTATAGTATAAAATAACAATAAACAAACAGGTTGAATGGGTATGGAGAGAGAATTCAACTTTGACACACACAACTTTCTTAATTTTCAACCATAGAGTATTCCATTGCTTTGTTTGCACAGTAACCTCTTAGTCTAGGCATAGGTTTCTCATGAACACAGCTAAGTACTCTAGGATTCTCATTTTTTCTCAGTGTTAGCCATAATTTGTTATAATCCACACAGTCAAATGCTTTTGCCTAGCGCATAAAACAGAAACAAACATTCTTCTGGTAGTTTTTGGTTTTCAGTAATGATTCATCTGATTACAATAGTATCATCTCTGGTGTCATGGCCTCTTCTAAATCCAGTTAGAATTTCTGGAAATTTTCTATGTACTGTTTTAGCCATTTTTGAGTGATAGTGTTTTGCTTGCATGTGACATTAATGATAATGTTTGATAATTTCCACATTCTGTTGGATCACCTTTTTTGAGAATTAAAATAAATATGGATCTCTTCTAGTCAGTCAACAAAGTAAATTTCCTGGCTTAGACTTATGAACACATACAGGGCTGCATCTGTTACTTGAAACACCTTAATTGATATAGCATTAATTCCTGGGGTCTTAGTTTTTGTCAATGCCTCAGTGCAGCTTTTTTCTTTCAGTTATCACTGGGTTTTGATCATATGGTACTTCCTTTTATGATTAAAATATCAATTTTATCAAAATTATTTCTATTTTAAATATGTTTAATTTGAAAATATTTACTGAGTATTTACAATTGTCTTGTCTATGCCATATACAAGAGTGAGAAAAAAAGGAGAGGAAGGAAAAAAAACAAAAGAAAAATTGATTAATGTTGAAAAAGGCAGGAGAACAAAAGAAGAAAAATGGGTGTTTTTATGTTTAAGAAATATAACTTATGAAGAACGTCCTTATCACTGTGATTTTTAACAAAAGTTTGCAGAAATATTGAGTTTCCATTCATTCACTGTTGCACATTTTCCTCCCTCTCCCTTTCTTCCCCCCCATACACTTTGTATTGAACCTCTTGTTCCAGATTGTTGTAATACATAAAATGCCTATTCATACACTCAATTCAAGAGTCCTTCCCCCCTTCTGCTTCAATGTAGTGTTCTTTTTGTATTCTTCTCCCCCCTTATTCTCTCAATTCCCCATATCAGTTTTATTTTATAGCAGTGGTATTATGAAGTATTTGTCCTTTTGTGACTGAGATACTTCGTTCAGCATAACATTTTCAAGGCTCACCCATGTTTTGTAGTGTTTTACAAGCTTATTGTTTTCTATGCTGCATAATATTCCATTGTATCTATGAAGAGGAATGTGACATCAGGCTTGAAGGAAGACTCATAAATCAACCTTGTGTTGTAGAAATGATACAACTATACTGCTGAAGATAAAAAGTCTTGAAATACTTGTGTTAGCATATCGAAGCCTACAATATGGATTATAAATCATTAAAATAAAAAAAATCAATAAAATAAAAACCTCACCACTTGGCAACATTATGATTATGACAAATTTAGAGTTGTGAACATCTTCATTTTACTTGGATCCACAAACAACACCCATGGTAATAGCAGTCAGTAAATCGAAAGATGTGTTGCACTGGGAAAATCTACTGTCAAGAATTTCTCCAAAGTGCTAAATAGAAAAGATATCAGTTTAAAGACCAAGATGCATCTATTTCAATCTATGGTATTTTTATTTGCTTGCTTTTTACCTCATAGTTAGAGAATGACGAAGGCTATTATAAGAATAATATATATGCCTCTGATCTGTGGTGTTTAAGAAAAATACTTAATAGCCCACATACTGCCAAAAGAATAAACAAGTCTATCTTGGAGAAAGAGGAAACAGGGAGGCAAGGTTGATGAAACTTCATTTCACATACTCTTGCCATATTGTCAAGAGGTGCCTGTCCTTGTAATAGCGCATTATGCTGGGAAAAATGGAGGTTCAGAGGAAGAGAAAACTTCCAACTTTTAGGTATCATGAAATGATGCTGGATATGTCAAGGTTCAAATCTGTTATTCAAGTTTCATTATGAGTCTTTGTTGACTCAATTGGACCTAAGAACAACTAAATCTTTGGTTATAATCTTAAAGTAGTATTCTTTATTTCCTCCTGTGTGATTGATTGCCTCTTTGAGTCAATTTTTACTATTTCACACAACAACAACATTCTTGTTTAGTATAAGAATTAGAATGAAATTACAATATAATAAAATCAAATACTATGGGCTACTTTATTTACGATTCAACAATTTTCATCATTCTTTAAATTGTATCTTTGGCCTTGAAGTATATGAATTATTTCTTTATCTAGATATTATATCTTGTGGATATGGAAAACAGTATGCTGGTATTATTTATAAATATTCCCTCATACTGACAACTGCCCTGTGTGTGCACAAGTGTATGCACTCGTGTGTGTGTGTGTGTGTGTGTGTGTGTGTGTGTATTCCCACAGATACACCCTCTACATTATTAATTTCAGAAAGTCAAGTGTATATGAAAATCAAAAGAAACAAATTACTAAAACTATTCAATAATACTTGCTATTTTGCATACATTGAAGATTGATAATAACAATGAAGATGAAAATTTGTCTTATGATGGTGAAGCAGGATGTTATACAATGTTAAGTATTTTTGGTTGTTCAGAAATTAAAGTAGACCTTATATAGCAGAGGATAAAATACTTTAATTATTTCATATTTTGGGTCAGAAAATGCACCAAATTTTCTGGCTAAAATGTGACTTTTCTTCAGAAGAGGGCCTCTGAAAGCAGTTGTATATCTCTGTTCCTAAAAAGAAAGCCTAGAAGTGAGATGACTGTACTTTTGAAGAGAGTATTCTTTTACAGAATGAGGCCATCTTTCCCTTTATACTTCATGTGGAAGAATTGAGAGATAATCCAACTGTTTTATCTGAAAGCAAAGAATGGAAGAGTGGGGCTAAGAAACTAAGAAATACATGAAAATTTAGACTAGCTTGTAAGATAGGAAAATGACAGTTCATTTTCTCTAGTTCTTTTTCTGAAACATTAAGCTGGCTGATCTGTGGTGATACTACTGAAGTAGCACTGTTTAGACTTGACAATGTATCAGTGCCTTTCAAGTCCTAGGGAACAAAAAGCAGGAGATATGAACTTTCCTAGGATATTAGAACTTTTCTAGGCTTAGACTCCAGAGTTGAGGGTTGTGATTGATGTAGTAGATTAAGGTTGCTAGCATGCTAGAGATTTTTTTAATAAGAACTTCTTTATGTGAGCACTTAGAGATGCTTACTTTAAAGAGGAAAAAGTACCTTGCCTTAGAAAAATATATGATGAAAGTCTGGTTTTCTTATTTCTTTTCACTCTAACAATATCTTGAAAGTATTGGGACTAGAGATTAAAATTAAGATTAGTGCTTGTACAAGATTATTCTCACCTATGGAGTGTAAAAAAAGTTTTTGCTAACTCTGAAATGAAATATAATAAATGAACAGTCCTTAAAAAAGGTGAAAAACACAAGCTAACACTTAAAAGCAATAAGATGAAAGCACACAAGGAAATCCAATTTCAGTCAAAAAGAGAACACATATTGTTTGGAAGTTATTGGTAAAAGTACCATTTCTTTATACTTAAATAACTTTATGTTGCATAATTGCAATCATTTCATCTCTACTGAACGAGCCTTCTAGGTATTGGATAACCCCAATAGCTAGTTATATTTTATTCTTGACTATGAACTTTAATGATTAATTTTGGAAAATATAATATGTTTCACCAAGAACTACACATCATCCTGCTAAACTGAAAAATATGAAAATATGAAAGGTGGCCAAGTGACAAGAAACTATACTGCAATCTCAGAGGCATGTGGGCCAAGGCCACAAGCTGCTCTATGGAGAAAGATGAACAATCTCCTCCCATGTGTTTAACTGATTCTGACTTGGTTGACATATGTTGATTCTGACTTGATGGTACACAGCAACAACAACAAAAATACCACTTTAATTGTAAGATAATAGAAGATCAGGGTTGACTTCAGGCAGGGTATATTGTCCTTCCTTTCCCTGGAACAATGATTTCCTCACGCAAAGTGAGTTTCCCCACCAGCCCAGGACCAGAAAGGACTTCCAGCAAGGTGAGTTTCCCTACCCTTCCCTGGAGCACTGAATTTCCCATTCCAGGCAGTTCTCCCCACTCCTCTTCTCCCCACTATGAACCAACACCCTCTACCCGCCGCCCCCCTCCCCCCCCACAAGCCGCAGAAACAGAAAGGGCTTAAATCAAGGTGAATTTTCCTACTTTTGTCTGGAGCAGTGTGCTCTCCAGCCAAATAAAGACTTTCAGGACCATAGATGACTTTAGGCAAGCTACACTCAGTCTCAAAAGAATAGAGAGGCACTTAAAGAGCACATTGAGACTTAGGAAGGGAGAGTGTCAGGTAGTATTCTTGGGATGTTCTCAGCTCCTCTCAGTGGCTCTGGCTGCTAAGGAGGAAGTGGCCTTCTCACCCAGACTCAGGAGAAGACACAGGCACACCAAGAGCACTGACCAGCAAGAATTGGGAAGGAAATACTTCTGGACAGATATTTCTGGGGTCTTCCAGCTCCCTCAAAGGTTTTATAACCTTAGAGGAGAAACAGCCTCCTTCCCATCCAAATCAAACATAATGTCAAAGAAGCAGCAGGCAATATCAAACATTATAAAATAATGACAAATCAAGCCTTTTCCTTGAACAGCATGCAAAATCAAGGACCCCGTAAGTACTTCAGAGATAGGAAGGCAGAAGAAATATGTCAATGTGGCATTCCAAGAACTGGTATTGAAGTAGTTACAAATATTGGAAGATAGAGTTGAAATACTAAATAAAAAGCAAAATAAATGAAAAATAGTCATCACGTGACAGGATATAACTCACCTAGGACTAGAAACAAAAGAAAAACATTGAAATACATTTCAGAGTATTAAGACGGGAATGACAGAATTATTCAACATATTGGAGAAACATAAAAGCAGAAAAGAAGAGACGGAATAGGGAATTAGGGAGTTAGAAAACAAGAACTTCAATGAGAATTAATAAGAAGAAAAAACAGTGAAAATACAGAAAGAAAATGGAGACAACATTAGAATTACATGGGATGAGATAAAAAACAAAACAAACAAACAGACAAAAAACCAAAAAAACCCCCCACCAAAACAACCCAGCATACCAGTGATTGAAATTCAAGAACAAGAGGGGGGAAAATAAAAATAAAGTACCAATAAAATTATAGAAGAAGTAATGTAAGAAAACTTTCCAGGTATGAAAAAGGAGGAAATATATATATTAAAGAAGCTTAGCTAACGTTAAACAGTCTAGGCTTGGAAAAGAAAAACAACAGTAACAATGAACAAACAAGGCAAAACATCAAGATATATCATGGTTAAGTTCTCCAAAACCAAATACAAGGATGTTGTGGTGGTTGTTGTTTTGGTTATGTGCTGTTGAGTCATTTGTGACTCATAGCAACCTTATGTACAACAGGTCTAAACTCTGCTCTGTCCTGTGCCAATCTCATTGTCTTCAGCACACTCATCCCAATTGCCCCAGCCACCAAATCAATCCACCTCTCAGAGAGCCTTCCCCTCCTACGCCTGCCCTCCACCCTCCCAAGCATGATGTCTTTCTCCAAGGACTTGTCTCTCCTTACAACTTGACAAAATATGTCAGACAAAGCCTCAGAATCCTTGCCTCCAAGGAGCAGCCCAGTTTAACCCTCTCCAGGATGAATCTGTTTGTTGTACATAGGGTTTTCAGGGGCCTGCTGTTTTGGAAGTGGATGGCCAATCCTTCTTCCTAGTGTGTCTTAATCTGAATGTTCAGATTTAGAGAAGTATCCAACAGATAAGCATTTTACAGAAAAAGTGAAAATATATCCCTTATTGTGGAATTAACCATTAGTGTCGGTGTTGTCCCTGCCCTTCGCACAAGTATTCTGACCCACTTATTTCTTTGCTCCACAATCCATCAAGATAACCCTCCACTGCTACCCATTCCCTTTAACATCTATCGCCCATTGTCTAGCCCTTGATCTGATGGCTTATATTTAAAGCTTCCTTTGTTTCTGTGATTCCAGATTCATCAGCTGCTAACAGTTTCTTATGCTGTGACCAGAGTATCCTAAGTTTAGTGGTAATGTGTCCCGAATGGAGATGAGGTGTCCTGTGGAACTGGTGTGTATATAGTTTCCTCATGATCAAGTTTGATGCAGCCTTAGGGGTCCTCTGCTGTTACCTGTATGTGCAGGTGTTTTTAACTCTGCTGAGGTGTCTTGTCTTTTCACCTGACTTCTGCCCTTTCTAAGTGTCCACACTAAAAGCAGTGAGAGAAATGTCATGAGCCTTAAGCCTTAAATAATTACTCAGAAACATATTACAAAAGACAATTACAATTTATTGATTCATTAATTAACTAATTCATAGCAATCATTGCAATTAATAAATTCACCAAAACATATTGATTCATCAATTCATAGCAAGCATTCAGCAGTTACTTGCAATTTATGAACATTACAATTCATAAATTCATCACAACATATTGATTCATCAACAGTGGGGAACAATCACTCACCCCTAGGATACCAATGCTTTATATTTTTTTGTCTCTCATGGTCATTGGTGCAGTCGGTGGGGCTCTCAGCTACTTCAGCAGTTTGGTGTAGCCAGGGGGTTCTCAGCTAGTTCAGCAGTTTGATGTAGCCAAGGTCTGTTGGCATGGGCAGAATCCCTCACAGTCTCAGTAGCTCATGTCCATTAGTGTAGGCCAGAGTTCTTGGCTCTGAAGAGATCCTTTGAGTCTTTGACTCTGAAAACAGCCTTTGGGTCTTCAGTTTTCATCTAATTGTTTTCCACAGAAGTGCAGTTTTACTTGGGATCCTAGAGTTTATATACTTTTAGAGGGTATTACACGTTCAATGCATAAATACTGACATACTAGGCATTGGAGAAATGAAATGGACTGGCATGGGCATTTTGGGTCAGATGATCATATGATATATTACTCTGGAGATGAAAAGATGAAGAAAAATGGGGTTGGCTTCATAGTTAAAAAAGTAATTTCTAGATCCATCTGGAAGTACAACATTGTGAGTGATAGGACTATATCCATACACTTACAAGGAAGTCCAGTGAATACCACTATCATTCACATATATGCACCAACGACCAGAGTCAAAGAAGAAGAAATAGATTATTTCTAACAACTCTTACAGTCAGAGATAGATCAAACATGCAATCAAGATGCATTGATAATACTGGGTGACAAGAACACAAAAGTTGGGAATAGAGAAGAAGAATCAGTAGTTGGAAAACATGGGCTTGGTGACAGAAATGAAGCTAGAGACAGAATGATTGAATTTTGTAAAATCAATGACTTGTTCATTGCAAATATGTTTTATAAGAAATATAAAAGAAGGATATACAAATGGATTTCACCTGATGGTATGCATAGGAATCAGATCAATTACATCTGAGGAAAAAAACTGCTGGAGAAGCTCAATATCACGTGTGAAAACTAGGACAGGAGCTGACTGTGGAACAGACTACCAACTACTCATATGCAAGTTCAAGCTGAAACTGAGGAAAATTAAACCAAATACACAGGAGCCAAAATATGACTTTGATTTCATCCCACCTGAATTTCAGAATCATCTCAGGAACAGGTTTGAGGTCTTGAACACTAATGAGCGAAGACCAGATGAATTGTGGGAGGATGTCAAATGTATCATCCATGAAGAGTGCAAATGGTCATTACAAAGACAGAAGAGGAAAAAAAAAGACCAAAATGGATGCCAGAAGAAACTCTGAAGATTGCACTGGAGCATAGAGAACCAAAGCACAAGGAAAAATCCAAGATACTAAAGAGCTGAACAGAAGATTCCAAAAGCCAGCTCGGGATGACAAAGCAAAATACTACAATGAAATATGCAAGGAGCTAGAGTCGGAAAAATCAAACGGGCCAAATTTGTTCAGCATTTCTTAAGCTCAAGGAATTGAAGAACAAATTCAAACCTAGAGTTGCTATAATCAAGGATGCTTTAGGCAGAATATTAAATAATCCAGGAAGTATTAAAAAAGATGGAAGGAATATACTGAGTCATTGTATCAAAAGAAATTGGCAGACACAGAAGAATTTAATGAACTAATATATGAGCAAGAGCCTATGGTGATTGAGGAAGAAGTTCAAGCTGCTTTGAAGGAAAGAGAAAAACATAAGGCCCCAGGAAGAGATGATATACCAATTGAAGTATTTTAGCTTACAGATGCTGTCCTGGATGTGCTCACCAAGTTGTGCCAAGAAATCCAGAGAACAGCCACTTGGCCAACTTACTGGAAGAAATCTATATTTGTTCCCATTCCAAAGAAGGGTGACCCAACACAGTGTGGAAACTATAGAACAATATCATTGATTTCACATGCAAGCAAGATTCTGATAACGATTATCCAAAAACGACTGGAATAGCACATCAGCAGAGAACTGCCAGAAGTCCAGGCTGTGTTTAGAAGGGTTCGTGGTACTAGGGATATTGTTGCTGACGTTAGATGGATCTTGGCTGAAAGCAGAGAATACCAGAAGAATGTCTATCTGTGTTTCATTGATTATGCAAAGGTGTTTGACTGTGTGGATGATAATAAACTGTGGCTGACTCTGAGAAGAATGGGAATCCCAGAACATTTAATTGTGCTAATGCGAAACCTGTACTTGGACCAAGAGGCAGTTGTCAGTACAGAGCAGGGTAACACTGAATGATTCAAAATTGGGAAAGGTGTACACCAGGGGTGTGTCCTGTCTCCATACCTTTTCAACATGTATGCAGAGCAGATTATCAGGGAGGCTGGGCTCTATGAGGAGAATTGTGGCATCAGGATTGGTGGAAGATCTATTAACAATCTCCATTATGCAAATGACACAACCGTGCTTGCTCAAACTGAGGAGGACCTCATGCACTTGCTGCAGAGGGTCAAGAACTGCAGCCTTCAGTATGGATTGAAGCTCAATGTCAAGAAGACAAAGATTCTCACCACTGGACCAATTGGTAGCATCAGGATGGATGGCGAAGAGATTGAAATTGTTGTGCACAACTTCAGTTTGCTCGGCTTCACGGTCAACACTCTTGGCACCAGCGGCCAGGAAATCAAAAAACGTATTGCGATGGGAAAGTCTGCTGTTAGGGACCTCTCTAAAGTACTCAAGAGCAACAGTGTCTCACTGGAGACTGATATGTGCCTGATACAGGCCATGGTCTTTACAATCACTTGTTATGCATCAGAGAGTTGGACAATGACTAGGGAGGATAGAAGGAGAATTGATGTCTTTGAGCTCTGGTGCTGGAGAAGAGTATTGAATGTACCATGGACTGCCAAGAAAACAAACAGATTCATCCTGACAAAACTGGACTTCTACCTGCGGATAACTGAAGTAGGATCTTGCATCATATAAAAATATCAACTCAAGACGAATCAGGGTTTACCTAGGAGTAAACCTAGAAGGCCTATATTATGGTATAAAAAGGCTGGCAAATACAGTCAGGAATACATAATCAGGAGAGGATATCAATAAACGGAACCTCTTAAAGATTAAAATGTCTGTGCTCATAAAATATGTTTATCTGTAGAGTGAAAAGAAAACACACTGCCTAGGGAAAAAATATTTGGCAATGCTATCTCTGACAAGGGTCTCATAACGAAAGTTTATACAATATTATAGAGCCTCTACAATAGAAAGACTGATACCCAATTACAAAATGTGGAAAAGAAATGGAAAGACATTTCACAGAGGAATGCATTCAGATGGCCAACAGTCTGCAGTGTTAACCTAAAGTTAACATAATCAAGAGCTCTGGGACTTAAATTATATAGAGTGCTTTCTACTCTGGGCAGATTGACCTGACGGAGATTGGTACAAGATCCTGGGGAGAGCAACTAGAAGTAAGACCCTTGTGATGGAGGTGGAAAGACTATAGCATTGCTGTGGAGAAACTAGGGTAAGATGGAACCAGGAGGCCCATGAGATAAAGGCCACATTTAGAGGTTTTATTGTTCTTACCAGGTGATGGAAGAAAACTTGGTTACTGAAATGAAACAAGAGTCTGAATTAATTGAGAAATTATGCCTTGGAACTGCTAGGCTAAAACATAGACTTGCACTGGGTGATATTCCTTGCCTCCTCCACTCTCCTACCTACTTCTCTAATAAACCCACTCTTGATACCACCGTCTGTGAGTCCACAATGGGTAATCAAACCTCTTGCTGCTGATGTGGCCCAAGAGGCACCACGGGGATGGCCTATGGGATTTTATCTGCTTTCTGCTCTGAGACAGTGAGAGAATGTGCTATATTCACTTTCTCTGGGCCTTTCAGAGAGATACTCATGGCCCTGTGCCCCCATGTCCTGTTTTCTGTTCTTTTCACATAGACACATGAAGAAATGTTCAAAATTATTGCCAGTAAGAGAGATGCCATAAATGTTGGAGAGGATGTGGAGAGATTGGAAACAAACTGTTAATGGGATTGTAAAACGGTCCAAGTTTGAAGGCAGTTTGGTGTTTTCTAAAAAATCTGTACATAAAAAATTCTATATGATCCAACTGTTTTACTGCTAGGAATATGCCCCAGTGGAATTATAACTGAGACACAAATGGAAACTTGTACACTGATGTTCATAGCATCATTATTCACAATAGCAAAAACATGGCAGTAACCCAAATGTTCATTAACAAATGACTAGATTGAAAAATTTTTATACATTCACATGATTGAATACTATGCAGCTCTAAAGGAGTGATGATTTTTGAAGAATACTATATAGCATGGAAGAGGCTAGAGAGTATTATACAGAGCGAAGTAACTCATACATGTAAGGACAAATACTGCATAAGACCTTATTGCAAAACCAGAATAATAGTAAGATGTATATGGATATCCAAAGAGGGAAGGGAATGGGGCAGTGGGCTGAACTTGGTGAGGGGAGAAATTATGGGACTGCAGATTTTGGTGGGTAGAGGGAGGAGGTAAAGCTAAAAAGATGGAGTAATACTGGGCAATCAATGGTGATTAATTTTATAAGACAAAATGTCTGAGAATTATTTTAAGAAATACAATGTAAATGGAAAAATAACCCCAAACAACAAAAAATAAATTAACATTTTTAAAAAATACAAATGTGTTTGTTCTTTTGGAAGACCATAGGATATTAATACTTTCTCTAACACAGTAGTTCAAATGTATTAATGCTTCTTTTGTCAATCAAATTCATTGTCCAATTTTCAGATGTATATAGCAAGCAATTGTAGGTAAAATAGATTTTAAGAGATGCATATTTCTTTAAACTGACATCCCTTCTCTTTAGTACCTTGGAAAGATCCTTGACAGATTTCCATTTATAGGAAGGGTATATAGAGAAATCAGTTCCAGTTATCATTATTCTCCAGTTCAAAATGTCAGTTATATACTCTTTAACTCATTAAAATGTATGCTTTTCCACACTCAGGGAAAAATGAATTGTTTGAAAATAACTTTTGGGGGGTTTAAATTTGACTGTTTCTTCATGTGAAAGTAAAGATCTTTGGCAGCCTAGTACTAAGGAGCTGTGCTGCCAAGCAAAAGACCTGTGGTTCAAATCCACAAGTTCTTCTGCAGGAATAGTATGGTCAATTTCCTTCCATGTGATTTACTACTTCTGAAAACCCACTGCATGGGCAGCTATGAGTCAGTTATGACTCAACAGCACAAAACAACATGTGTGAAAGTACAAGGAAATGATGATTTAGGGCTAGAATTCCTGCTTTCCATGCAAAAATGTTCTGAGTCCATCAGGTTGCCACTGTACTTCAGTACTGACACCGCCGATTCTTCAGTGGTGACTTGTAGCTACAACGGACTGTCAGGGATTTCCAGAGTCCTGAAAAGCAATGACGTCAATCTAGAGACGAAGGTGTGCCTGATCCAGACAATGATCTTCCCAATTACTTGTTATGTATCAATACATACAGCTGGACAGTTACTAAGGATGATAGAAGAACTGATGCCTTTGAATTGTGGTACTAGAGAAGTTGTTGTTGTTATGTGCTTTTGAATCACCTTCAACTCACAGTGACCTTAAGCACAGCAACACTAAACCCTGCCCTATCCTGTGACAATCTCACTGCCTCTGACACACCTACCTCCATTACCCCAGTCACTGAATCAATTCACATCATAGAGGGTCTTCCTTTCCTGCACTATCCCTCCACTCTCCCAAGCATGACATCCTTCTTCAAGGACTGGTCCCTCCTTCCAATATGTCCAAAGTATGTCAGAAAAAGCTTTAGAATCTTTGCCTCCAAGGAACAGCTGGGTTTAATCCTGTCCAGGATTGTTTTCTTAACAGTCCATGGTATATTCAATCCTCTTCTCCAACACCACAGCTCGAAGTCATCAATTCTTCTTCTATCCTCCCTAGTCATTGTCCAACTCTGATGCATAGCAAGTGACTGCAAAGACAATGGCCTGTATCAGGTGCATGCTAGCCTCCAGACTGATATCATTGCTCTTCAGTACTTTGGAGAGGTCCCTAACAGCTGAATTTCACATCGCAATATGTCTTTTAATTTTCTGGCTGCTGGTGCCAAGGGTTTTGACTGTGGAGCCAAGCAAACTAAAGCTATTAACAATCTCAATCTCTTCACCATCCATCTGGACGCTGTCAATTGGCCCAGTGAGAATCTTTGTCTACTTGATATTGAGCCTCAATCCATACTGAAGGCTGTAGTCCTTTACCGTTTGCAGCAAGCACTTCAGGTCTTCCTCGGTTTCAGCAAGCAGGGTTGTGTCATTTGCATAAAACACATTGTTGATGAATCTTCCACCTACCCTAACGCCAAACTTCTCCTCATACAGCCCAGCCTCCTGGATAATCTGTTCTGAGTATAGTTTGAAAAGATACGGATATAGTGGACATTCCTGATGTATACCCTTCCCGATTTTGAACTATGCAATGCTTCCTTGCTACGTTCTGACTAGAGAAGAGTATTGAATATACCATGGACTTCTAGAAGAACAAACAGGTTCATCCTAGAGAGTGTGAAACCAGGCTGCTCCCTGGAGGCAAGAATTTTGAAGCTCTGTCTTACAAACTTTGGGCATGTTGCAGGAGAAACCAGTCCTTGGTGAAGTACATCATGTTTGGAATGGTGGAGGGACATCACAGGAGAGGAAGACCCTGGACAACATGAATTGATTCAGTAACCGGGGTAATGGGGGTAAGTGTCAGAGACAATGAGTTTGGCTCAAGATAGAGTAGGGTTCAGAGCTGTTGTAGATTGGGTCTCTATGAGTTAAAAGTGACTCAATGCACATAACCACCACAACAACAATGCTCAATGAATTTTAGCAGCACTGCTAAACTAAGATGGAATAGGAAGAAAAGCTAGCTGAGAGAGGAGTCGAAATACAGGTTGAGATATAGTGAGAAAGATCTTTTCCATGACAGATTACGCAGTGTTATAGAACTAAGCTTTAGATTAAATGCATTTTAACTTAAATTGAAATTTTTCAATTATAAGATTATTTGAATGAAATGAGATACTCTCTCACTATAAATGTTTTCAAAAATTTCTATTTCCTGTAACTCACCCAATAAGTAAGATCTTCGCTTGACTTTATAAGATTATTTGAATGAAATGAGATACTCTCTCACTATAAATGTTTTCAAAAATTTCTATTTCCTGTAACTCACCCAATAAGTAAGATCTTCGCTTGACTTCATCCTAAGAGCAAGGGAAGAACTTTTACCATAGAGTTGGGAAGCACAAAGAAAGTATAACATTGTTCTTTACTTCCTTCTGTAGATTTATACCCTTTTTGTCATATTGTTGTTAGGTACTGTCAAATAGATTATAACTGATAGTGACCCTATAGACAAGAGATCTGAGCTTTGTCCTATTCTTCTCTATTTTCCTATATGGTACCCATCTCTTGTTGAGTGTCTAAAAGTTGGACACAAAAAGGCAGAAAATATTTGAGAAAGGCAGCTTTCACATTCAAATAAAGGGAGATCTATAGATTATCAGAAAAGTCAAGAGTTAATATGTATTTTACTATGTATGATTATATTTAAGACATGTAAAGAAAATTTGTGAGGAGTAGGAATACACTGCTCCTGAAGTTAAGAAAGACTGAGAATATATTTATGGGATATAACGACGGGACATAACAACAACAACAACAACAATGTTAGCAAGGAGGAGAGTTCAAGGAGTAGACTTCTGTAAAGGCATTGTCTTATGCTTAATATTACCTCTTGTGTAACAATGTAACACTGCAAACTCATTTTACTGACTCAGGCCAAATAGCCTAGGGGAGTCTGTTTCTGTAATTGAAAAGCTATACAAGTATAACAAATTTTATGGATGAACTAACCTCTGTGTCAATGAAATTCAATAGTATTATGAAAGTAAAAGACACACTTGATTACTAAACATCTGTCTTATTCAATGAAGCATGGTGACAATGAAGGCAAACAACAATCTTGCACATTTTTCTTTATCTGTAAGCAAAGCAATGATGCCAATATTATATATGGTAATGGATTCACCATAGTGGTTGAAAAAAGAATTCTATTTTTAAAATTGTTAAATAGACTTTCTGATGTTTTAAGTAATTGAAATCATGAGTGTTCCATGTTTTACATAGTTGAATATCTAAAACTATTAAATAAATAACACATTTTACCACTTGGTCTAGCTATGCTATGCCAATGAGGTAAGAAAAAGTGCCTGCTTATTACAAACACTCAGAGTCCTTTTCAACTGAGACATCACAGTAATAAAAATAAAATTTCATAAACAAAGGAGGTGTTTCATGATGTTTATTTTTAAAGGATATTGTTATCTTTATATCGAGTACTTTAATATATCTTTGTATTTAATAATTGTGCTGATTTTTATGTCTGATTAAAAATAAAAAGTCTGATTCTAAGAGAAAACAAGAGAAGGTGACTGGATAATGTCACCTTGGAGAAATTTAAAGCTTTTGACATAAGACCTACATAATTATTTGCCAATTGTAAAAACTCACATATAAATCAAGTGGTGTAATACCTTCTGGGCTGCAACCTCTTAATTTTCAAGTCTATAAAGTATCAGTGTAACATAAAGGAAAGGGAACACTTATTAACTTGGTTTTGCAAGAATAGTGTCCACTAGCTCTTAGAGGGCAAAGCATCTTTGAAATGGTGAATATTAACCTCCATCCATCATTTGGAAAACAGTTTTTCATTCCCAATATGTGCTAACCCAGAATAGTGTTGTTGTTCACAGGGTTACTATGAATCACAGGCAACTAGACGGCCCATAACCACCACCACCACCACAACAACAACAAAATGAACCAGCAGTTAGTAAATAAGGAAATCCTAGCTTCATTTTGCTTGGCTCTACAATAAATACCCTTAGTATGAGCAGCCAGGAATTTAAAAGATAAATTTATTGGGAACGTCTGCTGTCAGAGACTTCTTCAAAGTACTGAAGAGCTACGATGTCAGTCTGGAGACTAAGATGCGCCTGATACAGGCCATGGTATTTGCAATTACTTGCCATGCATTAGAGACCTGGACAATGACTAAGGATGATAGAAGGAGAGTTGATGCCTTTGAGCTGTGGTGCTGAAGAAGAGTACTGAATATACAATGGACTGTTAGGAGAATAAACAAGTTTCTCCTGGAGAGGGTGAAATCAGGTCCTTGGAGGCAAGGATTCTGAAGCTTCATCTGAATACTTTGGACATCTTGCAAGGCAGGATCAATCCTTGGAGATGGACATCATGCTTGAAAAGGTGGAGGGACAGCGCAGGAGAAGAATACCCTCAATAAGATGGCTTGATTGAGTCACCAGGGTAATGGGAATAGGTGTGTTTGAGACAATAAGATTGTCAAGGGATATAGCAGGGTTTGATGTTGTTGTACATAGGGTTGCTGTGAGTCATAGGTGACTTGAAGGCACATAACAAGAACAACAACAATCTGCAATTACGGACATATCCAAATTATTGAGGAGCAATGATGTCAGTTTGAGGACTAAGATGTGTTTGATTCAGGACATGGTCTTTCCAATCACTTGTACATCTTTTAACTGGACAATGAATAAGGATGTCAGAAGAAGAATTGATGCCTTTGAGTTATGGTGTTGGAGAAGAGTGCTGGACATCTCATGGACTGTCAAAAGGACAAAGAAATATGTCTTGGAGAGGGTAAAGCCTGATTGCTCTTTGGAGGCAAGAATGGCGAGGCTTTGCCTTACATACTTTGGGCATGTTACTAGGAGGGACTATTCCTTGAAGAACACTTAGATACTTGGATAATACTTAGATACCTAGAAGGGAAGATGGTTGTTGAAGGAGAGGATAACTCTCAACTAGGTGGATTGACACGCTGACTGTTGCAATGGGCTCTAATGTGCTTGGAAGTATGAGGATGCCACAGTATAAACAGTGTTCAGAGCTGTTGCTCATAGGGCCAGTATGGGTCCTACTTGACTCTGGGGCACCTAACAATAACAATTATATATATATATATTCTTTCTTTTTTATAACTTCTATTTTACTTCGACTCATACTTCATACTTTCTCTATTCTGATTATTAATGGGAATTATAGCATTATAATGGATTGTTCCTTGCTGGATTAGAATGTATCTTACAAGGATCAAAAAAACCCACCTCTATGTGTACAAACATGTGTCAGAACATATTTGAATCATATATTTGCTTAGTGTAAAGAGTTTATAAAGAATTGAATTTTAAATTGTGTGCATAAATTTCTAAAGAGAGAGAGAGATGGCAATATCTAGTTCTATGAGGGTTGCATGGGCTAGGTATCCATCCCTTTCTAGGTAATACTCATGCTTTATCAAGGATTATACTTTAAGTAACAAAGGCCTTTACTCAAAATACTATCTCCTAGAATTTCTTCCTGCTGATTTTAAGATTTCATCTCATCTTTTGAGCCTTTGTTACCATTGTTCCTACCTTGTTTTTATTGACTTGTTGGATTTTGGGTTTTGTTTTGGTTTTTGTTGTTGTTTTCGGGTTTTGGGGTTGTATTTTTTGTTATTGTTGTTGTTTGTTTGTTATTTGCTGCACCACTGACCAAAAGTGAAATAGACTTCTCAAGTTAACCCAATCAAGCAGCTAATTAAAAAGTCAGCAATTCAGATTTACTAGTGGTTCTGTGGAAGAAAGAGGACAGTCTTGTATAATTGCAATGAAACCCAGCATTCAGCTGCCTGTCACTAATTGCCAGGTGAGTAGAGACAAGGAATGAATCTTATAAATAAATACTTTTTTTCCAGATATTTGTTTATTTGAGGGAAAGCTCTAAGATGCTTCAAAACCTGCTTTCTCTCATTTCAGAATCAACCCTGACATTTTAGTGGCCAAATAGAGTAAGTAAGAAGAAGATATATGAGAAACGTTTTTGAGGAAAGTGTCCAAGGGTCTGATGAAGCCCTTTTCTCAATGATGTCTCTTCCTATGATAGCTGTCAGACATACTTACTGTATTTACTCTCTGAGATACATTCTGCTATCTGAGTTCATTCTTCAGATAATCTCTGAGCTTTATGTGTCAAAGAAACTTGATTTCAGATCCTTAGGTCCTGGAATAACAATCTCACAGGTAGCTAAAAAGGTTAAAGGATTTTAATAGGCAATTTTTACTATTGTCTTAAATGTGGGCAGCTGTATCTGTGCAGCCTTTAGTATGGATTATATCTAAATATCAAGAAAACAAAGGTCTTCACCATTGGGCTAGTAGGCAACATCAGGATAGATGGATAATTAAAGTTGTTAATAATTTCACTTTTCTTGGTACAACAGCCAGAGAATTAGGAGATATATAGCCTTGGGCAAGTCTCCTATCAACTTGCTCAAAAATACTGAAGAGCAAAGATTTCAGGGTGAAGATTAAAGTATCCCTGATTCAGGGCATACATTGTCTTTTCAATCACTTGTAATGCACTAGAGAGTTAGAAAATAAATAAGAATGATAGAAGAATTGATGCTTCTGAGTTGTGGTGCTAGATTCTGAGTCCTGGTGTTGAAGAAGAGTACTGAACATCCCATAGGCTGCCAAAATAACAAACAAATGTATCTTGGGAAAAGTGCAGTGGATTGCTCCTTAGAAGCAAGATGGGAAAGCTTTTTTTCTCTCACACTTTGGAAATATTGCTAGGAGAGGCTATTTTTTTGGATTGAGATATCATTCTTGGAAAAGTAGAATGTCAGCAGAAGAGAGGAAGAACTCTATTGAGATGAATTTACCTGGTAACTACAGCAATGGAATCAAGTATGCCAGAAATGATGAGGATGGCACACGATAGGACTATGTTCAGGTCTGTTGTTCATAGGATTGCTATGAGTTGTACTCAACTTGAAGGCCCTTAAGAACAATGTTTGTGAAATCAGATTAAAGAACTGTACACAGGCAATTTTTATCAGTCAGAAGAAACATCCTTGCACAGGCAACTTTCACTCTCATATTAAACTATTTCTGAACTCATGCCACCAATACACCCAGAGAGATTTACAGCCTTAGAAATTTGCTGGAGGGTCACAATGAGTCATAATTGACTCTTAGTCTATTTTTTAAAAAATTATTTCACTATCAAGAAGCACTACCTGGTAACCTATTGGGTTATGTCAGCTGCTAAGTGAAAGATTGGAATTCAAACACGCTAGAAACTCCAAGGTAGGAATGAATGATGGGCAGATTGTTCTTAAGCTTCACAGCTTTATAATTCTACAGAGCAGTTCTACTCTGTCCTATAATGTCTCTACAAATTGTAATAAGTTTGATATAAATTTGTTGTTGTTGTTGTTTATTTATTCCAAGATCAAAATATTCTCCTCTGTTGGCTGACAATCTCCTGAAAATACAACTCTCAATTCATTCAAGAAGTCTGACACTCTCTCCACTAAGTCTGAGGAAGTAAAGGGTATTTAGTAATTTTCTCTTTGCCATTTTGTACCTTTAATTTCCTCTAAACTAGCATGCAAAATTGTTGAAGTACATTTGCCAACATGTTAGGGTTTCAAATAGAAAGGGGCAAAGTTCTATATTACTTTATCAAGGTTTTCCATGAACAGCTATAGAAAATATATCTAATGATTGGATGTTTACAAAAGAAATTTTGCCTTCCACTCAAGCTTAACTTGCTCTCCTGACCCAATTTTTATACTTGTGCTTCCCAAGCATCCATTTTATGCCTCTAAACCTAAGCAAGAAATTATCTTCTCACTTCTCACGCCTTTATTTCTTCTCTATCTCTAATTTGCCATAGAACCTAGACAAATTACATTAACTTCAACTGGATAGATAGCAATTCTTTTCACTGTTTGATTTCATAAATTTTACAACTTGACTTAGCTTTTCAAAACTTCTATTAGTGAATTCTGGTGGTCTAGTAGTAAGGAGATGTGCTGCCAACACAAATGTACACAGTTTGAATCTCTTCCCGTGAGATTTACTGCCTCAGAAAACATGCTTAAAGGTCAGCTGTGGGTGGTTTAAACTATACATATATGATACAACAACAAGGGCTTGAATATTTTTAATGACTTGAAATATTGAAAAGAATATAGCATAAGAATATGGTTTGATGTGGTATTTTAAATAATGTTGTTAAAAACAGATTACCAAGGAATGTCCTCAATAAGTCATGTCTTCTACCCTTGGAGTCAAATTGTGCCATCATGCCAATTATTTGTTCCATTTTTGTCATGGAGTCTATTGAAATTGTACAAGAGCTAAGTCAATCTTCTAAGTGTCAAACATGTAAGTAAATTCTCTGATGCAGAGCAGTTCCTAATATTGACCTATTCTGTGATCATTTACTGATCCTTAGTTTCCTATTTGGTCAAGATACAATCTCTTAAACTCTAAAATGCTAACACACCAGTGAAAGAAATCAGAATCAGCACTTGACAGAGTAAATCAGAGTTCTACATTTTGGATCTTTGGTAACTGAAGTTCATCAGATTTCTAAACTGTTGCTGTTATTAGGTATTTTAAAATTCAAACCAACTCTTAGCTGACCCTTTAGTAGATTATTAGAGTCAGCAAACAGTGCAGGAGGAGATTCTCATCTTTCTGTCAAGGAGAAGTCAGTGGGTTTGATCTCTGTACCTTTGGTTTGGCAGTACAATGCCTTACCAGCTGCCAGAGAGAATAATGGCATGAGCCTTAGCCTTAATTAATTACTCGTAAACGTAGTACAAAAGCCAATTACAATTTATTGATTAATTAATTAATTAATTAATTCATAGCAATGATTGCAATGTATCTCCATTGCAATTCATAAGTTCATTACAACATATTGATTCATAAATTCACAGTAAGCATTGAACAGTTCATTTCAATTTATCTACCTTGTAATTCATAAATTCATCACAACATATTGATTCATTAATTCATAGCAAGCATTAAACAGTTAATTGCAATTTATCTACATTGTAATTTATAAATTCATATCAAATATAATTTATAGGATAGTGAGAAACACTCACCCCTAAAAGCCCAAGTTGTCTCTTCTTTTCAGTCCCTTGTGGCCAATTGTGCAGATGGGACCTTTGGCTGGTTCAGTTACTCATAATGACTGCTGGGTAGGATCTTCAGCTCTAAAAAGAGCTTTTGGGTTATTAATGTTCAGCTCATTCTGAAGTACAGAGAGAGAGAGCTCCTGGCCACAGCCAGAGTTTATCTACTCTGCTTTCCCCACTTTACATTATGGTGAGGCAAGTGGGGCATGTTGAGACATGTTGAATAACCATAGGGTTTGACCAATCATGTTCAATATTAATTGTGCTTCCTTGGCAACATGGGCAGTAACCAGTCAGATCTCCTTACCAAGAGTCTGCGCCTGTTGTATTCAGTGGGGCCCTAGAGTCACTAGAAGCCTGTTTGGGCCAATTTGGGCATATCATCTGTTCAGTATATTTTCACAAATATTCTTAACATAATTTCTAACCCATAACACAGCAGATTCTCAAAATATTTCTTATTGACTTTCATAGTTAGAAAAGCCATTTCTAGACCCTTCTTTTTTTTTCTTTTTTTTTCTATAGTTTATTAATTTTCATAAACATTTACAGAGATTTTGGGTTTCCATTCATTCATTGTTGCACTATTCTCTCTACCCTCCTCCCAGTTTGTTCTTGTCCAAATGCCACAGTGCTTGTCAAAG